>NC_081560.1:145341425-145430175 GCF_022355385.1 Mustela nigripes | reverse complement strand
ATCTTGTTTAATTTATTCTTCTTCTACCCACTTAAGCCTCCATGTTGTATCACCACTTCCTCATATCAGGGAGATCATATGATAGTTGTCTTTCTCTGCTTGACTTATTTCGCTAAGCATGATACGCTCTAGTTCTTAATCTCACAAAACAAACTGAGGGTTGCTGGGGGGAGGGGGTTTGGGAGAAGGGAGCGGGATTATGGACATTGGAGAGGGTATGTGCTTTGGTGAGTGCTGTGAAGTGTGTAAACCTGGTGATTCACAGACCTGTACCCCTGGGGATAAAAATATATGTTTATAAAAAATAAAAAATTAATAATTCAAAAAAAAAAAAAGAAATGCAAGAGACCTGGAATAGCCACCACAATCTTTAAAAAGAACAAATTGGAATATACATACTTCCTGATATCTAAACTTGCAACAAAGCCACAGTAATCAATACATAAGGAAAAACATATAGATCAATAGAGTAAAATTGAAAATCTAGAGGGAAACCACATTTGAAGTAAATTGATTTTCAGTGAGTGTGTCCAAACAATTCAACGGGGAAACAATAATCTTTATAACAAAAGGTAGTGTGGCACCGGATATCCATATGCAAAAGAATGAAGTCAGACATCTACTTCAGACCATATTCAAAAAGAACTCAAAACTAAATATGAGTTAAAACTATAAAACTCTTAGAAGAATAAAAAGGTGTAAATCTCCATGAACTATGATCTCACAATGATTTCCTAGATATGACACCAAAAAACACAAGCAAGAAAAAAACAGATAAATGGGATTTCATTCAAATTAAAAACTTGTGCTTCAAAGGGCACCATCAAGAAAGTAGAACAAACAAACAAACAAAAACCCCACACACAAAACTGAGAATATATTTGCAAATGACATACCTATTAAGGGACTTGTATCTAGAATATATAGAGCACACTTACAACTTAATAATAAAAAGAAAATGCAAATAAAATGATCTGAATAGACACTCCTTCAACAAGATATACCAATGGCCAATAAACACACTAAAACATATTCAACACCATTAGTTATCAGAAATGTGCCAGTCAAAATCACAATGGGACACCAATTCACAACCACTAGAACGACTAGAAAAAAATGTTAGATATAGCAGGTGTTAATGAAGAGCTAGAGAAAGAGGAACCTTCATACTTTGTTGTCCAAGATGTAAAATGATGGAGACACTTTGGAAAACAGTCTTGTAGTTGATCAAAAGTTAAGGTTTCCATATGGCCCAGCACTTCCACTTCCTCGTAGATATCCAAGAAAAATGAAAACATGTGTCCACACAAAACTTATATGCAAATGTTTATAAGACAAAGAACCCACATTTATATAACTGATGGATAAAGTATGGAGTATCCATACAATGGAATATATTCAGAAATAAAAAATAAAATACTGATATATGCCACAACATGTATGAACCATGAAAACATAATGCTAAGTGAAAAAAACAGTCCCATGGGATCACATATTGTATGATTCCCTTTGTATGAAATGTTCAGGCAAATCTACAGAGTCAAAAATAGACTAGTGGTTTTCCAGGTCTGGGAGAAATATGGGGCCAGGGCTGTGGAAGTAATGACTAAAGAGTACAGAGTTTGTTTGGGGGATAACTAAAATGCTCTAAAATTTATTGTGGGGATGGTTGCACAATTCTGTGGATATACGAAACAACTCTGAATTGCATACTTCATTTTTTTTTAGATTTTATTTATTTATATGAGAGACAGAGAGCATCAGAGACACAGAGAAGAGAGCATGAGAGAGAGGTTGAGAGTTGGGGGGAAGCAGCAGTTGGAGGAGGATAAGCAAGCTCCCTGCTGAGCAGAGACCTCGATGCAAGACTCAATCCCAGGATCCTGAGATCATGACCCAGGCTCAAAACAGACACCTAACCAACTGAGCCACCCAGGTGCCCAAAATTGCACACTTTGAATAAATATCTGGTATTGTATTATATCTCCATAAAACTCTTGGAAAACACAAACAAACATAAAGTAGTAGTGTGGCAAACACCACAATTGAGGAAAGATGACTTGATGTTACCCCTCCCTCCCCAGTTCTGGATCTGGTCCCTAGTGCTCTAGAGCAACTAGTTCCAGCCGGGTCAGGATCATGGGGTCTAGCTTCTTTAGTTCCAAACTGTGCCTATTCCCTAGAAAAGGGACAGTCCCAGACTCCCACCCCAGCTTAGGCCCTCTCTGGAAAGACCTCTCACCTCCAGGGCTTGGCTCTGCTCTCTTTCCCAGGCCTCCTGACTATGACATGACACCCACCTTCTTCCTCAGCACAGGGGATGGTTGTGGTGCATTGGCAATGACATTTGTCAAAATCCATGGAACTGTATAACACAAAGAGTGAACCTCAATGTAAACTATGGACTACAGCTAATAATAATGTAGTATTATTAGTTCATTAATCGTAACAAATACACCACACTAATGCAAGATGCTAACAATAAGGAAAACTATAGAGGGGACAATGGGTATATGGAACTCTGTGTTCTATATGCTCAATTATTCTGAAAATCTAAACTGCACTAAGAACAACTTCAGAGTTTTAATTTTTTCTTCCTCAACAACTACTTGACCAGTCATCTTAAAGGCATTCTTACTGAGCCAGCCTCAAATGAGAGTACAGTCCACAGTTGTCGATGAAATGAGAGAACATGACCAGAAAAAGACACAGACCTCCGCAGGATATTATCTGTAAAGGCAGATCAGGACCTGAAATGGAAGGAAGAACATTTGGAAGCAAAAAGATGAACCATTAGGATGAAGACCTGGAAACCTGCAAAAAAAAAGGAGTCTTTTTTTTTTTTTTAAGATTTTATTTATTTATTTGACAGACAGAGATCACCTGTAGGCAGAGAGGCAGGCAGAGAGACAGGGAAGCAGGTTCCCTGCTGAGCCCAATGTGGGGCTCCATCCCAGGACCGTGGGATCATGACCTGAGCCGAAGGCAGAGGCTTTAACCCACTGAGCCACCCAGGCGCCCCCCAAAAGGAGTCTTTTTTAAGTCTTTAAGTCTTTAGTCTTAGGACCCTGAAGGAAACCTGGAAAGAAGCTTTTCATCCACTGGGAGCCAGATTACATGTCCCTGGACTGACGTGCAAAAGGCTGAATGAAACTTTGTCATCTCGGGACTGAAGGTGCAGACCTACCACAAAGCATACAGAAAGAGCCATTAAACCAGAGCTTCTGGAAGTGAATCTCAAGCATCTGATGAACCAGACTGAGCATCTGTCTAGGAGGATTGCTCCCCACCCCCTGAGCATGGTTGAGGCTTCTCTGAGTTAAGAGGGCCTCCCTCCTCCCTCTCTCTCTGTCCCCCTTAACTGCCAGGCTCTCTCCTTTCTCCCCTACATTCTCAAACCCAGTGTTTCCGGTGACTCCAAATGGGGATTTCACAGCAACACGCCCCCTTTCTGCCCCTCCTCCAGAATACCCACGTGAACCCCCTACAAGCTGGCTTTCCACTTAGAGGCAGCTCTCTGCTCCTCATTTATTCTCTCTCTCATAGCATTTTTACTTCTGTACTTTTTTTCCTCTCTTTCCAAGTCTCTCTAGGTATTTCTCTGTTCATTCATTTATTGATTTATTCAATGATGTCGATTATGGCCCACTTTGTACAAAGTTATATGCAAAATGCAGGCAGTGCCCATGAGCCACACTTCTCCCCAAACTCCTCCCTGTTCCCTGTCCCAGCACTGCTACCTGGTGAGGCCTGTGGGTCCAGGGAAGCTCTGAGGATAGATGATCCTTATGGAGTACATCTGCTCCTTATGAGTTCCTGGACCTTCCATTTGTAGGATTTGCCGAATGAGGTTTGAGAATTGATGGAGGGTTGACCAGGATAACCTGGCTGCCCCAGGGAGAAGCCCCCACCTAGCAGCTGGGACCAAAGAAATGAATGACACTCCTGTCAGTTAAAAAATTTTGCTGACCCAGCTGTTCCATACTCTTTGCTTTGGGCCCTGGATCCTTACCTTCTTTCCATACTCAGCTGACTGGTTCCTGTAAGGATGAGACAGATCCCTAAGCATAGCCAGGCTCTGGCTCCAAAACCAAATCCCAGAGACCACAAGGCATGATGCCTAAGCCCAGAACCCCAAGAAAAAGACAGAAAAAGAGCTCAGTTTAGAGGACAGGGAATAGTCCAGAACTCCAAGACCCAAGGTCCTAGTGTGAAGTCTGAGGCCTTAGCCCAGGAGCAGATCTTGGAAAAAGGAGACAAGAATGAGAGAAAACCATCCAAAGTCTAAGTCCTGTAGCCCAGAGTAACCCCAGGAAAAAGCTCCACATTAGCTCAGCCCCGGGAAGCCAGACATCAGGAAATCTAACCAAGTCTCAACCGAGAAGCCTCAAGTCTCAAATAAAGCCCACGGGACTACTTACAGTCCTAACCCTGAACCAGAAGAACTTCCTGGAGACAGAGCCAAGAGCCTGTAGACCAAGAGCCTGTAGGTGTTGTGTGCTTTCCTGACGCCCCATGTTGCTGTGCTCTCGTATGGGGCATGGGACAGTGGCACCACATGGATACACAATTCTCCATAAGGAGCTTGCAAAGGACGCATTGCTGTCAAAGATCTTATTTCCCTCCCTGCCTTTGAATCCCTGCTATGGAAACACCTAGAGAGAAGAGAGATTGAAGTGATGACTTTGGGAGTAAGAATATGTATTTAGGGTCTAAGTCTGCTTCTATATATCTGTGTAAGGCTAGAACTGTGAGGCCTCAGGGGTTACTGCTATGTCTCATTTCCTGTTCTGTCCCAGGGCCTAGGGGATGGCTAGTGAGGGCAAAGAGTGGGGGCTCTGGCATACAACTTCACTTCCCTTGGGCCATATCCCTATGCTTCTTTCCATTCTACTTCTCTTCACTATAGAAACATAAGACCCTTTCCTGCAGAGCTATGACTGGCCCTCTTCAGTTTTAGCTCTCTTCCGCCCAGCTCCCCACTCCTCCCTTTGGTTGTAATGACTCCATGGGGCCTGGAGAGAGGTGACCAAGCCCCGCTGTGGACAACAATCTTCCCTGAACCCAGAAGCCTTTTCCTCACACCTCTTTAAAAGTCCAAAGCATGGCCTGAGATCTGCTAGGGAGACCTTCATGTCCAAGTCCAGAGGAGCCTCAGTCCTGCAGAGTGTAGCTGTGATCAAGGTGGAAAGCAACCCCAGTAGGTGCAGACCCTAACCACTCAGTCCTCACAGTCCCCCAAACAGAATGCCCCCATCTTTGCCCTGACCCTCACTGGTCTGTGTGCCTAGTCAAGGTCTGAGCGTCCCCAACACCAGGCCCCAAGTTTTGCATCAGGCTGTCTCCCCACTGGCCTCTGAAACTACCAAGTCCTCCCCTTGCTCCTGCCTGGGCTCCTGCTTTCCCTTCCCTGCAAAACTTGGTGTTCCCTCTCCCATATCCATGTACTGATTCTGCCATGCCTTGTCCCAGGGCAAGGTTTTAACCTCTCTGAACCTCACTTTTCCATAGGACAAATGGAGTGATTGCAGTATTTGCTGCTCAATTTCCTCTATTATGAAAAATTGAGCTGTTCATTCTTTTAGGAGAGTATGTGAGAGGAAATAAGAAATTTCGGCTCCATTGCTCAAGGACCGAATGATGAGGGCAGGGAAAGGATAAGGATCAGATTCAGCTATGAGCCACATCAGAAGCTGGAAGTAGTGACAAGAAGCCAAAAGACGGCAGGCAGATGGAGGCAGGAAACACATATATCACTGTGACCCTTCAGAGCTGTGCAGGTTGATTTCTGTCACCTGGGAGTGGTTTCTGAGGAGCTGCAACATGGACATCTAAAGATTACTTCCTGTGCAGTCAGCAGTCATTAGATCCGGGTTTCTTAGGTCAGGAAGGAAGACAAAGGAAAATCAGATGCCAGAAGAAAAATGAAACAAAAGTAACCACAGAAGTTTAAAGGAAAAACCTTGACCTAAGAACTCAATAGCCAAGTATGCTATGTTGCTACACCGTGGTTACCTTTAAGACAAGAATCCATTTTTATGTATAAAAAGGGATATAAATATTCTACCAGTATGCTCCCTTCAAAAACTTATACTAACCGAGAAATAAATCAAAATAAAAGGACAAGTAGGTGAGAGTTCTTGGCATAAAAGAACTCGAATGTACATGGAAAACAGGAAAACATAAATTTAAGGGTAAAAGTAGCTGTAACTATGGGTAGAAAAAGAATGTCTTTGCCAAAAATCATTTATGAGTAGAAGGAACCAAAACAGAACATCACCAAAAGCATATAAATTAACAATAATAAACTGGGTCTAAAGTCACCCAGGCACTAAGGAAGTTAAGATGGGTTTGAAGAAATTACAAAAAATAGAAACCCATGAAAATAAATGGGCCAAAATACAAAGAAGGGAGACAGAAGAAAATATATAGTGACTTAAAAAACATAAAGAAGGAACTTCTGGGATAAAAATAGGATCAAAAGCCCCACATTTGATCTCCTTCATCAACCAAATCTAAATGTTCCAACAATAAGCAATTTTTGGAAATCAGAGGGCCCTCTTAATATAGTTAAAGCTTCAAAAAGTAAGCAAACATGAAAATATATTTTCAAAGTACAATTTAAATAAAAATATAGGTTAGGGATGCCTGGGTGGTTTAGTTGATTGAGTGTCCGACTCTTGGTTTCCAGCTTGGGTCATGATCTCAAGGTGGCGAGATCAAGCTTCATGTTGGGCTCTGAGCTCATTGCAGAATCGGCTTCAGTTTCTCCTTCCTGTTCTCACACACACTCCTTCTCTCAAACAAAAAAATAAAATAAAATAAAATAAGTAAATAAAATCTTTAAAAATAAATAAATAAAAATACAGGTTAGCAAACGAGGAAAATAACAAATATTCCACCTGCCCATAGAATATGCTAATTACACAGCATTCTTCACACTTTTCATTCACTGAATCTTCACAGCAACCCCATGAAGTAAGCATTTTGCTTTCCTCCTGGCACATGTGAGAAAATTGGGCAAAAGAGAATCAAGTTACTTGCACAAAGCCATGCAATTAGTGAATGTTAGTCCTAGTGTGTAAACTCTAATGGTTTGCTTCCAGAGACAGCTGGGACCACTGTTATTTGTTTTTACAGTAGACTTTAAAAAAGATTTTTACTGTATTATAATATGCATGCAGAAGGTGCATGTAGCATAAATGCACAACTTGAGTGAATTTTCACAGCATTCACCTAACGACCACCAGGCAAACCGGTTCCCACCTAAGGGTAACTAATCTCTAGCGGGATTTCTAACATCATAAATTCCTTTTGCCTATTTTCGTATTTTCTACACATGGAATCATTCGGTCTATACTTTTTTATGTATGTCATCTTTCACTCAGTTTGATCTTTGTATGATGCACCCGTGTTTTTGTGGGTGGTGTGGATCATTCATTTGCATTGTTATATAATTTTCCAAGGTGTACCCAGCAAACTCTACATATGTACTCTACTGTTGGTGAGCATTTGGCTGGCTTTCAGTTTAGGGCTCTTACAAATAGTGCTTCTGGGAACATTCTAGTATAGATAGTTCTTGTGGAATGCTTGTTTTGAAAACAAAAATTTTTTTGAACATAATGGGACAATTTATTCCTTTTAAAGAGTATTTATTTATTTATTTATTTGAGAGCAAGAAAGCCAGAGACAGAGCAAGAGCAGAGGGAGAGGGAGAAACAGACTCCCTGCTGAGCAGGGAACCCAACATGGGACTCGATCCCAGGACCCTGAGATCATGACCTGAGTGGAAGGCAGACAATTAAACCTATGGAGCCACTCAGGCACCCCTAACATAACTGAACAATTTAAATAAGTTTTGTTTATAATGCATAATGTAAATTTCATGTTTGCTTATGTGCAATTTGCCCTTGAGAAAATGCAAAATTGCATCCAGCTAAACTGAGATATATATGTAGATATACATAAAACACACACCTATGCACACTCAAACACCTACCAGTGTCCTTAGTTCACCGTGTGTGTTACTCTACAAGGTTGTATTTTGTTGTTATATTTTCATCTGTGAACTTTCTACATTAAAAACACATACAATGAACATCTTAAACATGTCTAGGCATTCTGGCTCAAAAGTGCCCAGTGGAAAAATTTAATACTGCAGAGAAGCTCAAAATAATAAGGCATTATGAGCAACAGTCATAAAGGAATCCATATTTGGACCATCAGAGCCAGCATCGTGAAAATAAAGTCTTTTATCGTTCAGAAAGATAAAACAACTTCAAATACTGTGAAGTCAATATGAACAAGGCCTGAAGAAATGAAAGAGGTGGCAATATTGTTGAGCATGTGGATGGAAAATCAAACAGTGAAAAAATATCAGAAAAAACCTTTCTCACAATCAAAGGGAAGAACCATCTATCTACACACGAAGGCCTTAAACAGAAACTGCCAAATCCTCCTGACGTGGTTCCTTTTAGTAGCACCACTTTGGTGGTTTCAAACATGCTGCAATTTCCAAAGCCTTCAATTTTCAGGCAAAGCCAAGAGCACGAATGAGAAGGCCACCGATATTTCCAGCAGCATTACGAAAGTTCAAGTAATTGACAAAGAAGGCTATATATGGAACATACACACACACACACACACACGTATAGATAAAACAGGTATCTATTAGGAACATGTGCTTCAAGGGACCTACTCCTCAAAGACAGAAAAACGTGACCCAGGATTAATAGTTAGTGAAATATTTTTATAACTTTTTTATAAACTTTATATAACAAACTTTTTTATAACTTTGCATAGCAAATGTTTATAACTTTCCTATAGAATGGATTGAATGATGCTCGTCCCCCCAAATAGACATGTCTACATCCTGAAGCCCAAAAACTGTGAATGTGATGTTATTTGGAAATGTTGTTTGTGGATGGAATGGAGTTAAGGATCTAGATGAGAGCATTCTGGATCATATGTATGGGCCCTAAGTCCAATGATAAGGGACAGAGGAGAAGACAAGAGGAAGAAAAGGCCATATGAGCATAAATGCAGAGACTGGGGTGAGGTGACCACAAACCATAGAATACCCAGACCCAGAGCTGGGAAAGACCAAGAAGGGCTCCCTGCTACAGTTTTCAGAGAGGCCGCAGCCCTGCAGACACTTCCATTTTGGACTTCTTGTGACCACAAGTAGGAGAGAATAAATTTCTTCTATATTAAGCCACCAAATATGTGCTAATTTCTTGTGACAGTGCAGGAAAGTAATATACCCCCTTCCACCATTTTGCGATCATTCCCAAGATGCAACCCTTGATGTTAACTTATGAAAGGAAACTTCAGGTCTTTTTCAAGGTTAAATGCCATATTTGTTACAGTGTTTATGTATTTCCTGTTTACCATGTATAAAATCACACCACCATTTTCATCAGGTTCTTATCTTTTTTAATGTGTCACTGATGAAGTTTTTGAATATTCTGGCTCAAACTCCATTTTTTGCCTATAATCCTCATGATTTTTGTTGTGAGATTTTGCATATCATAGTGATTTTTTAAAACTCACATGGATGTTATATTAGAACTGACTGTACATGTTTTAGACAAATATGTGTACACATTTCTGCTGGCTGGGAGTAGAATGTCTAGGCCATAGACAGACATCTTCAGCTATAGTTGATAATTGTAATTTTCCAAAATAAAGATGCTCCCATTAGTAATGAACAAAGTTCTAGTTTTTCCACATGATGGCCAACACTTAGCATTTTGGGTGGTTTCCATTTTAGCCATTAAGATGAGTATTAGTCTGTCTGATATTATGGTTCTAACTTATATGTCCTTGATAACTAATGAAGTTGAACTTTTTCTCATTTGCTTATGAGCCACTTGGATCTTCTCTTCAGTGAAGTGTCTGTTCAAATCTTTTTCCCATTTTTTTATTAACTCATAATAAAACTTATATTTCTTCCTGGAGTCAGATGTTCTTTATAAGGCATTAATATCTTCTCCCATTCTGTTGGATGCCTTTTCATTCACTTGCTTATGTGTTCTGATGAACAGAGTTCTTTTATTTTAAGTATAGTCCCAATTCATTTATTTTTACAACTAGAGCTTTTTGTGTCCTATTTAAGAACTCTTTGACAATTTTACGGTCATGATACAAGGTTGTCTTGCATTTATTTCTAAAAATCTTTATTATTTTACCCTTTACATTTAGTGTGCAAAGGACCTGCAATGGATCTATGTATATGTGAGGTAGGGATTAAAATACACTTTTTTCCAGTGTGGATAGCAATTGACTCAGTAATATTTGTTGAGAAGATCATCATTTCCTCCATTCCGTTGTAGGGTAGATCTGTTTCTGGATTGTTCATTATATTGCATGGTCAATTTGTGTGCCAATACCACACCTTACATAACTTCTATAGCTTTATAATATGTGTAGATACCTACACACAAGACCTCCAGCTTTGTTGTTCTTCAAGACTATTTTGGTTATTAACCCTATACAGTACTCTATGAATTTTTAAATCACCTGTCAATTTCTGGGGGAAAAGAACCAATGATATTTTTATTTAGATAGCATTTAATCTATAGATTAATTTGAGAAACACTGATGTCTTTATAATATTGCATCTACTGAACCAATAAATACGCTCTTCCATTTATTATGATCTTTGATAACCCTCAATAATGTAGAGGTTTCACTGGAAGAGAATTTCATATATCTTATTAGATTTAATCCTAGATTTTTTTTTAATTTTTTATTTTTTATAAACATATATTTTTATCCCCAGGGGTACAGGTCTGTGAATCACCAGGTTTACACACTTCACAGCACTCACCAAATCACATACCCTCCCCAATGTCCATAATCCCACCCCCTTCTCCCAAACCCCCTCCCCCCGGCAACCCTCAGTTTGTTTTGTGAGATTAAGAGTCACTTATGGTTTGTCTCCCTCCCAATCCCATCTTGTTTCATTTATTCTTCTACCCACTTAAGCCTCCATGTTGCATCACCACTTCCTCATATCAGGGAGATCATATGATAGTTGTCTTTCTCTGCTTGACTTATTTCGCTAAGCATGATACGCTCTAGTTCCATCCATGTTGTTGCAAATGGCAAGATTTCATTTCTTTTGATGGCTGCATAGTATTCCATTGTGTATATATACCACATCTTCTTGATCCATTCATCTGTTGATGGACATCTAGGTAATCCTAGATTTTTTTTAAAAGAAGATTTTATTTATTTATTTGACAGACAGAGATCACAAGTAGGCAGATAGGCAGGGGTGGGGGGAGCAGGTTTCCCCCTGAGCAGAAAGCCTGATGTGGGGCTCTATCACAGGACCCTGGGATCCTGACCTTGAGCTGAAGGCAGAGGCTTTAACCCACTGAGCCACCCAGGCGCCCTAGATTTTTTTTTATATATACTATTCTAAATGAGATTTTTATTTCATCTTTGCCCTTTACTACTATATAATTATACAATTGATTTTTAATACCTATCTTAAATCAAATTACTAAATTCATAAAGTATTTTTAACATTTCATCTGCTTTGCTAATAGCTTGTTTTCTGTACTTTTTTTTTAGGTACACAATCATGACAAGTACAACTAATTTTTTTTTCCTTTTTGATGACTATGCTTTCAATTCTGGTCTGTTTCTTGCCTTATTGCACTGAATGGGTCACCCACAGTGATAGCAGGCATCTGTGGTAGAATAATGGCCCCAGAGATGCCCATGCCCTAGTCCTCAGAAGATGCCAATACATCTCCTTCCATAGCAGAAGAAACTTTGCAGATATGATTAAAGATGCATACCTTGACATGTGGAGATTATCCTATCTTACCTAGGTGGTTACAATCTAATCATATGTGCCCTTGAAAGCAGAGAATCTTTCCTAGCTATGCTCAGAGACAGAGCTATGATGAAGTTGCTGGAAAAAAATGAGATTTATAGCCAAGAACCATGGGTGGCATCTAGATGTTTAAAAAAGGTAAGAAAATAGATTGTCCTCTAGAAGGAACACAGCACTACCTCGCCATCCTCTTTAGATATACTTTCCTTTTGAGAAACAACTTTGGCTTGCTACTGGGTCTCAGTAAGAGACTGAATACCTCACCATAAGACACCAAGTTACCACACAACCTGAGCTGTCCATCATGGGCAGGGTGTCAATTGACCTGCAGAGCCACAAAGCTGGGCATGCACAGCTGCTATCAAATGGTAGGAATATACATGAGATTGGGTTTTAGCAAGCCCCGCAGGCACAAGTAAGTTTCAAGAGGAAGTAGCCCAAATGCTAATGGACACTACTTCTACTACATGAGTTTATCTCTCCCGGCTGTGGCCTTCATGTGCAGTTCAATTAATGGAGGAAGAGAAACTCATGCATGATTTATAGATAATTCTTCATGATATGAAGGCACACCCAAAAGTAGACAGTGAAAGTTTTAGAGTCCCTTTTTGAGACATGGCCAAAAAAGGCAGTGGTAAAAGGAAATCCTAGCAGAAATGTATATCAACTCATGAGTTGTGCCCAATGGTTTGCTTGGATGATGAGGCACTTAGAAGGAACATGGGTGGGAAATGAGTGACAGAGGTCTGTGGAAGAGGAACATGGATAGACTTCTCTGAATGGAGAAATAATGTGAAGATAATTGTGCCTCATGTGAACGTTTACAAAAGAGCAACCCAGCATAGGGGGATTTTAACAATCAAACATATAGGATGACCCCTTCCATGGATAATAGTTGACCTCTTTCCATGACTAACTCTATCATTTCCCAATGGGCTTGGAAACAAAGTTACCATGATGGCAGAAATAACAGTTGGGCATGGCCTCAACAAGATGGGCTTCCATTGACAAAGACCAACCTGATTACAATCACTGTTGAATTCCCAGGCTACCAACAACAAATACCGAGTACAAGATAGGACATCACTTGCCAGTGTGACATGTTAGCTACCTGGTGAGATGACAATTTTATTGGACTGCTTCCATCATGGAAGGGACAGAACTTTGCCATTATTGGAAAAGACACTTACTCTGGGTAGGGATATGCCTTCCTTGATGCAATATTTCTGCCCAAACTACCTTCCACAGACTTACAGAATGCCTCATCTACTCTCACAGTATCACACAGTATTGGTTTTGACCAAAAAATTCACTTCACAACAAACAAAATGCAGCAGTGGGCCTATGATCATGGAATTCGCTGGTCTTACAATGTTCCCCCAGCATTCCAAAGTAACCAGCTTGATAGAAAGATGAAATGGCCTTTTGAAGACTCATTTATAGCACCAGATATGTGTCGACATCTTACAGGGATGGAGCAAAGGAGGTTGTACTTATTTCAAATCAGCATCTAATATATGGTGCTTTTCTATCATAACCAAGATTCATGGATCCAAGAACCAAGGAGTAGAAATGGCAATGCTACCACTCATTATGTCCCTAGTGTAGTCTTACTACATAGCTCAACATAAAGTCAATTTCGATAAGTGTTCCATGTGTACCTAAAAACAAGAGGCATTTTCTCATTGGTGGGTGCAATTTTTCTACATATGTTTTTTAGTGCAAATACACTCATGTATCCTTTCCTTGATATTCTTCTTGCTTTGAATTCTAGGTATTCTTGAATGTGTAGCAAGGTTTTCTTTTACATTTTTAGAAAATGCCCAGTCATTATTCTCCAACTAGTCCTTCTGTCTTATTCTTTCTTTCCTTCACCTTTGGAGCTCTGCTTACACATGTATTAGGCTTTTTGCTCTCTGTGCCTCAGCCAGGATATTCTCCACTAACCAGCTTCCTGTTCTTCTTTTCTGCCACATGCAATCTACTATTAAAGTCATCTATTGAATTTTTAATGTTATTTAACTTTTTGATAATTAAATTTTCACTTCTTCAATGACATTCTCCAACTTATTTTCTTGAAACTATTGGTCATGGCTATTTTAAAGTCCATTTGTGATAATTCCACTATCTAGATCATCTATGGTTCTTTCTGTTTCTTCTTCCCCCTTGGTCCTAATTATTGGAATGCCTGGTAATTTTTTATTGATTATTGGACATTTTATATGATAGACTGCAGAAGCTCCAGAAGGTATTATCTTCCTCTAGTTTCACTTGCCTGAAGGCAGGTCACCTTCATCTAATCAGGGACTGAGCTGACTTCACATATGGTTTTTATAGTTTCATTATTCTGTTCCACCTCTATCCCTTTGAGAGGTCTTTAAAAGCCCCTCCTTTTAGTGGACTCTGAAGCATAGTTTCTGTCTTCTTGCCACCTAGAAATGGTAAGACATGTCACTCCAAATTTCATTAGCTTTCTGCTTGCCACCTCAAATTCCTGCCTTGTGTACTTTAAGAATTTGGCAAACGCCTCAAGAACAGAGCTGATCACATGTTGGTCTTACTTTTCTACAACTCCCTTTTCATCAGGATCTTTCCCCCTACCCCCACTCCCATCTATGACCTGGCTGTCTTGGTATCACTATTCTTCCATTTTGGCCACTTTCCCCCTTTGAGACTGCCAGAGTTTCCACTGACTTCTCTCCCTCTTGGCTGCAAGCTTCTTCCTGCTCTGTACCTGAATTCTCTACCATTTGCTCAGTACCAAGAATAAGCAAACATTGTGAGGGAAAAAAAAAAAAACAACAAATGTCATCTTCCTCCTCCAAAGTTGTTTCCTCTCTGAGATCCCATGCCCTAAATCCTGGCTGCTTTGGTGGCTCTCTGATGCCTTTAAGCATGTGCAGTTTCACCCAGATTTCTAACTGTGCTCATTAGGAGTGTTTGCCTTCTGCAAGCTATTCCATCATAGCTCGAGAGTCTTATTTCAAAGTAATTTTTCAAATCCTCTATGGGGATGGATCATCATATGAATACCTGTCTGCAAATTGCCATTTTTCACTTGCAAATATGTCTAACATTAACTTTCATACCAGATCAAACGGATCTCCCAATTTTGTTTGACAGCTACACAAGATAACATGTTATAGATAGACTATAATTTGTTTACTTAATACCTTATCAATGTCTTTTTTGAAACCTTTTGAAACATTTAACTATTAAAGTTTTTGTCATGGAAAATGGAAATAGTATGATAGAAATAGTACTGACAAAGATTTTTTACTTGATCCAGATTAAGTCAGGCTCCTGAACTAGTAAAATCTAGTTATATCTGATCATCCTTGGCATCTAATTAGCTTCCTTATCCTGTACCATCTCCCAGGTGAGGTTTGATCCCCCTAGCCGGTCTTCAGCAAGAATCCTGTTAGGTTGGCTGAGCCAGAATACCCCTTATCCTTGATTTTCCTCTAAGTAATTTTCCACTCACAGTAAATTCTAAGTAAATTTTCCATTCACAGACCCCCACCCTGCTCTGTGGCTGTAAATTCTCATTTGTCCCACCACCATAACTGTCCCTACATCTGTTGTGATGGTCCTGAATGAAGTCTGTCTCACCATCTCCAACACTGCCATGGAATATTTTTCTTAATAACACTCACATATTCACCACCTAGATTTAAGAATATTAACATTTCATCATATTTCCCTCCTTCCTAATTTCTTCTGATTGCATCTCTTAAGACTGGTATCCTTCCTTCATTACCCAATATGCTAGACAGAATGTTGTGTCTATTGAGTTCCTAATACAAATAATGTTTTAAACAATATCTGTGTATATTCTGGCTAACCTATGCCTGTGTATGCCCATGACATATTTTAAGCAATGGGGCTGCTGGTTCAAAGTGTAGCTGCATTTAAAATTTTGATAACAACTGGCAGATCGTTCTCCACTAAAGTTGTACCAATTTGCACTCCCAACAAACAGTGTATGGGAGCTCCTTTGAAGGAGGGAGCTTTTGATGTTTCTCTTTGGGTGTCTCATCTGGTGATCTTGGCATCCTGTGATAGACAGAGTGTGTCAATTAGCACTTGAAAGTCACCATCTGTATGAAGGCACTCAGGGGTTCTTAAGCCCAGGGATACTTTTCAGAACCTTAAGTGTCCTCTAAAAGAAGGCAACCGCCAAGAAGACGTAAATTCTAAAATTTCAATTCTGATTAACTAAGTATACCTAAACCATAAAAGGACCTAGCAAATTTTCCTAGATAAAAGAAAACTCCATTTCACAGAAGAACCATCAAAGGGAAAACAAAAGGAAAGAGGAGCCAAACTGGGGTGAGTTTCTTAAGGAGGTCATTTTAGTGCATTTTCAAATCCCCTTTCTGTTCTCCTTATCATAAAGAACCAAATTTATAGGAAAAAAAAAATATGATAGCCATAAAAATATTTATTTTAGATAAAAGTAATGATTATAAAGCTTATTCCACTTAATCCAGATAAAATTAATTGATCTCCTCTTAGGTTAAACAAATTGTTATAGAAACTGCCAAGCCTAGTAACAAAAAGGAAACATAACAGTTTGATGAGGTAGTTCAAAGTCATCTAAGTTTTGCAGAAGGATGACAGGGAATTGGTAGAGTAGGCATACCTTCTAAATGTGACTAGCTGTACAATGACTAATTAACTGCAGCAGGATCCTTGCTTTATTTTCTAATTTATGAAATATTTTCAACCATCATTGAACATGATGCTCATATGTAAGTTTATAATAATATCAGCAACTAACATTTGAAAAGAGTTGACAAAATTGTGAAAAGATTTGTATATTTGTTTCTAATTTGATCCTTAGGTTTTACAGATAAGCAAACGAAGGGTCAGAAAAAAAAATTTAAATAAACTAATTTCACCGGGCTAGGAATTTTCAAAGCCGAAATTTTTCCCAGAAGATGTCATTTTTAAATTTAAATATTAATGAAACATTAGAGAAGATACAGAAAATTGTAAAGACTTCAGTAGTTAGTTTTCTGTTTAAGAAATGAATATTATTATTTTTCCATATATTTATGCAAATATCTATAATTGCTTTGTGTCAAAACAGTATTTATTTTATTTTAAAAAATTTGTAGAAAGAAGAGCAGAGAATAAAACTTCCAAGAATGCCACCCAGAAACAATCAGTGTTTACGTGTTGGCATAGAGCTTTTCAGAACTGCATGTGCATTGTATACATGAACAGCACGGAGAATGAATATTTACTGTTGTAGTCTACTATTTGCACTTAGGAATATACTGAAAGTGGTTTTCCATATCAATAAATATTTCCTGTTCATATTTACAATGACAGTGCTTTTATCATTATAAAAATAACAAAGGACTTGAAATTCAAGCAGTTTAAAGGATCTTTTGCTTCCCATCTCCCTCAATAACTTCCATCAACAATTATATATGTTCTCATATATAACACCTTTCCTTGCTTTCTCATATAAATGCAAACTTAGGACATGCACTGTTCTGCACTTTCCTTTGTCCACTTAATAACCTATTATTGAAACCTTTCATCTCACTCCATATATAGAATATGACATTGGATGAATAGATCACAATTGATTTAACTGATGTTCTACAGATAAAAATTAATGTCTCAGGGGTTGTTTTTGGTATCACAAGTAATGTTGCCATAAATACAACTATTAGTATCTGTAGTAGTGATATTATTAATGTTGTTATCACTATTATTATTACTATGTACCGGGTGTTGTTCTAAGTAATTTGTATATAAAGCTCAGTTAGTCCACACACCAACTTTATGAGGTAGTTTCTATTGTTAGAATCTTCTACAAATGAGGAACGTGTGCATGTAGAAGTTAAATGAATTTTCCAAGTAACATAGATGATAGATATGTATATATTTCCACGTACATGTTAGTAAATATACAAGATAATTTCCAAGATGTCTGAGTCAAAGAAATTCATCTTAAGTTTTGATTGAAATGGCCAAACTGCCATTTAAATAAGCCTATCTCAATTATATATTCCCTTCAACAGTATATGAAATTTCCAGAATTCTTCTACTCACCAGTGGTGAGCATTGTGAAACCGTTAAGCTGGGCCAATTTAACAGATATTAATTGCCGTGAATCATAAATTAAGGCAACTTTTCATATAATTATTAGATATTTGTAATCCTTTTCCTGTGTACTGCCTGTACTGTAAATGTTCTTGCTATTGGATTATCAATTTGTAAGAATTTCCTGATGTGCCAAAGCAATAATCCTTTGTCATGTATTTTGCAAATATTTTTTCCCAGCTTGGCTTTTTAATTTTGTGTACAAAGTTTCTGTAGCCGCATTTTCGAGATGCTGGGTTTAATTTCTATGTGGACCTCCCAGGCTGACAACAACATGCCGCTTGTTTTTTTGCCTCCTTTCTTTATGTCTGTCCTCATATCTAACCCTCTTTGTGTCTCTTTTTCTGTCCTTGCCTCTTGCCTCTTCCTGCCTTCCTCCTTTCCTTTCTCCCTCCCTACCTTACTTCATTCCTTTACTTATTGTTGTTCTGTTTCGATCTCTGATGCAGATCGTTGAGTTAATCACACTCCTTAGGTTAAGGCACACTGTTATCAGCTTTCCATAGTAGACCCCTATGGTTGAATTTTATTATATTCTTCCTCATCTTGGTCTCCTCTACTCTTCCCTCCCCTGTTGGATGCTGCTCAAAGATGCTTCATGCATGTCTTTGGTCCTCATTTGGAGGGAAATTTGGGCATTTACATTTATCTGTTCCCTTAACTGTAATCTGTCTTTAAAAATGCATACACACGTATGCTTTTGTTATGGTAAGTATTTTAAATTACATAAATAACATTATGCTATAGATCTTTTTCTGTTTACTAATTGTTTCATACAAACTTGTGTGTTAAAATCTGTCCTTACGGCTTTCTGTCCATGCACCGCTTTTAATTATCTATTGCCATGGTGTCCATCTCAAACTACATCATGATCAACGCTCTTACCTTATCTGTCTACCCACTGGAATGGAAGGGATCTTGCTCGTATGGAATACACGTACTTAATTTCTCTATGTGTTGCCAGATTGCCCCTCAGAAGCAAGGCATCATTTTAGTCTTTGAAGTACATTAATGTTTTCTTTTCTCCATATCTTGGCTGATGCCAGGAATTATCCAACCTTACCATCTTTGCCAATCTTGGGTAAAAAATGAGATCTACTTTTTGAAATGCATTTCTCTGATGATAAGGAAGATTGAGTATCTCCTCCACTTTTGTGATCTGGGTAACTTCCCCTTTCTCACGTCTAGTACTTATATTAGTAGGCAGGTCATTCTAAAAAGACAAGTGACTTACACTGAACAGTTTCTAAAATCCTGTCTCAGAATGAACTACTGAATTCAAGTTACAGTTTCTCAACTGTACTGTCAATTCACTATTAGTCCTGCTAGCTA
This sequence comes from Mustela nigripes, assembly GCF_022355385.1. NCBI lineage: Eukaryota > Metazoa > Chordata > Mammalia > Carnivora > Mustelidae > Mustela > Mustela nigripes. The sequence continues at coordinate 145,410,869 of NC_081560.1, read as the reverse complement.
GCAACGACTTCCTGGTGAGGCTGACATTCAGCAGATGTGCTAGTCTGGCTGTATGGGTTGTTCACACTGCCTGGCATTCTAATTGCTCAGACATTATTTCTGATTGGGTGTTGTCTATGTCAAAAAAGTGATCAATTATTTTTAATCTTATCCTTGCTCATAGTACCTAAGATTAAACCAAACTCTCCTAATCCCTCCTTTCCATCCCCCCTAAAACACTTTAAGAATACTAAAGTAAAATTACCTAAAATGAACATTTGGCAACTTTACCTAGAATTTTGGTATCCAGCAAGACAGAGAAATGGGTTTTGTGGGGATATGGATCTGAAAGCTGCAAAAAAATTACTCCAAAAATCAATGGGAGGCAAAATGGTTCCAACATTTGGAAAGCAGTATGAAAATTCAAGAGAAGGTTTCTTTGATCCAGCCATTACACTCCTAATTTGCTACACAAAACAACTCAAAAGAAGAAAATTGTGCCTTCCCTTAAGATATTCACTTCACTTTTGTCTAAGGGGGAAGGAGGAGGGGAAATGCATTAAAAAAGGAAAGTTACCTGGATAATACTTAAAACCGCATGCATCTGGATAAAGCCTAAAAACAGAAGGAAGCATTAATTTTATTTTCATTTTTAATTTATTTTCCTGTTTTTGTTATTTAGTAGCAAATAAAGTCTCCCCAAAATTTAGTCACTAAAAAGACATGTTGACTTCTTAAGCTCTAATCAAGTTAAAATGTCTTAGTACCCTTAGACAAGTTCTAAGAGATACATAGATGGAGTGAACCGGGTGGACGCAAAGGATGAGGGAGATTGGTAGAGATCGGGGCATCTAGCAACATCTGCAAATTCAGGTTTTGAAAGGGCCATTTTGAGTTTATATATTAAATGGGTTTTGAACAGCCACTAATCTAAAATGAGCTGTGTACTGGGCACTGGCTATTAGGAATCAGCACAGTGTCAAGAAATGCTATCTGCCTCCATAATTGTAGGACTCAAATTAAAATATCGACCTAACTTTACTCCCTCCACATCTTGCTTATTAAGCCTTATTTTGTTTCTCAGATTGCTGATCTGTGATAAAGAGGAAGCTCTTCAGTGGAGGAGGCGAAGATTTGCTTTTGGCCCATGTGACTCCAATTCATCTCTTTTGAATGAGTTTTCCGTTTGTGTGAGAATATATCCCTGCCTTGATATAAAGCCACGTCTTAATGATGGAAGGTGATGGATCAGCCCTATTGAGACTCCATTATTGGAAAGGTATGCTTACCTAGTCCATTTAAAAAGGAATCCCTGAAAGTTGGCTAAAAATGCTCATGGGTTCATATATTTCAAGTATATTTTCTCCTTGAAGCGAATAATATAACTGTCGTGCTATGAAGATGGAAAAGTTATTATCTATATGCTGATGACTCCTGAATTCTAATCCCCAGGCTAAAACCTCTATCTCTGGAGCTCAACTCATATCAATCAATGTAACAATTGGCACTTCTATCTGAGTGTCCTAAAGACACCTTAAACTAATTGCATTCTGTACTGAATGCATAACCTTCCCATGCAAACCTACTATTTTTTCAGAATTTCTATCCCACTAGCTGAGACCACCATTTACCCAACTTCTCAAGCCAAGGTCATCCTTGGTTTCTCCTCCCTCACTTCCTACAGTCAAACACTCACCCTATCCTATTGATCATGTAACTTACGTATCAGTTAAATCCATCCATTTTCAACATCCTTTATCACAGGACTCACCATACTTTGTTACAACTGAATTTTTGTGTATGAGGCCAATAGCAACCATTAATGCTCTTCATTTTCCTAGCATCTTGCTCAAAGTTTGGAGCACATTAAACATTACATAAACATTCTTAAATTACCAAAACTTTTAAGTGAGAAAATTTTAAAAAATAAACATGCATAGAAGATAAAGCTCTGTAAGAGGTAATATGTTTTCAAAGACGGGAAATAGAGATGAACATAAACATTTATTCCATCTTAATATTTAAATAAAATACATGCTTAGCTCCTTCTTTGTGCTAAATCCAGTGCTGTGTATAGGTGTAAAATGATTCATTTCATTATAACAACTTTGTAGGTTCTTTACATATAAAGTATCAAAGATTGGAAAGGATTACCTTATAAATAATAGTATGTCCAATACTATCATACTTATTTTTCACTAAACTCTTAGGAAATGAAGATGGATTTTTTAAACATCATTTTTTTCAGATAAGGAATGAAAACTTCAAGGAGATGAAAATTGAATCCAGGTTTTTCTAATTTTTCATTCAAAGTCATCTATAATGTATTGTTAAATATGTAAAAAAGATTGTCAAAGGGCTAACTTTTAGCCAAACCTACTTAGAGCATGATGGAGAAAAATCATGTCTTCCTTCCTTCATTTTAAAAAGGAATTTGTGAGTCTTGACCACTAATGGATTTTCCAAGCAAATTATACCTCTAGATACTTTACCTAAAGAACTTTGATAAAATAAATCCATTGAATTTGCCATATTGTAATAAAACTTGGGATTAGAATTAGCCTCTTAGTTTGCGGCAGGGATGATACCAAGTTAAAACAACAATTTAAATGCCCATACCTGAATTTTTGCATTATTCCACCTTGCACAACATCAGGTGAAGAGATATTAATTGGAGGGGGGATACTATACAAAGTGAAGGGTTTTATCACCATAACACAGGGATAATTGGGATCATGACCATTCTCCACTGGAAAGTTCTACTAGCAGGCTTCATCCAATCTATTGGAAATTTGGTGAACAACTACAGAGCAAAACCCAGAACATATTGTTCCTGATTGTGAGCTCTGAATAATAGATGGATCAACAATGCTGACACCTATTCCCATGGGTCAGTGTATCAAAGAGATTAAGCCCACAGCTCTAGAGACTGGCATGTTTGGTGTCCTAACTTTATAGTGAACGGTTTTAGTATTCTTGAATTAAAGTTCAAGTTATATAAGTGAACAAAACCTCAGTTTTATATTTCATATATTTTCTTTTTTATAATTAAGCATACATTTTATATTTTTAATTTTCTCACCTTTTGTTTTTCTATTAACATATAATGTATTATTTGTTTCAGGGGTACAGGTCTGTGAATCATCAGTCTTACACAATTCGCAACACTCACCATAGCACATACCCTCCTCAGTGTCCATCACCTAGCCACTCCATCCTTCCCTCCCCCCTCCCCTCCAGAAACCCTCACTTTAAGAGTGTCTTGTGGTTTTTCTCCCTCTCTGGTTTCATCCCATTTCATTTTTTCCTCTTTTCCCCTATGATCCTCTACCTTGTTTCTCAAATTCCTCATATCAGTGAGATCATATGATAATTGTCTTTCTCTGATTGACTTATTTCACTTAGCATAAGACCCTCTAGTTCCATCCACATCGTTGGATATGACACAACAGTCAGAATGGCTAAAATTAACAAGTCAGGAAATGACAGATGTTGGTAAGAATGTGAAGAAAGGGGAACCCTCCTACACTGTTGGTGGGAATGCAAGCTTGTGCAGCCACTCTGGAAAGCAGTGTGGAGGTTCCTCAAAAAGTTAAAAATAGAGCTACCCTACAACCCAGCATTTGCACTACTGGGTATTTACCCCAAAGATATAAATGCAGTGATCCAAAGGAGCACATGCATCCCAATGTTTATAGCAGAAACTTCCTTAATAGCCAAACTTAAGAGCCTAGATGTTCACTGGCAGATGAATGGATAAAAGGAAGATGTGGTCTATATAGACAATGGAATATTATGCAGCCATCAAAAACATTTTATAAATTTTCTGTTATTTGATGTACTATTTGTCATGCAGCTGACAAAGCATCTGGCATGTAATAAGAATAATATACTGATTAACAGTTGTTAAGAACAGAATTACTGACCATCAAAGTGGGAGAGCCCTTACCAACCAGATGACCTGCTGTTGTTTTTTGTAGTTAAGCAAACCAATGAGTGGAAAATGGAGGCAGTTTGCCTGTGGTCAAAAAATAGGTTCCTTACACAGCAATAGGTCTCAAACTTTGGAGTGCCACAGAATAACCAGGAGAACTGATATAAACATAGATTGTTGGGTCTCATTACCACAGTTTTTTAGATCTAACTCAGACCCAAGGATTTTTGTACTTCTACTAAGTTCCCAGATAGTACCAATGTTGTTGATTCATGCACTGCACTCAGAACCCCTGCGATACCATCGTCTTTGCACTATAATGTACTATATGATTAAGTATCCCTATGGCCTTCGGGATGGATTGGTGTCTGTCACCAGCCAGTGTAAGGTGTATGCTTCATGAGCCATAGTTGAAAAAGCACATTTACTACAGAAACTAGTTTTATTTTATACTAATACATTGCAATCATTAGCATACGTATTAATACTAAGTCTGATGGCTTCCCTAAGGTCTTACAGATGGAAAGGGCCAAAGTGTGACTTCAAGGCCAGCGCATCTAACACCATGGCCCATGCTCTTACACCTGATTTATATCTGGCAGTCTTTCCAATATTCCATACTGAAAAGCATTCTATTGCTACAAAGAGCGAAGGCAGCAAAGGTTATCTTTTCCACAAATGGTGCTGTAACAACTGGACATCCACATGCAAAAAAGAAAAAAAGAATCTGGAAACAGACCTTAAAGCCTTCAAAAAAATTAACTCAAAATGGATCATAGACCAAAATGTAAAATGCATAACTATAGCACCTCTAGATAGATCACTTGGGAGAGAATCTGGATGACCTTGACCATGACAATGACTTTAGTGCAACATCAAAGGCATGATTCATGAAAGAAATATTGACAAACTAGACTTCATAAAAAATGAGAACTTTTGTTTTGTGAAAGACAATGTCAAGAGAATGAGAACACAAGCCAAAAGACTAGGAGAAAATGTTGGGGTTCATGTAGAGCATGAAATCAGCCATAATACCTGGCTTGCCAGAATGTAACACAGAGGCTGCTAGGGGCAAAGGAAGGTTTCAGAGAAGGGCCTGGGCCTTTGGAATGCCGAGGCCTGTGTGATCACTCTGCGGCTGGAATGCTGTGGAGAGTTGCCTTTCCGAAGCTTTCTTAGCCAGAACAGCCATCTTGTGAGCTAAGAGATGTATGCATTGTCCCTAAGCTATGTTTAGCAGAACTTGCAGATTAGCATACCTTATCTTTCCTATAAAGAGATCTTCCTAGTTTCAGTAAGATCTCTTGTCACACTTCATGTATTTGAGAAACAGTGATAAGGATTCGTGATTATCCTGAAGAACCAATAAAAGTGGGAGCGAAGCCTCTGAGCATAGACCCCCTTGCCCTCTCCCCCCTTTCACAGCCAAGTCCAGAGTAATCCTTCATCCTTCGGTACAGGGATTGCTGGCCATTCCCAGCGAGGTCATCCTGTCGGGCTATTGTCTCACTCAAACTGCCTCATCAGGCAAGTAGGTACCAGGTCCTAAGCTCTGAAGATTAGGCCTAGGTTTGGGTTTTTTTAGTTCTTTTGTCTTCTTTTCTTTTCTTTCTTTTCCCTTTTTTTTTCCTCAACAGTAGTTCACCAGGACCACTATCAAAGTTTAAGTCATACTGTAGACATTCTGTAAATATTTATTAAATGCATTAATGAAGATTGATGTGAAAATTAAATGAAACAGTAAATGCAAAACACTTAGAAGAGGGTCTAGTTCTTACCAAGACCATCAGTGGATGCTACTCATCATTATTTTTATTGAAGGATAGAAATCCGTATTAAAGGATGAAAAGCTTCATGAGCTAAGACTGGAAATTGTATTAACACAGTTGTTTTCGGGGCCGGTAATATATTTAAAAAGTAGCATTTCCTTCTTTGAACGATGATTTGCGAGGCATATCAGTACTAATATAACAAAATCTGAACTCTCACCCGTGTTTAAGAATTATACACCCAATTTACTCTGCACAAATATGCGAGTTCTAAGGAATACCCCCATGTTTTCATTGTTACTTGTTTCTTTGTTCAGTGTGAGAAAGGAATTACTTCACTGAAAGTTTCCTATACTTAGTCTTTTGTGCTTTCATGAGAAAAGATTTCATTACCAATGATTTAGGAGTGAAGTTTAAGTGTACTCCCTCTTACATGTTTTTATTAAATCCCAAGGGTTTTCTGGCTTGGTGTGGGTTAAGAGTGTTTAGGTTTGCTTTGCGTCTTCCATTTGCAAGTTAAGCTCTTAAAGTCTAGCATTAATTCCAGGATACACATATTTCTTCTTACAAAGTAAAGGATTTCTTAGACAACTTGAGTTGCAAAGACAAAAGAAAGAACACCAAATTCAGGCAAGGATTTTTCATTGTGTTAAAAACCTCTACGTAATATTTAATGTGCTTTGTCTTCTTACTCGGTTTTATCAGCTCAAAAATCATGAGGGAAATCAAACCTTATCTTTTAATGGGTAAATGCCAAAGGAAGTCCTTTATCAGTTTGTCCTAAGGCTTTGGATATATTTTCTGGAAATAGGTAGAAAGCTAATTTAGCTACAGTTCATGAAAGAAATTTGGATTTCAGTGTCCATTGAGCCCATTATTTTGTGCTTTCTCCACTTCCAGAGAATTCATTTTTAACCATAGCCAGTAACCTGAGGTCTTAACTGAAAAACAAGCCAAGGGAGTTAATAACAAACCTTTGTTTCTTTGAAAATAAGTATTATTCAAACTATGTTTATTCACTCACTTTGTTTTCAAAGTTTTGTTTTGCTATTTTTTTATTCATTCACTATTTTATTCATTCACTTTGTTCCTATTCAGGAACAAAATCTCTCTTCTGTGGTTTAGAATGGGGTCCAATGTATCTCCCTGTGATTCCCTGAGAAAGAAACAGCTGTGTCCAAACACTTCTCATGAAATGCCTCCTCTTTTCCATGAGGGCAACCCAGAATGAAAGACCGTCTTTAGAAACCGTTGGTGGGAGGTCGGGGTACCAGGTGGTGGGTATTATAGAGGGCATGGATTGCATGGAGCACTGGGTGTGGTGCAAAAATAATGAATACTGTTATGCTGAAAATAAAAAATAAATTAAAAAAAAAAAAAGAAAGAAACCTAAAAAAAAAAAAAAAAAGAAAGAAATGGTTTACAGTGATAAAGCATCTGACAATCCAGACCGATGTTAATTCTACCAAGACAGACTCCACATAAACACCATGACAAGGAGCTCCTGGGACAGACTGAGAGAAAACCTCTAGAAGGAGGCCTTGATGTCAGGCATCCACCCGCTCCTTTCTTCTGCTCATTCATTTGCTCATCCCTTCATTCATTCCTTGTTCATTTATTCAAAAAGAATAAACTGTCTTTTGTTTAAAAGTTATTTGCCCATGACACCCTTCTCCTGCAACAGGTATTTGAAATCTAAATTTTAGATTTTATTCTTAATTTTATTCAAAAACAGACAGTACACACACATAAACATTACTTAATATTGTGCCAGTTTTTAGGTATTGCTCCTCCATCTTGGCCCAATAAAGCTGGGGCTGACAGTACAAACCACATCCTCGCTTTGCCTGCTGGCCCTGCTAGGCTCTGCCAGTAGAGGGCAGTACAGAGAGGCTGCCTGAGCAGCTCTGCTTCTTCCCCTTTTGTGTCTTCACTGCCTGCTGTTAGGGTGAAGGACCTGGCGCCTTCTTTACCCTGGTAGCAGCCATGGCAGCAGCTCAAATCAGTTTGCAATTTTTTCATCACCTGAAACACCAGCCTCATTGCTCCTGCAACCTTAAAGCCACAGCACCAACCAGCCAATGTTCCCTCCTCAGAGGTTTCAGCTCTTGGAGGGCTTCTGCTGAGTCACTTTTAATAACTCAGACGTCTTTCCTTGTTCCCCAAACCCCAGGAGTGAGAATCGTTTTCTACAATTGCTACTACAAATTGATACTACAAGTGATACTTGAAAGTTAGTTTTTTTACCTTTTCACTTTCCTAATAAATACCATTGTATTTAGTCAACTGTTTTGATACTATCTCTGTTCAAACAATTGGTATGGTCTCTGTCTCCTGATTGTGCCCAGAATATTAGATAGTACATGTTTAAGACACAATATTAGGTATTTTTTTCCTTTTCAGGTATGTAACATATACCATTGTATTTCAGATATTCAAGATAATGATTCAGTCTTTGTACTTATTGTAACATGACCAACACATTAAGTCTATGTAACATCCATCACCACCCATGGTTACAATTTTTTTCTTGCGCTGATAACTTTTAAGATCTACTTTCTTGGCAGCTTTCAAATACACAATACAGTATTATTAATTAGAGCCACGATGTTGGACATTACATCCCTAAGACTTAACTTCTTCTGTAAATAGAAGTTTGTACTTTTTGACCCCTTTCAGCCATATTTCCTGCCTCTGATCCCCCACCTCTGGCAGCCGCCATACAGAGAACCACTGTTTTCTGCAACTGTGAGCTTGGGTTTTTTGTTTTGGTTTTTTGTTTGTTTGTTTGTTTTAGATTTTACATGTAAGTGAAACCATATGGTATTTCTCTTTTTCTTTCTGACTTATATCACTCAACATAATGCCTTCAAAGTCCATCTCACAAACAAGAGAAATTCCTACTTTTTTTAAGACTGAATAATCCTCCACTGTATGTGCATGTCTATAAACCCCATTTTCATCAATGGACACTCTGTTGCTTCCATGATTTGGCTATTGTAAATAAAGCTACAATGAGCAGGGGGTTCAGATATCTATTCAAGTTAGTTATTTTGGTTTTTTTGGATAAATACCTGGAAGTAGAATTTCCAGATCACATGGTAAATCTGTTTTTCATTTTTTTGAGGAAACTCCATTCCATTTTCCAAAGGGGGTGCACCAACTTATACTCCACACACCCATACACAAGGGCTCCCTTATCTTCTACATCCTCACCAACACTTGTTATTACTTGTCATTTTGACAATAGCCACATTAGTAGGTATAAGAGGATAGGACATTGTGGTTTTGATTTGCATTGAATTAAGTTCTTATTTAAGAAAAATATATCGGAACTATAAGACTTTAGCTATTCAAATATCAAAATAATATAAAGCCAAATAAACTTACAGAATCATGGTGCATTTCAAGAGCTGTGGGAAGTTAGAAATATTAACACTGTGTGAGAGCCATGGACTCGTGTTGAAAATTTCTGAATTCAGAAATTTCTGAATTCAAATTTCCATGACTTCAAGTTTCAATGTGACTTCAAATTTCCATGACAACACCAAGTAGACCAACATCACATTTCAGAACCTGAGATGAGGGAAATTACTACAGGAATAACTTAGAGCACAAAAGGGAAAAAAGAAGGAAGAATATATACACTAAGTAGCCTATGTTTTAAATAAAATATGCCACTGTTTTATCAATCATAAAAGCAATTTCTATAAATAGCAGAAAAACCGAAAAAGACACAAAGAACAATTCAAAACTTCCACAAGTCTACTACTCAGCAATTGAAGTAAACTTTTCAGCTTCAGGTTTTCAGTTTTTGAAGACCATGATAAAATACTTACTGTTTTGTAACTTTATTCTTTTTGTTAATAAGATATGCTCATTTTACTATGAGCATAAGTAAGTAGTTTTAATGTGTTGATATTTTAAGCATTATTAATATACTTTCTCTCTTACCTTCTCCATCTTCCAGCAGGGAGCTAAACATATGTTTCAGAAGAAATGAAAAGAGAAAGAACAAAGCAATAATCAGCTTCTGATAAGAAAACTAGGATTTTGCCACAAGAAAATTAGCTTGAGAGGCAAGCACTGTTGAGATAGGATTTTCCAACTTCCTTTATCTTACCCATTTAAAATTGCAGAAACCATGCCTGAAGAATATCTATGTATGGAGCCCTCCCAGTGTTTGGCAGAGATGTGGCTTCTACATATAACAATAAATTCAAAATGCTTTCGTCTTAATTATAGGAGGATATGACATAAGGGATGATGGGAAAGGAGAAAACAAGACAAAAGAGGGGGTTGAAACAAGCAGAGACAGGCACTAGTTTGATCTCAGGCATGGCCATGGCCTGGCACCAGAGAGCTCTGGCTTTTCCTGGGCCATCTTTAGCTTCCATGCGATACGGACTTGATTCCCAAATACCGCAAAACCTGCTATGGAGCCTGTTGAGGGGTATGCTGGAAAGGGAGTCGGCGTGGGGGTGGGGGGCGGTGGTTCTCCAGCAAGGACCACAAATCAGTTTCTTGAACTAAAGCGGATGGCCAGACCTTGAAAGTCTCATTCTGCCAAGAAGAGACGAGGTTAGAGGTGTGAGAGGGAGGCATAGTCAGCCAGAGAGAACTGCCAGGCCCAACACAGCTGAGAAAAATAAGAATATGAGTTTGAACAGCCAAAATGTTTTGTCCTGAAGCCAACAGAGCCATAGAATCCAAGTGGAAGGAACACTGTCCCCAAGACCGAGCAGAAGTCAAAGTCACCATGAAGATTGGAGAAGCTTTTCCCCGACCGATGCCATGAGCTCTCCTAAATTGTCCATTCTGACGTCCTTTCAAACATACAACAACTTAGAGTGGGAAGCAGGGACGGAGGAAGAAATTGAGAAACTGAGCATTTTTATGAAAGAAGGACTGAATGTTACCCAAACTGGCCAGTGACCATGTAATTACCAGCCTGGACTAGGCTGAAGACTCAACTGCACACAGATCATCGTTCTTCCCAGTAACCTGTGAGCGCACACTCGAGCGAGAAGACTATCGAAATTATAGATAAAAAATTAAGAAAAGTAGGGGCACCTGGGTGGCTCCCTTGGTTAAATGTCGGACTCATGACTTCAGCTCAGGTCGTGATCTCAGGGTCACGAGCTCAAGCCCTGCGTCGTATCTCAGCTCTGCTTGCGATTCTCTCTCCCGCTCCCTCTGCTCCTTCCCTTGCTCACGCGCGTGTGTTCGCTTTCTCTCTAAAACAAATACATCTTTTCAAAAAATTAAGCCCATTTTCTGTATACGTCAGAGTCATAGTTTCGAGTTTTGCAATTCCATAATGATTATTTCTGATATAGTCTTAAGAAATGTATGATATCTCACAAAGTGTATTAGTTCCCTTTTACAGTCATAACAAGTCACCACAAGCTTAGCAGATTAAACAGTACCCACTGCTCACCTCACAGTGCCTGTGGGTCTTACAAGCCTGAAATCAAGGTATTGGCAGAGGCTGCATCTCAGCTGGGGCTCGAGTTCCTTTTCCCAGAGCACCGGTGGATAGCTGAATTCAGCCCCTGGCAATTGTAGGATCTGTGTCCCCATTTCCTTGACAAAGAGTCTCTTTTATCTTCAAGCCCACAACACTAGGTTAAATATTTCTTGTACTTCAGACTTCTCTGACTCCCCCTCTACCGCCCCCCTCTGCCTTCCTTTCCTGCTTCCAGGGGATAATGTGATGATGCCAGGGGCACCAAACACCCAGGATAATCTTCCCTATCTGAAGATGAACTGATTAGCCACCTCTATCACACTGGCAAAGTCCTTTCGCCCCGTAACCACCGGATTATCAAAAAAGGGGCAGAAACTGTGGGGACCAAACGCTCTTTATGATATATGATGTGTCTGGAATGATTTGTTTTGCTCATCAACACCACAAACACCCTTGTATGAAGCTTGAGCACAGGGTCTCGCCCAGGAACTTTGCAGAGGAACAGCTGCAGATCCTGTCCACAAGACACATAACACATGCTACGTATCCACAAATATCCAGCTCATAGGGACCATCCATGCCCTTTGAATAATAGGAGGCTGACAGAGCCATTGTGGGGCTTTAGACAGACTAAGTAAGATCCTGTGCTGTCCAGCTACATGATACACCCTCCAATGATGTCTTAGAAGCTCCAGCCCTCTTGGGAGAACACAACCTGATTATGACTGCTACCTTTCTTGCCTGTGGCATAAATCCAGAAACATCTTTTTCAGCAGTCTCTTGCATCTGACCACCCACAATTAAGTTGGAGCTTGGTCAGGATGCCATGGTTACAACACTCACCTTAGAGAAAGGCGAAGCACGCGAACCCAAAACACTGTGGCCCAAGGGGCCCACTCACTCCCTAGCTTCAGGCTGAGAACATTCTGTCGTTCGGGCCCACACGTGTGTGTGGGGAACAGGGAGGGTAGCCTGGCACAGGGAACTATTCAGGATCTCACAAAGTGTGAAAAAGAAATTTGGGAAGATTGTTCTCAGTGCCCAACTTTTTTTTTTTTTTTTTTTTTTTTTAAATCTGTTAAGTTAGTCCTAAAGAAACAATGCAAGCTTAGGGGGAGAAAGCATATATAGCCAACCACATAGGCTAAGGAAATAGTGAGGTATTCAAAAGAAGTCCATATACAACACTATGTGAATGAACTTTAAATTCTCCATTAAGCAGATAATTGTAAAGAAATTTTCAAATTATAAATTATACTCAGGATAAAGCAGAAATATGTATCAATTTTAGTGCCTTAGATATAGACAGGGTGCCACGTCACTGGCGAAATTATGAAATTCAATAAATGGGTCGGGATCATAATTTAATTACTTGGAAATATTTATACTCCATCTTTGCCTCACAACATATACTAACATTCAATCTAGATAAACTGGGAAAAAAATACAATCAAACATAAGACCATAAAGTGTCAGAGGAAAGCAAACATGACATTTAAATAATTCCGTGATACCTCCCCCTTTCAAACCAAGTGAAAGGCAACAAAGCTACTTACAATTCTCTTTCAGTCTGATGGTGAAGATAAAACTAAGTCATTTTTGTTTTACATTTTATTTAATTTTCAAAGAAAACGCAGCACTGTGGTTACAATCCCGGATTTAGAACCCTGCTCCATTTTTCTGAGCTGTGTGTCTTGGGGCAAATTCTGTAATTTGTCCAAGGTGCACTTTGGGCCTAACTTTCTTCAGCTGTCACATGGAGACAATAATAGCATTTACCCTGTAAGACTGTTTTCAGGATGAAGCAAGTAAATACACATCAAAAACAGAGAACAGGGTCTATTGTGTAGTTTAAAAAAAAAAAAAAAACACAAAACACACACACACAAAAACCCACCCCACTAAATGCCTTCTTTATTCCTCTTCATTCCCCATCTCTCTTGTTTTGTGATTCCAATGACAAATAAATGACAAAATCCGCCCATGTCCTCCATGTTATTTACAATCTTTTCTTCCATTTATTTACCTCATTTTTTTTCTACTGAATCTGAGAGAATTTCTTACTTTGTCATCACATTTTATGATCTGCTTTTCTACAGAAGTTAGTCCACCTTTCTCCGTCCCCTTTAGTTAATGTAAAAATTTTAGGAACCGTGTCTCTTATTTCCAAGGCAAACTTGCTAGGTGTCAGATTATTTTACTTTTCATTCATTGCTATCTTTTCTTTCATTCTCTTTAACCCATCTGAATCAGGCTTTCTCATATTTTCTTTGACTTGCAGTCTCCACTTTTAGAGACCCCTGGCTTCCTTGAATTTAGCCAACTTTTTCAAATATTGAACTCTTTTTCCTCTCTGGTCGTTCCCCACCCCCCACCCTCTGTTTGCTCATGTTTCCAGAGGGGAAGATGAGGAGGGCCAAGGATTATCTGAGATGATCAATAAGATGATTGCCCTTCCAGAGATGCAAAGATCATTTCTCTCAGAGATTGAGCCTTTCCACAAGTTTCAAACTTTATGAAAGAATGACAAATTTCTGTAGATTTGTCACTGTTCTTTTTTTTTTAAAGATTTTATTTATTTATTTGACAGAGAGAGATCACAAGTAGACGGAGAGAGAGGCAGGCAGAGAGAGAGAGAGGGAAGCAGGCTCCCCGCTGAGCAGAGAGCCCCATGCGGGACTCGATCCCAGGATCCTGAGATCATAACCTGAGCCGAAGGCAGTGGCTTAACCCACTGAGCCACCCAGGCACCCTTGTCACTGTTCTTTATTGGAGTTCTAAGTCACTGTGTGGAATGGGGAAGAAACAGGCACTTCAATCGTTTGCCAGAGCATTTTTTTTCTGAGCCTACTAGGAAAGCATGAGGTTAGTTGGAGCAGTGTTCCTTTCCTCTGGGTTGGGAGGCAGCTGTGGAGTCCCCTGGTACACAGCACGGCATTCCTCAGCTCTCACCTGAAGCAGAATTATTTCTTCCAAAAATCTGTCTCATGGCCCACCTTCTTCTCCAAGGCTGCCTCTGTCACTGACTAAGTAAGCTTTATCTTTCTCTCAAGCACCCATCGCCATCTGACACTTTATGTATTTACCGAGTCATTTTTTATTTCCTGTCCCCCCACCCCAGCCCCAATCCTTTCACATAGGCATCTTAGAATTTTTTGACTCATGATTAGTGCTCACAAATATTTGATAAACGAATAAATATTTCTCAAGCGGTCTCCTTCTGCACCTAAAATTCACCCTAGTCCATGACTTGTTTTGTTCTTTGCCCGCTCCTCCCGCCAGTTTCTGGTATATTTACTGGAAAGAAATCCTGTAAAATTCTTGGCATGGTTTCCAATGCTGACATCTTGTGTAAATTTCAATGGGAATTGACAGAAGACGAATGATGAATATGGTTCTAAAACTGTGACATTCGACCAAAAGTCTTCCTTACAGTTAGTTTGCTCTTCTTAAACTTCGACACCCCTAAATTGTATTTGCCGGTTAACATGGTAAAAAGTAAATATGATAAAATGGCTTGTAATTTAAAGAATTCCAAACCTTCCTTAACCCTGATTCAGGAGGAATTACTTTTGTCATTTCTGTGCTTCATTCCTCCAGTGCTTCCCTTTATGACTCCTTATATCATATGTTCCCTTCCCCAGGAAAGAGACTGTGAGATGGAGATTTGCATGAGGAAGTTCACTGGGGAATGCTCTGAGATCAGCTTTTTTTTTTTTTTAATTAGCATATAATGTATTATTAGCCCCAGGGGTATAGGTCTGTGAATCGCCAGGTTTACACACTTCACAGCACTCACCATGGCACATACCCTCCCCAGTGTCCATATCCCCACCACCCTCTTCATACTCCCCTCCCCCTGGCAACCCTTAGTTTGTTTTGTGAGATTAAGAGTCTCTTATGGTTTGTCTCCTTCCCAATCCCGTCTTGTTTCATTTATTCTTTTCCTACCCCCCAAACTCCTTATGTTGCTTCTCGACTTCCTCATATCAGGGAGATCATATGATAGTTGTCTTTCTCTAATTGACTTATTTCGCCAAGCATAATACCCTCTAGTTCCATCCACATTGCCGCAAATGGAAAGATTTCATTTATTTTGATGGCTGCATAGCATTCCATCAGATAGATAGATAGATAGATAGCACATCTTCTTTATCCATTCATCTGTTGATGGACATCTAGGTTCTTTCCGTAGTTTTGCTCTTGTGGACATTGCTGCTATAAACATTCGGGTGCACCTGCCCCTTCGGATCACTACATTTGTATCTTTAGGGTAAATACCCAGTAGTGCAATTGCTGGGTCATAGGGTAGCTCTATTTTCAACTTTTTGAGGAACCTCCATGCTGTTTTCCAGAGTGGTTGCACGAGCTTGCATTCCCACCAACACTGTAGGAGGGTTCCCCTTTCTCCGCATAGGATCAGCTTTTGAAAGAAGCAGGACTGAGCAGGATGGGAAGTTAAAATGATTCAGCTGCAGAAGCCTTAGGTGATCCCACAGGATTTACTAGAGCTGGGATGGTCCTTCAGAGTTGTCTCAAATCAAAACAAGGAAGGTCTGCCCTTTTAGATTCTCACAGACCAGTCATTATCTTTGGGCTGTGCCGGAAAGAGGGTGGAACTGGGGTAAGACACCTCCCAGACCAAGAAAATTACCAGAGAGCAACACAGCTACAATCTGTCTGCCTTCAACTTCCCAGGACTGGGGTAGGGGGTATTTTCATCCTGAAAGGGGCCTCTGGACAGAAAACCCCATCATCCACCATGTTGTGTTAGACCATACCACATATTTTTGCCTCATATTTAGCATAGCAATTTCAGAATCTCAAAGAGAGGAGCAAAACACATCAGAGTTCATGGAAAGTTTGTCTACAATATAGATACCCTAGTCATAGCCCATGTCATAAGCCAAGCAACATAGCTTTAAGAATACAGTAGGAAGACTGTCCGGTTCACAAGAATTCTGTCAGCAATTGATGATCTGGGCACAAACAGTGGCCTCCCCCATTATGAGATCCTAATAACATAACAGTAAAGAAATTAAGAGTGAAATTAACCTGTAAAGGGAAAAGGCAGAGAAGAGGATCATTGGTACATGGAAGTTAAGGTCAATTTCTGGAAGACAAAAAAGGGAGGAAAATATATTTATATTTGAAAACAAGGAGAGGAAGTCAAAATGCAGATATACAAACTAGAGAATAGAGGGGATAATTCAAGATCTGCATTTGATACTCTCCTGCCAGGCCCTGAACTCTCCTACCAGGCCACCACAGACAGACAGAATGAGAAGCAATATATACCTATGCCTCAAACAAAACAAATGAAATTTGAAAAAAAGAAAAAGGGGGGGTGCCTTTTTCTCAAGCTATTAAAATGTTTACAGAGAACTAAGCTGGCTGTTTGTGAGACTAAATCCTCTTCTCCTGGTATTTGGGCAGGCCTCCTGGTATTTGGGGGTGGCTCACTCCCACTAAAGCAAAACCTAACTAACAATCATCAAATAAATGAGAAAAACTGCATCAGAAAAAAACAGGTGAAGAAAAAGAGAGAGGAAACAAAATTAATGTGGAGGGGAAAAAAATCAATTTTCAAGGGAAAAATAATGAACCTAAAACCAGAAGACAAGGGCTTACTTTTTAGTGTCTCCAGATACTCCAAGAAGATGTAGAATCGTTAAAATAAGAACAAATGCTATAAATAAAGGAGAACTTGAAGAACTGGAGTTTGGGGAAATTAATGCTTCTAAAATCTGACTTTTAGAAATCAATAGAAGTGTTGAAGACAAAATTGTGGAAACCTTTAATAGCATGAGATGAAAGGCAGGAAGAGAAAATGTGAGGTAAAGATGAAGGAAATAAAGGTGAAATCTTAAAGATGATCAAACTGATAAAAAAAATTCTAGAAAGTGAGGGGAGAAAGAATATGGAGAGGGCGGGAAATTATGAAGGGGATAATCATAGAAAATTTCCCAAAGCTACAAAAATATATGAATATTCAGAAGGAAAGGGAGGGCAGTTAAAGAAAAACAAACATAGACATCAATGTACAAGCTACCACTAGTCCAGGAGTCTGTCATAGGGAACACAGAAGGGGATGCAAGATGGCAGTGAAAACCTCCCTGCAAGGTCCTAATTAAAAAGGTATTATTAAACCTAGAATTCCACAGTCAAACAAAATATCAAAATATGCTGATAAAAAGGAGATATTTTTAACCTCAAAAGACCAGAAAATTTGCCTTGCTAGTATACATTCCTGAAGTTCTTTGAGGAGGCACTGAAGGAAATTAAGCTGAAAAGTAAGTTGAATAAACTGTGGAATACAAAATTCAGCTTTGGGAGGATAGCGGTGCCGTGGACCTGGAGAAGCAGCAGCACAGGCTATAAGGGGACTCAGGTGACTATGGGAGCATCTGTGCAAGAAGAAAAGTGGATCCTATGAAACAGATCATCTATTTAAGAAGCTTGTTAAATTCAGGCATGTGGCAAAATGTACATTTCTCTTTGTTCAAGATAACAACAAAGGCAAATAGAAATTCCAGGGAAAAATAGAAACTGTACAACAAAGTCATAACACAAATACGAGGGAACCCAAAATACAGTGCGATTTTTACATGACTGAAGCAATTTATACATTTCAATAAAAAGAAAATTCATTTGAACCTCACACTTAGAACACTTTCTTTCAGTGGGACAGGGATATGATACAGATTTGCATTAGTCTTTCTGAATTTTTCATCCTATTTGGTTTTATAATTGTTATGGACTGAATGTTTATGTCCCCCTCTCCAAAATTCATATGTTGAAGGTTAGTCCTCTGTGTGATGGGAATTAGTGGTGGGGCTTTGGGGAGGTGATTAAGTCATGAGTGTGGCGCCCTCATTAATAAGATTAGTGCTCTTGTCCCTTCCACTATGAGGGGACACCGCAAAGAAATGGTCACCTACAAACCAGGAAGTGGGTCCAGCAGACACCAGATCTGCTGGTACCTTGATCTTTGACTTCTCAGCCTCCACAACTGTGAAAAGCCATCTACTCTATGGCTTTTTATACCATTTCTAACGGATCATCTCTCCACCTGGTTCATTTTATGCTTCTGTCATCCAGTCTGGGAGATTTTTCAACAGTGTGACCTTTTAAGTAAGATCACCTAGTTTTGAATTTCAGCTTAAACATTTACAGGGTGTGTGACCTTCAGTAAGTCACTCCATGAATCTTGGTTTCAGTATTGTATATTAGGAATGATAACAATAATAACCATCTTCACCTTTGAAGGGGCATTGTGTATACAAAATGAAATAATGTATATGTATTTGAAAATGTCTTTTAAAATATAACATGAAAAAATACCCATTATATTAAAAGGCAAAATTTCAAAAAGCTGTATTTTTCACCTCCCATTCCTTCTGCTGTTTAATTCCATACAAAATCTTCCCAAGTATTTGATCTTTATTTGATGACTCTTCTACCAATCTTTCCACAGACTATAATACTCTTGCCATCTATTTACCATAAAACATTTTTTTAAAGATTTTATTTATTTGAGAGAGAGTGCACATGCCCATGCACAAGCAAAGGGAGGGACAGAGGGAGATGGAGAGGCAGAATCCCCACTGTGCAGGTAGCCTGCCATGGGCTTTCTATCCCAGGACCCCGAGATCATGACCTGAACTGAAGGCAGATGCTTAACCAACTGAGCCACCTAGATGCCCCAATATGTGTATGTGTGTGTGTGTGCATATATATATATGTATATATATATCTTTTTTAAACTCTGTAGAAAATTATGGTAAGCAGTCAGGTTTGAAAACATTGATTTGAATATTTCTGTATTCTTATGGAAGAGAATCAAGAGTGATGTGTACCTAACAGCTTAATGTATATGACTCTTACATATGCATAAAACATTTCCATGCCTATTATTTTACTTGAGTCTGATGCCAGATGAATGCCATAGATAAATACACTTTTCCATTTTACCATTCAACTGAATGCAGAGGCAATAAGTGATCAAAGATCAGCCAGCTAGGAGGTAAGAGAATCACAAGTCAGCTCTTACTTTGATTTTAGGCCCACTTCTCTTTCCATGGCACTAGATTCAAGCTCTTATAACTTCCTGTCCATCCTGCTTTCTTATTCCTCATTCCCAACACTCCTGCCATCAATATTCTTTGGAAGCCCATGTCTTATAAAGTATCTCTATTTGGGGTCATGCTCTAGTTGAAGGTTCAGGTTTTTCCTTGTCTGGTGTAAAATTATGACTCAGCACACCAGACTTATACTCACCAACACATACAATGGTTTTATCCTTTCACTTATGGATTTTTGCCCTTAAAAATCTTTCCCTTAGTTCAACACAATCTTTCATCCGCTGATTATCTTTTTGGGTGTCTGCAGAACAGTAGAGAAGACCACACATGATGTGGATTGTTGCTTACTCTCCGTCCTCATCAAGACCCTCTGTGTCACTCCACAGTCCAATTCAGTTTGTGTTTTACTCACTCTCTAATACCTAACACTTCAAAATTTATCTCACTTCCTAGTCATTCTTCAACTTACCATCAGTAGGCTTCTGTCTTGATGATACCACTGAAGGTCCTCCTAAAATGAACCCCTCATACCCAAATCCAGTGAGTTGTGTTCAGTTCTGGCCTATTTGACCTCTTCATGGAATTTTTTATATATATATATTTTTTTAATTTATTTTCAGCATAACAGTATTCATTATTTTTTCACCACACCCAGTGCTCCATGCAATCCGTGCCCTCTATAATACCCACCACCTGGTACCCCGACCTCCCACCCCCCGGCCCTTCAAAACCCTCAGATTGTTTTTCAGAGTCCATAGTCTTTCATGGTTCACCTCCCCTTCCAATTTCCCCCAACTCCCTTCTCCTCTCTAACTCCCCTTGTCCTCCATGATATTTGTTATGCTCCACAAATAAGTGAAACCATATGATGATTGACTCTCTCTGCTTGATTTATTTCACTCAGCATTATCTCTTCCAGTCCCGTCCATGTTGCTACAAAAGTTGGGTATTCATCCTTTCTGATGGAGGCATAATACTCCATAGTGTATATGGACCACATCTTCCTTATCCATCGTCCGTTGAAGGGCATCTTGGTTCTTTCCACAGTTTGGCAACCGTGGCCATTGCTACTATAAACATTGGGGTACAGATGGCCCTTCTTTTCGCTTCATCTGTATCTTTGGGGTAAATACCCAGGAGTGCAATTGCAGGGTCATAAGGAAGTTCTATTTTTAATTTCTTGAGGAATCTCCACACTGTTCTCCAAATAGGCTGCACCAACTTGCATTCCCACCAACAGTGTAAGAGAGTTCCCCTTTCTCCACATCCCCTCCAACACATGTTGTTTCCTGTCTTTTTAATTTTGGCCATTCTAACTGATGTAAGGTGATATCTCCTTTTGGGACTTCATCAAAATCTCCGTGGAATTTGATCCTAGAACATTCTTTCTTGAAATTGCCTCTTTCCTCCATGTAATTCTCAACCAACTATCTTACTTAGGTCTATGTAATTTTTTCAAGTTTTTATCTTCTTCCTGGCCAATAGATAATGATGTTTCCTGAGGAATCTCTAAGGTTTTGTTCTTAATCTCTTCTCACTCTATACATTCTCCCTGAAAAAAAAAAAAATCACCCACTCCTTTCACCTCAAACATCCCACCATATGCCAATAAAACTTGCATCTATCACTATAAGAGGGTGAGGGGATTTGGGAGCGAATCAAGGAAAAAGATATGACCATGAGGTTGTGATAGCACCCACAGTCTTTATTTGGGAGATATTTTGGTAAGTTTGCATGTGGGGGATGTCTCTCAGAGCATGAGACCACTGGAAAGGAGGTCAAGGGAAATCTGAGGAAAAGAAGGATCAGAGAGGGGGCTTATATGTCTAGATGATTTATCTTCGCAACACAGAAGGGAATCACTGGGCCAGAGAGCTCCAAAGAGCAGCAACAGCTTGGGGTTTTAATAGCACCAGGGGTTTTATCTATCTATAGCTAACAGATGTTGGATGCATTTTTGTAAGGTATGCAAAGCACGCAAATCGCTAGAAATCGCTAGCGATCTGCTTGTTTGGTTTATATTTAAAACAATTGGATGTGTAAAAATTTCAGTTTGGCATTGGCAGGCTTTTGAGCTAATGGGTCTCAGCCTGCTGTGAAGAAATAAACAACCCAGGGCCCATATACGGAGACTATCATTGGCTCATAGATGTAACAGTAACTCAGATTCCTGGATGAACTCCAAGAACCTCAAAACTAAACCCAATATCTTTCCACTAAATGTAAGGTTTTTTGTTTTTTTTTTTTCCTATTCTCTCTCAGTGAAAGGAATAGTGTCATTAAAGCTAAAGCAACCCACCTATCTGTCCTGTACTCTAATGCATGACTATTTTATATTTAATTATTTTTTATTTTTTTATTTTTTTATAAACATATAATGTATTATTAGCCCCAGGGGTACAGGTCTGTGAATTGCCAGGTTTATACACTTCACAGCACTCACCATAGCACATACCCTCCCTAATGTCCATAACCCCACCCCCCTCTCCTGAGCCCCCTCCCCCAACAACCCTTGGTTTGTTTTGTGAGATTAAGAGTCCCATGACCGTTTTATTAACCATACTCTCTACATCTTTTACATCCTCTCTTCATCAGTTTCCATTGTCAATGTCTCAGATCATGGCTTCTCCGTATCTTGCCTAGATTACTGTCAAAGTCTCTTAACTATTCTTCCTCTCTCTAGTCCTACTATTGCCTGGTGTATCCTTCCCCCCGCCCCATCAAGATTATTTTTCTGAAACTAGAATAGGATAATGTCCATTCACTTGACTAAAACTCATTTTGTTTTTTAACTCTCCATGGCCAGTGGTTGGCAAACTACGACCTGCTGGTTAAAACCATCCCTAATACAATTTTACAAGAGTGAAGCCACTCACAACCATTTATGTATTGTCAAAGGCTGTTTTCCTGCTCCAGTAGCTGAGTTGAGTAGTTATACACATGACCATATGGCTCACAAATGCAAAAATATTTACTCTCTGGTCATTTACAGAGAAGGCTCACCAACCCCTAGTCTACAAGGTAAAGTTCAGAAGCTGGGTGTGACATACAAGCCTTTCATAAGGGGAGCACTTGACATCTTAAGTTTATCCTGCCCTGTATCCCCCTTTACAACTCTCCATCACAGCCACGTGAAACTGCTGGTAGCTTCTAGAATGTACCAGAATGCTTTATTCTTGATGCCATGATTTCTTCCCACTCCTTCTGCCCAGTACATATTTCCCATACTTATCCATTTGTCACTCTCCTACTCATTTCTAAGATTCAAGGGCTCTTCTGTCAAGCATTTCCTAAATCTCTCCCAAAGGAGCAATGCATTCTCCTTCCCATATACTTTACAGACCTTGGTCATAGCACCAATCCTCTTTTTTTCCTCATGTTTAAAAGTGATTTTAGTCTACCCATATTCAGGTGACAGTTTGACCACATAGACATTTCTACATTTGAATTCATATTCCCTCAATTTTGAAAGCACTATGCCATTGTTTTCAGGAAGTCTGATGCCAGTCTGCTTCTTGATACTTTGGATACCACAGTCTTTGATAATCTTTTAAAGTTCCTTTTCCACCCCTGTTTTTTTTTAATTAACTTTATATTTTAGAACATTTTTGGGTTTACAGAAAAACTGACTTGAATACAAAGTAGAGCGTTCTTATACACCCCCTCCCCCACACTTCTACTGATGTTAACGTCTTGCATTAGAGAGGTACATTCATTAGAATGGATGAAACAAACATCTTTATTATTTTTTCTTTATTTTATTATAGCTTACTAAAGCCCAGAGTACACTAGGATTCACTTCTTGTGCTGTACATCCTGTGGGTTTTCACAAATGTAAAAGTGACATTTACCCACCATTACAGTATCATACAGTTTCATTGCCCTAAAAATCATCTGTGCGCCACTGATTCATCCTTCTCCCCCTCCCCCACAAACCCCTGCAGCCTGACCTTTTTACTGCCCTCACAGTTTAGCCTTTTCCAGAATGCCATAGACTTGGAATCTTACAGAGCATAGACATCACATTGCTTCTTTTTCCTAGTGATATGCATCTAACTTTCCCCCATGGCTTTCTGTGGCATGATAACTTACTTCTTTTTACCACTAGTATTCCATTTTATGTATGTACCAGAGTTGGTTTATCCATTCACCTACTGAAGATTCTTGGTTGCTTTCAATCTGAATAAAGCTGCTATAAATATCCATGGGCAGGTTTTTGTGTGGACATATTTTCCTCTATTTTTGGAAAATACCAAGGACTGTGATTGCTGGATCGAAGAGTATGTTCAACTTTGGAAGAAATTGCCAAACTGTCTTCCAAAGTGGCTGTACCATTTTGTAATCCTAGAAGCAGTGAATGAGAGTTCTAATTGCTCCACATTCTTGTCAGTATTTGGTGCTGTCGTTGTTCCAGATTTTGGCCATTCTAAGAGGTGTATTTGTTTTAATTTGCATTTTCCTCATATGACATCAATCATCTTTTCATATGCTTATTTGAATAAGCATCTGTATACCTCCTTTGCTTATGTAAATACATGAGCATGTGTATACCTTGCTTGATGCCCATTTTTTAGTTTGATTGTTTGATTTCTTATTTTTGGATTTTACCAATAGCCTCTTACTGTTATAATGATCATCATTAAAATTACCAATAATGAGGGGAACCCTCCTACACTGTTGGTGGGAATGCAAGCTGGTGCAGCCTCTCTGGAAAACAGCATGGAGGTTCCTCAAAAAGTTGAAAATAGAACTGCCCTATGACCCAGCAATTGCACTACTGGGTATTTACCCTAAAGATACAAACGTAGTGATCCAAAGGGGCACGTGCACCCGAATGTTTATAGCAGCAATGTCCACAATAGCCAAACTATGGAAAGAACCTAGATGTCCATCAACAGATGAATGGATCAAGAAGATGTGGTATATATACACAATGGAATACTATGCAGCCATCAAAAGAAATGAAATCTTGCCATTTGCGACAACATGGATGGAAGTAGAGCGTATCATGCTTAGCGAAATAAGTCAAGCGGAGAAAGACAACTATCATATGATCTCCCTGATATGAGGAAGTGGTGATGCAACATGGGGGCTTAAGTGGGTACGAGAAGAATAAATGAAAGAAGATGGGATTGGGAGGGAGACAAACCATAAGTGACTCTTAATCTCACAAAACAAACTGAGGGTTGCTGGGGGGAGGGGGTTTGGGAGAAGGGGGTGGGATTATGGACATTGGAGAGGGTATGTGTTTTGGTGAGTGCTGTGAAGTGTGTAAACCTGGTGATTCACAGACCTGTACCCCTGGGGATAAAAATATATGTTTATAAAAAATAAAAAATTTTTAAAAAAAATTACCAATAATGAGACAAAGCATTTTTTAGTTCTTATAAAACACTAGATAATGTGTTAAGTATTTGACAAACAGTATCTCATGTAATCCTCGTAACAACACTAATATTATATCTAATTGTATCCAGGAATAACTGGCTAAGAGAAATTCAATGATTTCTAAAAGATCACATAGGAAGTAGAGACACCTGGGTGGCTCAGTCGGTTAAATGTCTGGCTTTGGCTCAGGTATGATCTCAGGGTCCTGGGATCGAGCCCTGAATCTGGCTCTGCATTCCGGGGTACCCTGTTTGTCCCTTTCCCTCTCCCCCTCTCCCCATGTGTGCTCTCTCTCTCTCTCAGATAAATAAACAAAATATTAAAAAGAAAATCTCATAGAAAGTAAGAAATAGGTCCAGAATTGCAGCCCAATCTTTGAATCTCCAGAACCAGATCCTTAACCAGTGCAGGAACCCCTTCCCTTCCTTTCACAGATGTGACAGGAATGCTGCTTCCGGTTAAGTGAGGAACATCCAAAAGACAGAGAGTAGCTGCTGGCTATAAGCCTGGATGGGAACACAAATCAATATAACAATCGATATATCTGTATCTGATCTGACTAGGAACTTGAGGTGGGAAACATATCTACCTCTAAAGAAAAGCAAAAAGCCTGGGACACCATTCTTCATTCTTCTGCTTAAAGTATACTATATTGAATGGTACTTTTTTCCATTTTAGAGAAATTAAATGTTCTCCTACAGCCAAAGAGACAATAATTTAAAGATTTATTTATTTATTTATCTATCTGAGAGAGAGCACTTGCACCAGCAGGGTTGGAGGAGTTGCAGCAGGAGAGGGAGAGACCAAGGCAGAGAAACAGACACCCTCACTGAGCATGGAGTCCCAGGCTGGGCTCCATCTCAGGACCCTGAGTTCATGAGGTGAGCTGAAGTCAGATGCTTAACCCACTCAGCCACCCAGGAGCCCCAAAGAGACAATGGTTTAAAGTGTAAGGGTGCTTTCCCTCTGCCAAGTTACTAATGGATGAATTAATACTTTTCAGTCTGTGGCCAGGCTGGTGATTCAGTCACTCTTGACCATTCCCTAATGCCCCTCCTCTCATAGGCAAACAAGAATGGAGAACAAATGCTTAGGTATATGTCAGGTCAATTTCACTAAGGAAATCAAGTCATTTCCTCATCTATACCATGGAATAGAATATCTCTAAAGTCCTGTCCCCATATCATCTTACGTTTCTCTAGAACAGAAACCATGCCACACTCATCACTGTATATTGCATGCTCTAGCTAGCTAGCTCATATAAAGAATGCTGCATGCCTAGACCATGCTCAAACATTTTTATTAAAAAGCTGAACTGAAATCTTGTGAAGAACTGAGGCAACTTACCCAAATATAGGCTCTGTATCCTTGACCAAAAAAAAAAAAGCTGAACTGAGGGCGCTTGGGTGGGTCAGGCAGTTAAGCGGCTGCCTTCGGCTCAGGTCATGATCTCAGGTTCCTGGGATCTAGCTTTGCATCAGACTTCTTGCTCAACAGGGAGTCTGCTTCTCCCTCTGCCTCTGCCTCTGCTGCTCCCCCTGCTTGTACTCTCCCTCCCTCAATCTCTCTCTCTCTCTGGGTCAAATAAAAAAATAAAGTCTTTAAAAAGAAAAAAGCTGAACTGAACTATTCATAACCATAATACAAGGATGCTATGTATCGGCATTTTCTCAGTCAATAATAATAACAAAAACAGTAACTGGAAAACATAGTCCAAATTTAAGGGGCATCTAATTTAATGCAGACATTATGGACCACGTCAGCTAAAAGTTCTCATCAATTCTTCTTTCAGCCTCTGACCTAGCAACTAAGGAAATATCGAGGAAATTGAGATCTCACAGAATTGTCCAAAATTATGAAGTTCTGTAAAATAGATTCAAATCCATGACCTGGTTTCTTTTAATTTTTTTTTTCTTAGCTTAAGAAGCAGAGCTTCATTACTCTTTCTCTGGGTAGTATCCACTCATAACAAATATATACTTATCTGAAATGTCCCTTACCCCTGAAAAATTGAATGGGCCAGAGTCACCAAATAAGGAACCACTAGTGCTCTCCTGATTAAACTTTTCTATTGCATAGCTCTTCTTAAAATTACATACTTATTTGTGATTTAAAACCAGTCACATAGAAGGTGGACAAAAACAAAACAAAACAAAACAGAAAACTCTACTAAGGATTTTGTAACTTTCAGGATTTGCTCAATTCATAAGTTTCTATACCATGATGTCAGTAAAGTAATGCCTACAAGAAGTGATGGTAACCAACATAAGTCAACATTTTAAAGTACATTCCTAATAGTAAATGCAGAATAATTTCTATATTGGTTTTTTCATGCCATAGCTTCATATTTTTAAATTTCTTTTGTTTTAAATAAAGAAATATTGTGGTCAAGATACTGTCTTTTATTTCTCACTAAAGATCCTCAAATACACTGTAGTTTTAAAGACCGAAGTTCATTTAATGACGCTTGAACCTATAGACTGCTCATTGTCAAGGCAATGCTTCCTGGCCCTTGTCTTTGCTGTGCATGAAAGAACAATGTAATTACCTGCCTCTGAACCATTGGGTTCCTTCTCTTTTGTGTCTATCATGGCTAAGGAGATGATCCAGCTCTGACTGCTGAAGTAAATGGACCAAGGGTGGCAGCACGCTCGAGCTTAACAAGGTGACAACAGCCTCTCCATCTTTCCCACAGTTGTTGAGGGAGCCCAGAAAGCCCAGAAATCCCCACTTCATACACTCTCCTCCTAATAGCAGAGCTGTGAGCTGGAGGCACTGGGGTGGACTGGGGGAGAAGGGAAGGTGGCTAGAAGTGGTGGTACAGGGGAAATGCCAGTGAAAGCAAATTAAAAAAAAAAAAACTGTTTACATGCATGGACACTCTCTCAATACACGTCAGGAGGGAAGTTAATAGGGAGCTATTTGGTCATATAGGAGATGCACAACATGGACCACATGTGCACACACCCCCTCCTTGTATTTCAAATATATCATATCTTTTTTTATAACCTATTTTCATCAACTTAACAATGTACTGTTAGCATGTTGGCATTTCCATGGTATTTTTGATGCCTACATGGTATTTCATTATACCAATATACTTGTCTATTTAATCAATCTTTATTTGCTAATTTGGTTATCCAGTTAGGGTTTTTTTTTTTTTTTTAAGATTTTTATTTATTTATTTGACAGACAGATCACAAGTAGGCAGAGAGGCAGGCAGAGAGAGAGAGGAGGAAGCAGGACCCCACTGAGCAGAGATCCCGATGCGGGGCTCGATCCCAGCACCCTGGGATCATGACCTGAGCCAAAGGCAGAGGCTTTAACCCACTGAGCCACCCATGTGCTCCATGGGGTTATTTTTAAATGCCGTAAGGAATAGAAATGTGAAAATACACTTTTCATATTTTAAAGATTCCAACATTTCAAATAATCTCCCTAGATAAAAAGTGGAATTATTGGTGAAAAGGTAATAAGCATTTTTGACAATTGTTCACATATTGACATGATGCTGGGCAGGAAAGTTTACAATCTACAACACAGAATGTTAACACCAGGGGCACCTGGGTGGCTCAGTGGGTTAAGCCTCTGCCTTCCGCTCAGGTCATGATCTCAGGGTCCTGGGATCGAGCCCCACATCAGGCTCTCTGCTCAGCGGGGAGCCTGCTTCTCCCTCTCTCTCTGCCTGCCTCTCTGCCTACTTGTGATCTCTCTCTCTCTCTCTCTCTCTGTGTCAAATAAATAAATAATCTTTAAAAAAAATTAACACCAGCCGGTTTGACATATTGACACTGAGAAATCTTGGAATGGGTAAAATTTTGTTTAAATTTTGGCGAGAGTGAACAAGATTTCACAAATTGAGTCTTTGTATATCATATTTTTGTTAATTCCCTCATTGTGACTATTGCTAATTCTCCACTGGGTTTTAGTCTTTTATTCATTGGAAAAGACTCTATATAAGATTTTTTCAATAACACCCCATCAAAGAATTTACAGCAGTACTTTGCCAGTGTGTAGTTTGTCTCAAATTTTTTTTTAATTTAATTTTTTATTTTTTATAAACATATATTTTTATCCCCAGGGGTACAGGTCTGTGAATCACCAGGTTTACACACTTCACAGCACTCACCAAAGCACATACCCTCCCCAATGTCCATAACCCCACCCCCTTCTCCCAAACCCCCTCCCCCCAGCAACCCTCAGTTTGTTTTGTGAGATTAAGAGTCACTTATGGTTTGTCTCCCTCCCAATCCCATCTTGTTTCATTTATTCTTCTCATACCCACTTAAGCCCCCATGGTGCTTCAGGATATGGATTTTTATGTGGTCAAATGTATTAATAACTCCTGTAAGATATAGGATATATTTTCCTCCTCTCATTTTAGACTTAGAAATTCTGCTGCCACCAAGAAATTACACAAATAAGCATTTTAGGTCTGTGTTTTACATGGAATTCATTGGTCAATCGGGAATCCTTTCTTTTCTTTTTTTTTTTTTTTTTTGGTATAACGTGAGATATGGTTCTATCTAAAAGCATCAGCATTTTCAGTATTTGGAAATGTGAAATCTCTCTAGACTCATTTATGAAGCAAACTAGTGTTCTGTTTTGCATCATACGGGACACGTCATTTTTACTAGTTTTGTTCCTAGGAGGGAAATGAGAGGAAAAAACATATTAAGTAAGGTATTTTTAAATGCTTCCTGTTCCCTTCTCAGTTAAAGGATTTCTCACTCCATGTTCTCTCTATGTCATTGATGAGTTTTAAGTCTAGATTTAGGAAGAAGGAGAAAGTGACTTGGGGAGTACAAAACTAGATAAGAAGAGAATCCAAGAGAAAAAAAAAATAATATCATTGTTTTTGATCCCAGTTGGATCTTATAAGGTGAAGCAGACATGAGAAGGAAATTGTTAGAAGTCATCTCTCATTGCCTCTGCTACCATCCAAGGGAGAAAATGGTGGAGGCTGGGGGAAGGCAGTGATTTAATGCACACAGGTAAGTATGGGGAAGTCCAAAATGTTGGACAGCAGCAACCCAGTTTACACTGTGAGAGAGACCTTCCCATCAGCCAATGCAAACACAGTTTAAGCCCATGGATGAGCGGATGATGAGACTGAGGCAGTGCTCTTGGTTTCCTACAGCCTGAATGCACATGCAGGACACCTGGGTTGTCCCTGAATCCATGAGGGATTACAGAGGTACTAAAAGGGTTGGTAAACCAAAAGAAACCTGACTTTAGGCAAAGACTCCTCAAGATATGGGGAATTTGAAACCAGAGGCAAATAATGTAACTGTTGACTAGAGAAGGTAACTCATGACATCTCAGAAAAGCAGATGCAACCAGTTACGGCCCTGAAGTCACCACCGAAGGATCAGTCCTGGTTGGTCATCCCATGACAGTTAGCCACTGTGATCCAAATACCATTGTGTAGACTCAAGGAACCCACTTCTTCTGTCTACACAAAGTTGTATCATCTAAATCATCCCCATAAATACCACTAGATGTGATCTTGGAAAAGGAAAGTATGGGAATAATCATTTGCCGCATCATCCAAGCAGAGACGAATTTACTTTAAAAGGCAGTTTAAATTATTGGAAAGAACACAGATTATAAATTTGGACTAAATACAATTATTCCCTCCCTGTATGCCTCCCTCCCACCCAGTGGAGTGGAGGATGGGAGGAGCTCATGCAGAAAATGAGGACAGTTGCAAAGGAATAAACCCTAAACTGTCTTGTAGATACCAGTTAATGAGATTGAATTTGTTAGACTAATAGACACATTGTGCGCACACACATTCCTTCCTTTTCTTATTTCCAGTTGTTATAATAACATACTTTCTTAGAAGAGAAGAAACATTCATTTTTGAAATCTTAACTAGTTTTCCTGAAAATTCCCTTGCAACTATATTTTTTAATACACTTCAAAAGCGGTTGGATCGTTTTATATAGAAATTGTGTTTCAGAAATGAAATGGACAAGATAAGAGAAATATAAACATTTTACCTCACATCTAGGTGTGATGCAATTCCATTTTTAAAAGGACATACAAGCCAACCCATTTCTGTTGAAAGAGAAAACTAAAACTTAATAGATCATTCCAAAGGACTTAATAAATATAAGGCAACTTTTTCCCAGGGCCTTTCTGAGTCATTGCTAAATGGATTTATTTCATCTTGAATTAGACTCAAAATTGTCCTCAGATATTAACAAAAATAAAATTAAGATGATAGTGAGGTTGAAGAGCTCACAGTTATGAAGCACTTTAATAGGACAGGCACTTTAATGCCTTATGGGAATCAAATGTTCAACAACCCTTTGAGAAGGTGCTCATACTTATTTATATTTTAATAATTCTAGCAAACTGGGACTCAGGGAGGTAAATCTGCTTGCCCAGGACTGTGCCTAGGGAATGGCATATCTGACATTCCAGCCCAGGTCCCCCAAAACCATAGTCCATATTTGCCTTTCTGCTTTTGTCCTTTGAACATGTTTGAGTTTACGTAGCACTGGAAGCAGTGTACTTCCACGATGGGAAACCTGTGTCCATATCTTACCCTTGCCAGGTGTTTATTGCATCATTCTAAGCAAATGATCTGTTACATGGTCTGAAAAAGAAAGGCTGTCCTGAATATTGAATAAATTTCAATTTCTTCCTCTAAAAAAATACGATAATATACCTCACAGAGGTATTTTGAGGATTTCATTAGGTAATATCTGGGCAATACAGAATATGATATTTTCCACATACAGCCAGGTCCTCATAAATTATAGCAGTTATTGTTAATTTTCTATATTTAGAACCATTTCAGTTTTACAGCTCTGCCTAGGTATAAGACAATGCTAGCCTTCCAGAAGTAGGGCATAAAGCAATGACTGTATCCTTGCTGGAGACATTTAAGTGCACAGACAACGATAAACAAAAGCACGATGCTTCTAGCAAGGGGAGCATTGCTCTGTCTGTCCCACCTAATTTCCCACGACTTCCCAATACACCCAATCCATATGTCCTTCAGAAGCCTAGGGGTCTTCCTGGACCACATTCCTTTTCTTCCTGTTCTCGTTACTCATCTGGAAATGTTCATCTTTTCTTAGACAAAATCTTCTCGTGGCACAAGTCATGGGGCTTTGAGAAGAGCATTGGTATGGAATCAAGATGTCACCTGAGGACCCACCACTGCCTAAACCCACCAAAGAAGTTCAGGATACTTGGTGCAGCTCACCCAGGCTCAGTGCCCATATAAGTGAAAGGACCTTCCAGGTCTTTTTTCTCTAAACAGTTGCTACTTAATAATTCAGCTCAACTCCTCCATTAGACTTCTTGGAACAACTCTCCTCACACTAACAGTGTCCTTCTCCCTGATCCCAATCTGTGTAGAATCAGAATCTAGTGTTTTGTTTTTGTTTTGTTTTTAATTTATGACACATTTTATTTTTATTAATAAAATTCCATGCATGAAGATAATCAACATTTTGTACAAATACAGTGACATGGTTTCTAAAAGGTGTTGGAACAATTAAAATAGTTGAATACTTCTATAAACATAAAAAAAGGAAAACCGATAAAGTAAAACTTTGCTCAGTGGAACCCAACTCATTTATAATTTATAAAAATCTCACAAATGCTGGCCTTGAGTTAGTAACTCTTCTTGTCTTTTAAGACCATTAACAGAATCTAGGGTTTTAAACAGTCCTCTCTAAATGTTCCCTACAGAGCTGGCCTATAATTCATTAGCCCCTCAGGCTATATCAGGGCAGGAAGACTCTTCTCTCCAGACCAGAGTTGGTTGCCACCCAGAGTTCTCAGAAAGAAAGTCCAAAAGTAGAGTATTCCAAGGTATATGTAGCAGAACTTCACCTTCCAGTACTGGGATCAATTGTTCAGGCCACTCATAGCCACTAGCCCCAGATGCCTGCCAGGGAGTATGGGGACACAAACCCATAGCACAGGTAATCACAGCAGGCTCTCACTTCCTATGGATCTCTCCATCTACACAGAAGAAAATGCATAAATCGTCTTAACAGAGTTTGAAAACCAGCTGTTTTGTAAAAGACATTCAAAGATTTTTTAATTGTAAGAAGGGTTAGAAATCCATGTGTGGCCTCTTAGTGGCTGTAAAATCTTTGGCAAGTTATTTTATTTTTATAAGCTTTAATTTTAAAAGTTTAAAATGAAAACAGGAGCATCAATGTCCAGTGGAGGAGGACAATAAATAGGATGATATGGAAGATAATGCATATGAATCAGCCAGCTTGTGGCTGTCCTTTAAGAAATCAAGAAGAAGCTGCTACTGTGACAATTATCTTCTCAAAGTCCCCAAGGGCTCTCAATTTTAAGTGAACGCAGAGAAAAAATAATCAACCCCCAAGTGCTCAGGGTTTTGTCATTCAACGGAAAAGAGTGTTTTCTCAATATCTTTCTAGCCTAGGACATTGCTTTTGCTTCACACACCATCTCTGTCCTAACCGAGTATATTAATTCCCTGTTGTCACTATCTAATTAGCTTCACCGAATGGCTGAAAACAACACAGATTTATTCTCCTACATTTCTGGAAGGCAAAAGTCCCACATGGTCTGACAGGACTGGCTTCAGTGTACAGTTGCCCTGGTTGCTTCTGGAGGCTTTAAGAAGAATGTTTCTCTCCCTTTTCCTATATTCCTTGGCTTGTGGCCACCTCACTCCACTTTCAAAGTTTACTGCCCTGGTCTTGGTTTCCATCACCACAGCCTTCTTTTGGGACTCTCACTTCTCCTGCACCCCTCTGATAAGGACCATCGTGATTATATTGGACCCAAATAAATAATCCAGGATAATCTCCCCACCATGACATTTAACTTTAACTTAATCAATCTGCAAACTCCTTTTGCCAGGTTAGGTAACATTCACATCTTCCAGAGATTAGGATGCCGACATATTTCGGGGCCATTTACTCAGCATACCATACCAAGTTGCCATGGTGATTGTTTACAGATTCAGTCCTGCCATTCTCCCTAACATGAACTTAGCCCAAAACAACACTAGAGTTGACCAAGAGGACTATGAGTACAAATTTCCTCAGAAAACACATATTTCTCCATCAAAGTTACTCAAATTAAAACATGGGGCTCCATTTACTGAATCCACACATCCATGTGCTTTCAGAAGCCAAAAATTTTTGCAAATATCTCTAATAAAGGACAGGAAAGCATCCAGTAGCACATACCAGCAGTGGAACTACTCTAGAAAGCTTTTGAAAAAGTTCAGTTGCACAGACTCTAAGCACACTGTTAGCAGAGAGATAAGACCCTACAAACACCCACTGTCAGTCCCCTCATTGAGCTCATTTCCAACAGCACATGCTCATGAAATTATGCCTGGGTTCTAGTAAGACATGAGACAATTGGGAAAGAAAAGAATAAAATGTAAAAGAAGGTCATTATGGCATTTATGTCTTTATTCCTTTTACTGTTTAAGCAGAAACTCTTAGATAAGCACATACATATAATTAGCTTGGGTTGAGAAAACATGAAGTGATGTCAAACCAGACATTTTACTTCCTCTTTATTTTTAGAGTCAATTTTTAAAAGTATTACCTCTAGCACTCTTCCTGAAATAACAAAATAATTTTACTGTTGAGTGTTTTATGATTATTCAAGCTTATTCTTTCCATATCCCTTTGGCTGTGACACCAGAGGAACACTGTAATTAAAAGATTCTTCATGATATTTGAGCTCTTTAAAAAAACCAAAAAACAAAAAACAAAACTGACCATATGAAATTTCAACTAAAATAACATATTTTGCAAGCATTATAAACATTTATAGACAGTTTGAAGAATTATCTTATTTATTCAAATGTCCCAACTACACCAACATAAAATAACAATTCCACATTTCTATTTTTCAAAGCATTGGAAATTGCTATGGTGGAAAGATTGACATAATTCTACCAGCAAGGGGGTTCTAATATCAGATACCATTCAAATTTACAAGACCTAATATTTCACTAAATTCAAAGTGTGCACATGTGTTGTCATCTAATTTACATAGTAATTCTTCTGCATCTCATTGTGAATAATCTATGCTCAAAATAAGTTTGTATTGTTAAGTCTCCAGAAAAGCATTGTTTATGCATTCATTTACTCATTCAATCATTTAACAAATATTTATTGAGTGCCTACTCCATGCCAGACCAGGCACTGAGCTGGTTGCTGGAGACAAAGCAATGAACAAAATTAATAAGCTTAGTTCCCGTTCTTCAGAACAAGTTACATGTTGCTTATTCCTCCTCTCAATGCCTCAAATCCAATCTGTAGTAGCATAAATAAAAACAAAGTTTGCAAAACATATAAAATTAAATCACTGTATGTTTTTGCTATTTTGAGCTTAATGAACTCAACATTGAATTATGTATATTAAGTCTCTAGATTACCAGTCTTTTTTTTTTTAGTGCACTTATAAAATTGCCTCCTCAAGACATGTGTTATTACAAGAGCAACAGGATGAAATCAGCTCAAAATCTCCCATAAAAAATAATAAAAATTATGACCATAGGACTTCTCCTGTCTTGGCAAGTATTGAAGAGGCCAGGAGAGTAACTACCAGAAATACCTGTATCTCATTCCCTAGGTAGCTACACTGGCAGTTAGAAGGCTTGGGATCCAGTCCCAGAGAAACAGTGTGACTTCTTTATTGTCCAAGTCTGGGCACATAGAAGAGTAAAGGAGAGGCTAAAGCCAGGAAAACAGGCATAAACTAAGACATACAGTCACCCCTGGATAAAACACTTAACCTCTTGGGCTGTTCTTTTACCTGCCAAATGGTGACAATGACATATACGTTTATGAAAACATGAAATAGAAGAGGCACAAAAACTCCTTTCAAAGCACATAGAGCTACCCAAATTGTGGTTTTCCTGTTAATAAAAAAAATTAATTTTTAATGTGCTCTGTGAGTTGACTCTGAGGAATTAAAAAATAGAGAGATACTACAAACCCAGGAGTTACAGTGAAACCGCAAGAAACACCCTGACAAAGTTATCAGGACCTCTAATATCTTACCTTAGCTAATCAATTAGTAGCACTCCTCCTTCTAACCAGAGTCCTTTCTCCAAAAGAACAGGTGAAGTTGGGGAAAGGAGCACCACAGATGGAACAAGAAGCCTGCAGCTCAATGCGGCGTAAACCAAAGAAAACACCCGTGACAAACAGGCATACCACATTGCCTGCTGAAACCTTATTCATCTTTGGGGGAATTTCTCAATCTGCGGCTGGAAGTCTGACCTAGAATGTATTTTATCTGAAGAGAACAGTACAGTAGCTCTTCTGATAACGGTCAGTATTTTTCCTCCCCATACAACATTTGGTTTTCTCCTAGGACATGCAAAAAACCTAATGACTTAAAGCAGACATAAAACATTTACTTCTTTATTAGGAAGAGAAAAAAAAACACATGATACTGACATTGACATAATCTACAAAATCAGGATAAAGCATTGCATAAATGGACTCTCTGTTACGGTGTGCTGTCATAGTGGAGTTTTCCAGTGTGAGAAGGCTTGACAGGAGTGAGTAGAAGACATGGTTACAAAGGAAACTGGAAAGGACTCTCTAGGGAGGTAAACAAAAGAAATGAAAGAAATTAAATAAAATAAACACTAAGTTATACAGAGAAAATGATGGAGAGGAAACTAAGTCTCCTCTTCCAAAATCAAAAACATTCCTATTTGTAACCATCAGTTTTCTGACAATCTGTAAGGCTGCAAGGATTTATATGGCCTCTAGGTTTGTAAACTAGAAAGGACTGAAAGAGATCACAACAGGTGCACCAGAAACACCTCTCAAGGAAATTGGGTCGTCAAAGTGGGAGAACCTCGCACCCCTACAGTTCTTTTTTTTTTTTTTAAGATTTTATTTATTTATTTATTTGACAGAGATCACAAGCCGGCAGAGAGGCAGGCAGAGAGAGAGGAGGAAGCAGGCTCCCTGCTAAGCAGAGAGCCTGATGCGGGGCTCGATGTGGGGTTCCATCCCAAGACTTTGAGATCATAACCTGAGCCAAAGGCAGAGGCTTTAACCCACTGAGTCACCCAGGCAGCACCCCCCAACTACAGTTCTTTTTTTTTTTTTTAATTTGACAGAGAGAGATCACAAGTAGGCATAGAGGCAGGCAGAGAGAGAGGAAGGGAAGCAGGCCCCCTGCTGAGCAGAGAGCCCGATGCAGGACTCGATCCCAGGACCCTGAGATCATGACCTGAGCTGAAGGCAGCGGCTTAACCCACTGAGCCACCCAGGTGCCCCAAACTACAGTTCTTAAAACAAGATGGCTAACTATCAACAATGGCAGAAACACGATAGCACATGGTAGAAGACATTCCCCATGTCTCCCATAATAATCTGGGAGAAAAACTGCTCATGCATGCTCCAGTGTTTGTTCTCATCATCTTCTTCAGTAGTAGACCCGATTCCTGGCTGGGCACATTTTAGCCCAGAATAAAACATTTACCAAGTTTCCTTTCAAGTAAGTGTCTTGGCCTTATGACTAAGTGCTGGACATTGGGATCCAAGCAGGATGGTCTTCAAGAAGTGATCATAAGAGGAGGACGTATCTCAGTTTGTCTCTTCCTCCTTCCTGTTGTCTAGGACGTTCATGGTATTCCTGAAGCTCATGCCGCAATGGTCCACTATATGGTTTATGTTTAGAATGATGAAGCAAGAAGACATAAATATTTCTGAAGCAAACTGAATGTCTCTGAGTTATAAACTCCTGGAGGTCCTTGACATGAGAGACAAATGAACCTTTATCTTATTTAAATCACTGCTATTTGGGGTGGTTGTGAACAACTAAAAACCACCCTAAAGAATCATTGGAAGAATATTAAAAGGTTATCCTTTTATGTTCGACTTATAATATTGCATCAGTAGCATTTTCAAGACAGGGTTTATTAGTTATTTGCAAATATAACGCATACGAGTTTGGATTCTTCATTAAACCTTGTAAACATTTGCCCCAGTTGCCTGTGTTCTCTCTTTCTCTCTCTCTCCCTTCTTCCTTCCCTCCCCTGAAATTGTTATATTTCATCCCTCAATGCCTCAGCCTACATTTCCTAGGTAAAAAGATATTCTCCTACATAACCAGAATGCCATCTTTTTTTAATTAAATTTATTTATTTTCAGCATAACAGTATTCATTATTTTTTCACCACACCCAGTGCTCCATGCAATCCATGCCCTCTATAATACCCACCACCTGGTACCCCAACCTCCCACCCCCTGCCCCTTCAAAACCCTCAGATTGTTTTTCAGGGTCCATAGTCTCTCATGATTCACCTCCCCTTCCAATTTCCCCCAAATGCCATCTTTATGGCTAAATTAAGCCAGAATAATTCTGTAAATCACCTGGCATGCAGTCCATATTAAAATTTCCCCAATTATGCCAAAAATATTCCTTGAAAATGTTAATAAAATAGGTATCTGGTGAGTCTGAGGAATTAAAAAAAATATAGAGATCCATAAAAATAAACCTTATTGGGAATGAAAAAGTACCTAACTAGATATATTGTACACTTGAGACATAAAAGAATAACAGAATATTATGAGCAACTCTATGATAATAAGCTTGAAAATTTAGACAAAATAGGAAATTTTTATATAAATTTTCTATTTCAAGAAGAAACATAAAAATTTTATTCAACCAGTAATTATTAAAAAAAGGAATTAATGATAAAAATCTCCCCTCTCTCTGAAATAACATGGAACTCAAAAAAATTTTTCTAGCTTCACAACTTATGTCTCACTCTGGGCTTCTCTTCAGTTTCTGGTCTACAGAGCTGTTTATCGGTTTTGTCAACCATTTTTCACCTCTTACCTTAATTACTAGATGTTTACACAAAGGACAGAGAGGATTATGGGAAAGCCACAAAAAGTACACATTTTCAAACACGTATACACCAGTGTCCATTCATTTGGCAACATGGAAAAGAAAAATCAAACTCAAAGACACTTGGGTTATTTAAATCACTGTTGCATATTTGTACAAGTTCAGGACAAAGAGGTCTTCCATATGGGTCAAGTAGCATCATCAAGGACTAAAATGTCTTCAATTCTCCTCTCTCACATTATAGTATATAGAGTTATAGTCAGTTTAAAGCTGGTTTGACCCCAGGCCACAAGAAAGATGCCAGAAGTAAAGGAAGCTGTATACTAATTGGTTCACATCTGGCTAGAAAGAGAAGAGTCATTCCCACCGTTCTTCTTAGGTGTAAAGAAGCTGCTTCTTTGCCTCCACACACCTTTCCCTACACCTCATTGACCCAAGTTGTACCTCTCTGGAAAGAAGAACTTAAGATGAAAATATAGGCTCTCTTCCTTTCTATGGCTGAATACCATTCCTTTATATATCCCGTCTTCTTTATCCACTCATGCATTGGATGGACTTCTAGGCTGTTTCCATGTCTTGGTAAATAATGCTGCAATAAACATGGAGGTGCAGACGGCTCTTTGAATAGTGATTTCATTTCCTTCAGATATATAACTAGAAGTGAAAGTGCTGGATCATCTGATACTTCGATTTTTAATTTTTTGAGAAACTTCCATTCTGTTTTCCATAGAAACCAGAACAGTTTACACTGGCACCAACAGGGCACCAGGGTTCACTTTTTTCTACATTCTCACAAGTACTTGCTACCTTTTGTCTTTTTGATTCTAGTCATTCCAACGGCTTTGAGGTGGTGTTTCACTGTAGTTTTGATTTGCATTTCCCCAATAATCAGTGATGTTGAACATCTCTTCGTGTACCTGTTGGCCATTTGAATATCTGCTTTGGAACAATGTCTGTTTAGGTCCCTTGCCTAATTTTTTATTTGGATTTGGGTTTTTATTTATTTTTTTATTTGGATTATTTGGATTTTTTACTATTGAGTTGTACGAGTTACTTGCAAATATAATGCATACGAGTTTGGATTCTTCATTAAAACTTAATCTGTTTTGGATATGAGAGCCTTATCAGATTTGTGGTTTGCAAATATTTCCTCTCATTTAATAGGCTGTCTTTTCATTTTGTTGATCATTTCTTTTGCTGCACAGAAACTTTTCAGTTTGGTATAGTCCCACTTGTTAACTTTTCTTTTTGTTGCTTGTGCTTTGAGTGTCATATCCATAAAACCAATGCAAAGACCAGTGTAAAGCAGTTTTTCCCTATGTTTCTTTATAGGAGTTTTACAGTTTCAGGTGTTACATTTAAGTCTTTAATCCACTTCAAATTGATTTTTGTGTGTAAGGTAAGCTAAGGGTCCAGCTTCATTCTTTTGCATGTGAATATCCAATTTACCCAGAACCAGTTTTACAGAGACTATCTTTTCTCCATAAAGTGTCCTTGGCTTCCCTGTTAAATATTAGTTGACCACATATGCCTGGGCTCCTTTCTGGGCTCGTCATTCTATTCCAATGGTTAATGCATCTCTTTTTATGCTACTATAATATCACTTTGATTACTGCAGCTTTGCGACATAGTTTGAAATCAGGGAGTGTAGAGCCTCCAGCTTCACTCTTCTTCCTCAGGACTGCTTTGGCTATTCAGGGTCTTTTGTAATTCCAAACAAATTTTAGGGCCCTTTTCCTATTTCTGTCAAAAATATCATCGGAATCTTGGTAGAAATTGCATTGAATCTACAGATTACTTTGGGCAGTGAAAATGTGTGATCAATATTAATTCTTTCAATCCATGAACAGAAGGTCCCTTTCCATTAATGTTTTCCTTCTTTAACTTCTTTTATCAATGTCTCAAAGTTTTCAGGATACAGACCCTTCTCCTCCTTGAAATTTATTCCTAAAGATTTTATTGATGTTACTGTAACTTGAATTACCTTCTTTCTTTTTCAGATAATTTGGGGCTAGTGCACAAAAATGAAACTGATTTTTGCATATTGATTTCATATCCTGCAACTTTACCAAACTGACTAGTTCCAACCATTTTTTGGTAGGGTCTTTAAGACTGTCTCCATTTAATATCATTTTATCTGCAAACAGAGCTCTCATGTGAATTCTTCCATTCCAATTTGGATTCC
Organism: Mustela nigripes; assembly: GCF_022355385.1. NCBI lineage: Eukaryota > Metazoa > Chordata > Mammalia > Carnivora > Mustelidae > Mustela > Mustela nigripes. The sequence continues at coordinate 145,370,203 of NC_081560.1, read as the reverse complement.
CTTACCTCCTTCTCTTGCCTGATCGCCTTAGCCAGGACTTTCAGCATGTTAAGTAAGAGTGATATGAGTGGGCACTCTTGGTCTCAACGGAGAAGATTTCAACCTTTCATCATTGGGTCTGGTCCTCACTGTGGGCCTTAAATATCTTTCAAATTGTGTAGACTTGCTGTGACTCTTGGGTGTGAGAAAAACTACCAGAGAGGATGGGGTTTGCCTGCTAGGTTCTGGTGGCTCTGCAGAACAGAAAAGCAGGACTAGATACTTAAATGCGAAGATTGGAAGAACTACTAAATGAAATCAAGGGGTCTTTACAGTCCTAGTCTCCTGAACAATCTAAGGGTCCTTGGAATTTCTCTCTTCTAATACAGCCTAGCCAAGTGGAAGTGTATACAAAGTAATAAGTTATGCAAACTTAAAAGATACAGAGAAAGTGACTGTGACCATAACTTGGTCATGATACATAAAGTTGACAAGCTAGCTATTGCTCTAAAGATAGCAATTTGGCAACCCTTTCTCCAAATTTCTTTCCCATGCAGGCATAACAAGCATGTAAGGGCCAACTATAAAAACCCAGGGAGCCATCGTGGGGTTAAAAAAGATGCAGGGAACCCTCCTACACTGTTGATGGGAATGCAAGTTCGTACTGCCATTCTGGAAAACAATATGGAGGTTCCTCAAAAAGTTGAAAATACAGCTACGCTAGGACGCAGGAAAAATGCACTACTGGGTATTTACCCCAGAGATACAAATGTAATGATCCAAAGGAGTTCATGCACCCCAATGTTTATAGCAGCATTGTCCATAATAGCCAAACTATGGAAAGAGCCTTGATGCCCATCAACAGATAAATGGATAAAAAAGATGTTGTGTATATATACACAATGAAATATTATACATCCATCAAAAAATGAAATCTTGGCATTTGTAATAATGTGGATAGAACTAGAGGGTTTTATGCTAAGCAAAATAAATAAGAAAATTATCAGAGAAAGATAATTATCATATTATCTCACTGATATGAGGAATTTGAGAGATAAAACAGGGGATCATAGGGGAAGGGAGGGAAAAATGAAGCAAGATGGAACCAGAGAGGGAGACAAACCGTAAGAGACTTAATCTCAGGAAATAAACCAAGGGTGCTAGAGGACAGGGGTTGGGGAGTGATGGGGTGGCTGGGTGACGAACACTGGGGAGGGTATGTGCTATGGTAAACACTGTGAATTGTGTAAGACTGATGAATCACAGACCTGTACCCTGAAGCAAATAATACATTATATGTTAATTTTTTTAAAAAGAAGAAGAAGAAGATGATGATGATGATGATGATGATGATGATGCAGGGACACTGAGATCAGGCATTGAAACTCCTCAAAGGTCACAGAGCCCAAAGCCAGCTGGATATCCCGCAATTAGGTCATCATCCTTCTGGAAGCATCTCTGGCCCCTCCACTAGACCTGTGTGGTTCAGCTACAGGCAGAGCTTCAGGCAATAGCAGTAAAAGAATTAAGCCAAGGTGTACTGATTATTGGTACCCAAGTATTTCCATCAGTAAAATTTTGCCCACATTCCATGGCAAGATGTAATAGAACTGAATCTATCTCTGGATTAAATGTCCCTTATAAATAAGTGGCTTATTTGTGGAGCATAGCAAATAACATGGAGGACAAGAGGAGATGGAGAGGAGAAGGGAGTTGGGGGAAATTGGAAGAGGAGGTGAACCATCAGAGACTATGGACTCTGAAAAACAATCTGAGGGTTTTGAAGGGGCGGGGGGTGGGAGGTTGGGGGAACCAGGTGGTGGGTATTAGGGAGGGCACAGATTGCATGGAGCACTGGGTGTGGTGAAAAAATAATGAATACTGTTACGCTGAAAGAAATAAAAAAATTAAAAAAAAATAAGTGTCCCTTATATGGGGTACAATTTTGCAAATTCCAAAAAGAAGTGAAGGGAAGGCTGCAGTATACACTAATTCTTTGGCGTACTTGGATCTGACCAGAAGTCCATGTGTGACCTCAGCATGACTGACATTTGGGGGCCAGATAGCTCTTTGTTGTGGGGATTGTCATGTGCACTACAGGGTATTAGAAAAACCTCTGACCTTTACCACTAGATGCCGTAGCACCTTCTGCCCGATTATGACAACCCAAACGTCTCTAGGCATCATCAAGTGTTTTCCAGACAGCAAAAATCCTCCTCAGATGAGAACCAGCAGATATGACTGACAAGAATAATTGGGACTAACCCCAGCCTCGTGTTGCTGAAAATAATTAGGGAAATGTATATAGCTACCTTTCTGCTATATAATATTTCTGCATCTATGTCACCACAGAGACACAACAGAATACAGCTTCCTCCACACTAGCTGACAGGTTTCTGAGAATTGCATCTAGGGAAACCGAGTTTGAATCACTTCAACCTCCATAGCTCTTTAGCATTGGAAACTGGAAAGCAGAGGTTAAAAGTGAAGCTTTGAAGCTAGGACCAGTGTTGGGCTCACACCTGCTCATGCACCTGCTTGCAAGAGCCAACTGTCAGTATCTCTTCTCAACTCCAAGTTCAGTAAGGTCACACTGGTACCTTGAAACCAGTCACAGTGAGAGTATCTATACCACAGAAGTTGGAAAATGCTATAAATTTCAGATTTGGGAGGCTTTTTCTTTGGTTCTATTTTTCTTAGAACCCACTGTTAAGCATTTACAGCACAGCTCTGGCTAGCAGTAAGGCACTCTATGTTACTAGACATGATGAAAGCTATGGGGAAGAGGAGCAGTGTGGTCCAGTCTTGAAAGATCTTAGACCTTTTAGGACAAGGTCTTCTAGAAGAATGGCTCTACCACAGATGAATGATTTTAGAGGTCATATTAAATAATTTTTAATCCAGAGCATCAAACCTGAGTCTCAGAGGTCCTATGTATCCCCTGCTATGGAGGCACCTCAAGTATAAGGCAATATTAGAATTAGTGTAGATCATCATAGGCAGAATAATTATAATTATACACTGTCTATATAATTATAATTACAATTATACACTGTCTCTAGAATGTGGACTGCTCTGGTAGCAGTCTGGGAATCAACAATATTCAGAACTGGATTTAAAGAGTGGATGGGTGGGGCGCCCAGGTGGCTCAGTGGGTTAAGCGTTTGCCTTTGCCTTAGGTCATGATCCCAGGGTCCTGGTATCAAGTCCCACATCATCGGGCTCCTTGCTTACGGAGGAGCCTGCTTCTCCCCTACCTGTCAGTCCCCCTGCTTGTGCTTGTTCTCTCTCTCTCTGTCAAATAAATAAATAAAATCTTTAAAGGAAAAAAAGAGTTAATGGGTGAGGAAGATGGGGAAATACACATGATGATTGAATGAACAAGATGCTTTAAGGCATTACCAAAGCCCCAGTCCCCTTTAAGTGGCTAAAAATCAAAGGGGAAGGAAGGAAAGAAAGGAGGGAAGGAAGAAGGGAGCTTCTATCTAAATTTATAGCTTTAAAATAGTTTTCCTAAAATAAAAGGAAGTTTGAATCTCGAGTTTGAAAGAACATGTGATAACTGGGAAAAGTGACCTAGGCTGGTGAACTCCAGGACGTAGCGCAGTAAAATTATTTTAAACTTTTAAAATACGGAGGATATTATAGGCACATGCCAAGGACTATCTTACAAAATGTCAAGCTTTTCACCAGCTTGATTGAAAGTTGCAAGTACAGTGCTAGAACTCCTTCCCAGGTGGGCATAGACCCAGCTTCCTCTTGACCAAGATATGAGCTGTTATCTTTGAACAGGCACTGAGAACATTACTAAGATAATCAGTGCACCTTAGTTGGCATTCTATCCCAAAAATCCTTTTACATAACATAATCAACCAGTCTGGAGGACCCAAAGGCATCCAGGGAAACTCTGGAAAGAAGAAAACCCATTGCACTTTCTCATCAAAGTTTATCCGGACCAAACTTTACATTCCATTGACAAGCTAAATTCAGTTATCCTGAATAGATCAAAAGATTTTTTTTCTTCTTTTTTTAATTTTTTATTTATTTATTAAATTTCTTTTCAGTGTACAGAATTCATTATTTATGCACCACACCCAGTTCTCCATGCAATACGTGCCCTCCATAATACCCACCACCAGGCTCACCCATCCCTTCACCCCCCACCCCTCCAAAGCCCTCAGATTGTTTTTCAGAGTCCATAGTCTCTCATGGTTCATCTCCCCCTCCAATTTCCCCCAACTCCCTTCTCCTCTCCATCTCCCCATGTCCTCCTTGTTATTTGTTATGCTCCGCAAATAAGTGAAACCATATGACAATTGACTCTCTCTGCTTGACTTATTTCACTCAGCATAATCTCTTCCAGTCTCATCCATGTTGCTACAAAAGTTGGGTATTCATCCTTTCTGATGGAGGCATAATACTCCTTAGTGTATATGGACCACATCTTCCTTATCCATTCATCCACTGAAGGGCATCTTGGTTCTTTCCACAGTTTGGAGACTGTGGCCATTGCCGCTATGAACCTTGGGGTACAGATGGCCCTTCTTTTTACTACATCTGTATCTTTTAGGTAAATACCCTGTAGTGCAATTGCAGGGTCATAGGGAAGCTCTATTTTTAATTTCTTAAGGAATCTCCACACTGTTCTCCAAAGTGGCTGCACCAACTTGCATTCCCACCAACAGTGTAAGAGGGTTCCCCTTTGTCCACATCCTCTCCAACACTTATTGTTTTCTGTCTTGTTAATTTTGGCCATTCTAACTGGTGTAAGATGGTATCTCAATGTGGTTTTGATTTGAATCTCCCTGATGGCTATTGATGATGAACATTTTTTCATGTGTGTGTTAGCCATTTGTATGTCTTCATTGGAGAAGGGTCTGCTCATGTCTTCTGCCCATTTTTTAACCTGATTATCTGTTTTGTGTGTGTTGAGGTTGAGGAGTTCTTTATAGATCCTGGATATCAGCCATTTGTCTAAAGATTATACATAAGAAGTATCATTTTAAGTGAGAATGACCTAGAGCCTCTCCTTTCTGTGCTGATTAATGAAAACAAAAAATAAAAACGTGGTTGCCACATGGTTCCATTCCTGAACATGTTAAGAGTAGTGTTGGAGATATTGTCTCCCAGTCTTATATCGCCAAGATTATGCCCAACAAGGAAGTGAGGGTGATATTTTTCCTTTTAATATTTCACAAGCTTGGCCTTCTCATATATGTGACTCAAAGCAAATAAATCACTCATATGCCATTATTCCAGATCAAATGAATCTATAAGACAAGTTTTACAATATCTCCAAAGTTGATGTTTTTAAATTTAAAAATGGTCACTTTAGAATATGTAAAGTCTGTATAGTCTGCATAGAGCTCATGATTTGACTCAATTTAATTACCCAATTAAGTGAAGAGTAATCCCCTTCTCAAACATATTCACATAACACACAGGTATAGTGTACACACACACACACACACATTGATCTGTTGCAGTTGAAGTTCATAAATACACCAAAATATCTTATTGCTAACACTTTACACCCACAAAGTAAAACTTTATAGGTTATTGGTTTTAAAGCACACTAAATTCAAAGCAACTGTTATTCTCCTGCTATTTAAGAAACAGCAGATCAGCTCATCCCAGATAACTCAAAATCCATTTTCCCCAGGTATCCGACATTCTGAACTAACAAGTCCTATTGTATTTCACACTGGGACACTCTTTGTTACACGCCATTAGCTAAGTTATTTGTTCTTCTTTGAAATTTGACATAAACATTAGTGTAGCTATTATTGCAACCATAAGATACATACATGATTTATCTGCTTTTTATTCTTCAAAGAAAAAACTTCATCCTCTTGACTAACATGATATTTGTATGCGTTTCGAATTTTAATCATACAGATCTGGAGAACAGCCATATTTAAAATCTGTGATGCAGAAATTAGATCACCAGATTTGAAGTCAGCAACAAGGGTCTAAATTCTGGCAAGCAGTCTGTTCGAATAGTCCTGTAGCAGTATGACTCCCCAAGAAGTGAGAGCACAGGAGGGTGGGGCTCCCATGCCCACAGATGGCAGCTCTCCAGGGAGGCACCTCCCAGCCAGCCTCCTAAGCAAACAGCACCTGGGGACACATAGGCAGGCAAACCTTATTTCTTTCCCTGCTAGAAAGGTCCACTGTTATTCACAAGATCATGCCCAGGTACAGAACTGGGGAGAGCCCTGCCTATAGAGAAAGATTTCCCAGGGCAGAATAACAGAACTGAAAAAGAGATGAAATTAGATGGAGGGTTCTGTTGGAGAATTATGCTGAACCCACCCAATTCTAACCTACCCATCAGTCATTATTGATAGGGATCTATATCTGGCAGAGAATATATTTTCAGCAATGCAAGGAAAATGAGAAGCGTGAAAGCTAGCAGCTTCTGGCAGAACAACTCAGTATGATTCAGTTTGGGCGTGCAAGGCCAAGCATGCACTACCCACTAGCTTCTCTGCACAGCTTTGACTTATTCCTCCCACCCAGCGGCGGGAGCCACTTAAGTCCCCCAGGCAGGCTCACCCTGCCTCAGGCCCCATATTCTCCACCTATGATAGACTTTAAAGAAAGCTAGTTCAGCCTGGATTTTTACCTTGAAGCCAGTGTTAGGAACTGATTAGTCCCTTGTCCTTACACTGCAATGACATAAGGCCCCCTACTAGGGACTAGCACTGTCCCTGCTAAGGTAGCTTCTTCTGTCCTCTTTCTCAGCAACACTGGAGTTCAATCCTTTATTCTTACCATGATTTCCAGACATCACTCACATGTTTCTGACCATTGTCCTTTGTCTGCGCCCTCCCTTCCCCTACCAGACTTCTCTGCTATTGACGGACAATCACACAATCACTTGCTTCCTGCCACCACGCTCTTCAGTCATGCTGGCTCTCAGTCTGCCCAGTGCATTTGGGTATATCCCACCCAGCCACCCCTCCAGCCAAGTACTTTTTATAACCTGAGAGGCATGCCTAATCTTTAGGCCAGAACATCAACTTAGTTCTTTACTTCAATATCAGATAAATACTTGACCCAAGGATTGTGCCAAAAGATACTCATGCGACACTTCCTATAACCCTCACCTCAGCTCCATAAGATGTATATCTTACCCCAGTTTCAAATATGAGAAACTGAGGCTGGCTCACTGATGCCAAATAACTGGCTGTAGATCTTATTCCTAAGAAACTGGGAAGCCAGCCGTCTAAAATCAGGCCGGTGTGGATATGTGAGTCTAACCACTGTACCACATGGCTGGTAGAAATGATGGATTGGGATCCTTTCCAAGCAAAATCATTCTTCAGAGACCAAGCTTCAGCTCTGATCTCCTTCAGTCTTCTCAATCAGTGTAGTGTTTGGTGACAGGGAACAGGTGAATTCTTGCTTCAACGTTGTAAATCCTGGTCAAAACATTTATAATAAAATGCAGGAAGAAAGGTGAGTGCCGACGCTGACAGCTGGAGAGTGCCAGGAGTATGGGCGTTTTTCTAATGCCGTGGGGCTTTGCTGGAGGGCTGCAATTTCAATTGGCAGCTGTTTCATCTTTCATGTGGAAAATATCAACTATAAACAGGAGACCAATATCTCCTCATGTATCAGTGGAATTCCGGTATTCAGATCAGATCTTTTCCTTGGGCAGATATAGACGTATTCTTTTCTGCAAGTAGTCATTGACCCAGGGAAAAAACAAGCTGCTGAGATGAAAAATTGAGCAACCCTCACAGTTTAGTCAACGACAACAAATTGAGGGATTTTCTCCCCTGTCTCTCTTTAACATAAAATATTTACAAGCTCTTTCAACCTTAGTTTCATCGCTCAGAGTAGGAGTGATTTATTGCTTCCTGCCAAGTATTTAGGGGAAACGAAGGCAAAAATGGTTGTAGGTTCTAGAACAAATGACCGAATAAAGGAAAATGGCTAGATAAAAGATTGTACGGGTATTCTCTGTATGGGATAGATTTGTTTGAACAATACAATTCCAAAGGGATGCTACAGAGTCACAGTTGGTAAGAAACCATCATGTCCTTGTTGTGGGCATCAGTCACAGCAGAGATTAGAGATAAACGGTTACCAAACTTTTTATGCAATTCATTATGATGGGTTCCATCTTGTTTTAAAGGAACTTTTAATGTCTTTAGGAATTTGTGATTTTCCCACCATGGTGTGTCAGGAACTCACCCACTGGACATCCGTCCAATGCCATCATTCAATAGCTCCAAATCAAAATCAGGAAACAATGCCAAGGTAGAATTCTTTATTAAGCATATATGATTTAATAAAACTATCTTAAATTCTTAGATCCCAACATTCTGGGAGAGCCCTTGTTCCTTTTCTCATCTGGTTCCATTTGGATCATTTCTGTTGGCCTATCTGCAAAGTTCCCTGTTTCTCTCCTCACCTGTGTCCAGTCTGTGGGGTTAGGGATTGGGTCAGTCTGGTGAGAAATGGAGCAGAGTTTTGGTTTTTTGGTGCTAGGGTATCTTCAGTGCTCCATACATCTGAAATCCTCTGGACACTGCTACCTGGTCTGCCTGTCTTAGTGGGCTCTAGGTTTTGGTCCAGGCCCCTGACACCCCCTTCAGGAATCCCTGCCTCTCTGCTTGACAGGGTAGCTCCCTCCTCTCCCTGTCCCTGCCCAGTAGGAGCTTACTGGTGCTGCTGGGGACATGTGGGGGCCAAGAGTCTCCATAGTCCAGCCTCAATCAAACCAAGGGCAACAGGGCCTTGTGGGTGGGCCTTTCCCAGCATTCCTGCCCCCTACCCTTTGCTGCCCAGGGACAGGAAAGTGTCCTGTCCCTCCTTTAGGTAGCCAACTATGACTTCCCTCGCTCCCCCAGAAGCATGGATCTTACCTTGGGTCCTAGGACAGGAAGACTTCCGCCCCTCTATAAGCCCCTTCAGGCTTCTGTGTCTCAGGACAGCAGTGTCTGGGAGTGTGGGTTCTGTGCCCCTGCACCCCCCAGAGGGCTTTCACTCTGCTCCATCTTTTGGGGAGCCAGTGGAGAAGAGCTGGTGAGTAATAGGACTTTCCTGAACCTTCCATGTTCTATGGCCATTTCTTCAGGAGTACAAAATTTGCTATAACATTCTTACCCATAAATCTCTTCATGTGTATAAGCATATCAGTAGACAAGTAGCATCTCAGAAGTAGAATTCCTGGTTCAAACAGCATGCTCACTTTTTACATTTTAATTCAAGTTCACATTTTGCACGCCAACAAAAATTAGAACAACTTAATTCCACAAAGAATGCACTGATAGTCCCATTTTCTTATCCATATTTAGTAATTCTGTGTATTAAGGTCCTTCTGATATTCACTAACTTTATAGGAAAGAGACAGTTTCTTGGCTCTTGATTTGAAGATTGGCAATGGGTATGTTTATTTCAGAGGCACTTAGTCTTTTTTCAATTTATTTGGTTAATCTTACATTTATTTGGAAAAGTTCACATTTTAAAGAAGTTAGGTCTTCTTCTACAAATTAGTTTTCTTCCTATTTTGCCATTTGTCTTCTAGCATAGTTTATGAGGTTTGTCCCTGTTCATAAATCTTTGTCTCTATGTATTTAAATCATTTCTTTTATGCTTTCAGAGTCTCATGGCATGCTTTTAAAAAAACATATTCCACTCTAAATTATACTTTTAAAATCATATTGAAACTTTTGTATATCATAAAATTAAATTCTATGCAACTGTTAAAATCAATAAGACCAATCTACAGGTACTTCCAGAGAAACAGGTCTGTTAAATATTCAGTTAAAAAAAAAATCTTCACCTGTATTATTTCATTTAAGCCTTACAACACTCTATAAAGTTGATATTATTCTTTCACTATTATTTCACACAATATTATTTCACTATTATTATTTTACTATTCACAGTTTCACTAATAAGGACTGAGTTATGGAGATGTTAAATATCTTTTAACTTACCCAAAGTCTCATTATTATTATCCAGATTTCGCTCCAGATTGACTGACACCTAAGTCCAACTGTTTGGGTCTATATATGGAATATGAAGCAATTGGTGTGTCTCACTCCTGCTGGTTTTTTTTTTTTTAATAATTTTATTTATTTATTTATTTGTTATTTGACAAAGAGAGAGAGAGACAGCAAGAGAGGGAACACAAGCAGGGGGAGTGGGAGAGGGAGAAGGTCTGTCTGCAGGGAGAAGCAGGTTTCCCACTGAGCAGGGAGCCTGATTTGGGGCTCGATTCCAGGACCGTGGGGTCACGACCTGAGCTGAAGGTGAACACTTAACCAACTGAGTCCCCCAGGCGCACCACCAGCTGTTTTTTATTCTTGAGTAGAATTCGGCAACTGGGGCGGGGGGGAATCTCTTCTGAACTTGTTTTTATTTGTCTGCTTGTTTGTTTTTCCTAGAGTGATCCTATATTGCTTTTGTAATGATTAATTTTTTAGAAAAACTATCTGATATTAGAGAAAGATCCATTGTCTCTCAAAAAGAACAGTTATAGTCCTGAATATTCTCCTAACTTCTTTGAAACTGGAAGACAATTTTGGAGAGCATTTTGAAGAATTAGTGTTCTTTTTAAAATAATACCTTTGGGAGAAGGAACTAAAACAGTAAATTCTTTTTCCTGGTTCCCTTCACTTTGCTGACAGCTGTGTTCCCAGGACCACTATCTCAGTAAATAATGCTGAAGGCAATGTCACTTTACTATTTATTAAGGATATAATGTATGCTTTCATTAATACTTTAGCCTTGGCCCTTTTCAGTGACTTGTGCAAGGGAAAATGTTTTGTCGTTGATATAATTTACTTTCTTAATGAATTACATGATTATCTGACATTCAGCAACCTCCGATTAAAGCAGATAAGTCTGCATTTCATTACCAAATTAAGCAGGTTGCAGACAGACCTATTCTCCCCCCCGAACCTCTGACTCTCATGTCTGGTGTTGGGTTATCACTGCAAGCCAGCGCCTTCTCTTCTTCTCCCGTATATCCCCACTCAGCCTAAAAAACTGCATCTACATTAACTGCTGCAAAGTGTTTATGCCAAAATCCAGAGTGAGGGTTAATTATTGGGGAAGTCCGTTTCCCTGGGCAATCTGCACATTTATTAAAAAATCCTTATGGCAGTTCGTGCAAGCACGAGGCTTTTGAAGCTTTCTATAAAGGGCTTATTCATCTGCATTGATTAAATCCCACATTAGACTCAGTTCAAGGTCACTGAGAACAGTGATCTGCTTCTACAGAAACATTCACCTTCCTTCACCTACCTCCCATTTCCTTTCCTTCTTTCTTTTTTTAAATTAACTATTGCTGCATGCCCTCTGGACTGGAGAAACTTCATAGCAGTGTCCATGGTTCCAGGAATAAGACTTTAGTTTAAAAATCTGTGATATTTACTTCCTCGTCAAATTATTAAGAACCTACTCTGTGCCAAGTCTTGAGAATTTTTTTTAAATCATAAATAAATAAGATGGAGTCTCCTCCCCCCCAAAATGCTTTATAACCTAGCAGAGACCAGAGGCTAGTAAGGTATTATTGTGATGCAGGACAACTGGCGCTTGTAAATGGAGATAAAACTAAACTCCACGGAAGCAATCAGGACACACAAAAAAACCTGAGAAATTTTATTCACATGAACTGCACACTCTATGGTAAGAAACCTAACAGAAAAATCTTTCACTCAAAAGACAAATATGTGCACAAGGTCATTCCCTTGGCAACTTCAAACCTCTCTTCATTCACCTTCAAATTCTGTTTCCATGCCAGGTCATGCACTGAATATACATAATCACATATACCATGTTATTTAAGCCTAAGTATTGGTAAGGCAATTATTACTCTAGTTTCACACAAGAAAGCTCATACAGAGGTTAATTTCCTCAAAACCACAGTGTTTGGGAAAAGTTGGATTAGAATATGAACCTAGGGGTGCCTGGGTGGGTCACTCAGTTTAAGCATCTGCCTTCAGCTCAGATCATGATGGGGAGGGGGGGTCTTGGGATCAAGCCCCACTTCAGGCTCCCTGCTCAGCAGGTAGCCTCCTTCTCCCTCTCCCTGCCCCCTACTAGCGGTCTCTCTTGCTATCTCTGTCCTCTCTTTAAAATAAATAAATACATCTTTAAAAAAGTAAAAAGAATGACCCAATTTTCCTGCCCCGAGACCACGGATTATCCTGTGGCACCATAACTGTGAGCAGGTGAGCAGGTTTTGTCGGGAGCTCCGTGTGAATGTCTCTGTCGGTTAGGCTGGAGAGAACATAAAGTTATAGCTGGATGACATCCCAAGGGCTGGTTTCCTCTATAATCCAGACTCCCAAGGTCGGGAATATTTCCTTGTATGTATTTGTGGGCAAAATCTTTTGCCTATTCACTCAATATTGAACCTAGTTACACTTCAGAGATAAACCAATTTTCCAAATGACCATAAAAGTTTAAGTATTAATTGAAATATAAATCAACAAGGCTATTCTTTATCTTAATTTCTTTCAGTTTCTGTTAATAGAAGTCTCACAGCCATGACCCATTTGGAGAACCTAACCTCAGAACATTCAACGAGAAACAAAGGGTTTTGCATTAAATGTTCTATTTCTGGTTTCTTTTACATTCATCCTAAAACATTTTTTATCCTGAAACTGTTTGCTAATCTAATGTGTCTATATAATTAAATTGTGCAGCCAGTATTCAAATAACTATATGAAGGTATCACAAGATAAGTGAGGCTAACACTACTGCATCCAGAAAGACAAATCAGCCATGTAGAGAAATGGCTCATACCAAAATGTTTGAACAGCTGTCTCTGATGATTTTGGCACTTTTCCCATATCAAAACAAGAGCAGAAAGAAACTGTCCTCTAATTGACTAGACTGTAATAATAATTTCTACAATTTATTGAGTACCTTTATACTATACTGTGTATCTATCGCCACATAACAAATTACCCCAAAACTCTGCAAGTTAAGACAACAAAGCAGGGCACCTGGGTGGCTCCATTGGCTAAGTGTTTGCCTTCAGCTCAGGCTGTGATCACGAGGTCCTGAGATCAAGCCCCACATCGGGCTCCTTGTGCAGAGGGAAAACACCTTCTCCCTTGTCTTCTGCTGCTCTTCCTGCTTGCATTTTTTCTCTCTCTCTCTCTCTCTCACAAATAAATAAATAAAGTATTTTTTAAAAATTTTTAAAAAGACAACAAACCAATATTACCTCATAGTTTTGGTGGATCAGAAATTCAGGAAGGGCTTAGTAAGATGATTCTGCTGAGGATCTCTCATGAGGTTGCAGGCATCCACTTTCAATATGGCTCACTGACAGAGCTATTGGCAGGAACTATGGGTTCCCATACTTGGACCTCTCCATGAGGGTTACTTGAGTGTCCTCTGACTTCCTCCTGAGCAAGTGACTCAAGAAGATAAGATGGAAGCTACAATGTCTTTTATGATCTACCCTCAGAAATGATGCCCCACCATGTCCACAATATCCTGGAGTTTGACATACCTCAGCTCTACTGAGTATCAGAGGGGCTACATAAAACATGAATACCAGGACGTGAGGATAATTGGCACCACCATAAAGTCTGCTTGCCACACATACTTAGTGCTTCACAAGAACTATTTCGTTTGATCCCAGTGCAGCCCCATGAGATAAGATCATTACTAATATGACATCCATTTATAGATGTGAAAACTACAATCAGAAAAGCATGATAATAAATTCAAAGCCTCTAGGTAGCATGTGTTAGAATTAAGCCAGCCAGGTTTCCTTGGAGTACTTTACCATGGACTGTCTACTTAAGACACAAACCTAGGGGCACCTGGGTACCTCAGCTGGTTAAGCAGCTGACTCTTGGTTTCCACTCAGGTCATGATCTTGGGGTCATGAGGTAGAGCCCCACCTCAGGGTTCACATTCAGCATGGAGTCTGCTTCAGATTCTCTTCCTCTCCCTCTACCCCTCCCCCCATTCTCTCTCTCTCAAATAAAATAAATAAATTAACTCTTTAAAGATACAGACCTAGAAGGACATGACTGCAGAATTACTGGTGAAAAGCTGAAAACCATTCTTTGGAGTAGCAAAATAATTGTGGAATCTATGTGGAAGTGAAGGTCAGAGGAAAGCCAGAATGTAAGTGCAGGTGAGAGCTGCTTCCACATTGCTCTAAGAGAAGACAAATGCTCCCTATAAGTGAAAGAGGAAACTTCTGTTCCTTGCTCAAATCCTGCAAAAATAGTCCAAACCCTACACCTGGATTCCAGTTAATCTAGATAAAGCTGCATTCCAGAAACAATGCTCAAGATAATGGACTTAAGTGTTCAAGAACCAATCAAGGAGAATCTCCCACTGTAAGTTAATACTTCAAGATCTGACATTTGCAAATCTATCTCTCAGTTTGGGCAATGTTTGGGGGGAGCACAAGCCTACGGATGAGATCTTACGGGTTGACTTGGCCAATGTCCTTCTCTGAAGCTGCCAACTAGCCAGATTTTAAAACTCCCTCTTTTACTTTAATAAAAACAGATAGCTCTAGAAATACTTGCTCACTTTTAATCATTTTGTAATCATACCTCCAAAATGATGCTTCTAGTTTCAGGGGGTACCAGTACCCAAGAAGTGGTACTGATACCCCACATTCAGAATTGCACAGGAAGAATATTCCATCCTAAGACCAGGTCAGCATCTTTCTAGGGACAATTCTCCCTTATTTGGGCTTAAGAAATTTCATTTTTAAAAAGTAGTTATTGGGCACCTGGGTGGCTCAGTGGGTTAAGCCGCTGTCTTCGGCTCAGGTCATGATCTCAGGGTCCTGGGATCGAGTCTGCATCGGGCTCTCTGCTCAGCAGGGAGCCTGCTTCCCTCTCTCTCTCTCTGCATGCCTCTCCATCTACTTGTGATTTCTCTCTGTCAAATAAATAAATAAAATCTTTAAAAAATAATAATAATAATAATAAAAAGTAGTTATGAACTTCAGCACCAAATCCAACTTTACTCAGAAACCTAATCTCTGCCACTTTATAAATAACCAACCAAGTGAGTAATACAAATGCAAATTAAACTGCAGGGGAGGACAAGTTGCTGGAGGGGAAGTAATCCCCCCAGTATTAGTTTATCTCCTAGGTAAAGAAGATGCCAGCCTTGAGCCCAGATGAGTTTGTTCTCTCCTAAACCATGGGGAAAGACATGAAGAGAATTGAGGGCACAGCTGTGGAATGCATCCTGAAGCCCATACACTTGGGTTCCCAAGGCTGTTCCCAAGCTTTCGCACAATAATGTTTGATTACTACAGTAACTGATGACTGTTTTTATTTGCATTCCCCACAGTGCTGCTATAGTAGGCATCCTCAGCTTGGGACTGCTGAAAATCTTTAATGTGTAACTGCTATTTTCCATAACAATAAAGCTAACCTTGCAGGGATCAGGTCCTGGAGAAGCAGCTTTTCAGAAGCCATCTAATATTTTCACAGCAGTGTCCCTCTACAGGGTTCTTTTTCAAAGTTTAGGGAGGTAGCTCTAGAGTTAGGAGTGTGGAATTAGAGTACAAGCTACACTAAGTCACTAGGACAGGCACAAAAGTCTCCGCTTGTTCCCATGTGATCATAGTCATGGAGTGGGGGAACACAGTTCATCAGGACATGTCTGAACCCAGTAGTGGCCAAACTGGATTTCCCCAAATATCCAAAAGTTAAATACACAAACCCTTCCTCTGTAAAAAAAAAAAAAAAAAAAAAAAAAAAATCTGCTTAAGTAGAGAGTAAGCAATAGACCATTTATATGATAGAAAGAATAAATGTGAATGTGGATCACCACCATGATGTAATCACCAAAATGCATGCCAAAAACACTTCGCAGAACCTACTCCCCATGAGAGGTGTTCATGCGTTCATCTGTATCCCATACATTTTCTACTCACTTCAGTTTAGCAAAGGCATTCATGTCATAACTCTCCCCAAAACCCTCATCCAGTGGCTTTTTTTTTTTTTAAGATTTTATTTATTTATTTGATAGACAGAGATCACAAGTAGGCAGAGAGAGAGGAGGAAGCAGGCTCCCCGCCAAGCAGAGAGCCCAATGCGGGGCTCGATCCCAGGACTCTGGGATCATGACCTGAGCCGAAGGCAGAGGCTTTAACCCACTGAGCCACCCAGGCGCCCCATCCAGTGGCTTTTAAGAAGATTCTTTCAGCTAACCTTCCTGATGTCTTGAGGGTCTGAAGATTTTTTTCACAAACGGTGATAGTTTAATAGGATGTACAACATTAATTCAAAATTCTTTTCCTCAGGAGTTAATATTTCTTAGTTATCTCTTTGTATCTAGTGTTACTGGTAAAAATCTGATGTCCTATAAGACTCAAAAACAGATTGATGACTTGATTACACAAATATTGAAACAAACAAACCAAAAAAAATTGCAGGAAGATTGTCATTGTTTTACATTTCCGTAATTTTTAAAAAATGCCTAGCTTAGTAGACTGCTGTTTCTGAGTTCTTTCTATTGCACATGTCATGTGACCTGTGGACAATTCCATTGTATACTCATAGTAATAGTGGAAAAGCAAATATCTTGGTATTCTGAAAACATCTTTTACTTCATACACTTCCTGAAGTAGTCTTGGGGAACCCTCAGCTTCCCAAGTTATGCTTTGAGAACTGCTGGTATAAAATACTTCAAAAACTAGAGAAGTTAAAGTCCAACAATGTTATTTTAAAATGAGCTAGTGAAATGAACAGACTACTCAAAGAAAAGGAAATGGCCCTTGGACATAAGAAATGTTCAAGCTTATTCATATTACTAG
Source organism: Mustela nigripes (assembly GCF_022355385.1). Lineage (NCBI taxonomy): Eukaryota > Metazoa > Chordata > Mammalia > Carnivora > Mustelidae > Mustela > Mustela nigripes. The sequence continues at coordinate 145,353,441 of NC_081560.1, read as the reverse complement.
AAACACCAACTAAAATTAGGCCAAGACTCCATTTATCAAAAGGAAAAAGTGTTTTCTTTCTTTTTATAAATTATGTTCAATTAGCCAACATATAGTACATCATTAGTTTTTGATGTAGTGTTCAACGATTCATTAGGGAAATTTAACAACATATTTTGTTGCAAGACTGGGGAAACCCAGTGAACAATACAAACCTTCACACTCAGATTGTGAGTCCTAAACACCACTTCTCTAGAAAGGAAGTTAAATATCTTCAAGAAATAGCTGATTTCCAGTCCACAGCAGAAATATACAAGATGGGTTTAGAACATTTTGTTGGACCTACTGGAAAGGGAACTTGTAAAGAATATCAGAATCACATCTGAAGGGCTCCAGAGCCAAGCCGATGAGTTCTATCATATATGGTTATGACTTCAGCATCAATAAGGACAATATCCACAGTGGATTACAATACCTAAAATGTGTTTAAGTCCATGACCTCATAAAAACATGACAAAATAATAATAATAATAATAGGTGAATCTGAAAGATGATAACAAACCAAGTCATTTTTAAAACTAATAAAGCAAAAGACTAAAACATTTATCTTGTCTTTCCTTTAAGAACTACACCAGTGGAATATCAAATAGCAAATGAAGGGAACTTTGTTTTTGTAGAAGTATTTCAGTGAATAAATGAAGAAAGAATGACAGAAAGAATTCCACCATTTTGCAATCCTAAAGAAACTGATTGATCTAGGCACTGAAAAATTGTCAACAACTTCAATATGACAAAAGACAAACAGATACTATGTGTCTCCCATGGGCAACACCAGCAATAAAGTATTCTTGTTGGAAAAAAACAACTAAACAGAATCAAAGGAAGTCTCAAAATTTGATCATCTATTTGCCAAGTTGGTTGGAAATATCTACTCATCTGGCAAAGTCAGAGACTTACATAGTTTATGTGACCTTTTCCAGGGAGCTGTGCCCCATAAATCCATAGATTTCAGGTTTACTAATCTTGAATAATCCTAGACAACCAGACATCCTGCTAAACTCTCCTAGTAGCAAAAAAGTATCACATTTGCCATCAGCAAATTTACGAAAGGATTCTACTGAGTCCATATCTTCTTTCTTTTCCAGGGGCATCCCCATGGGATAGAAAAGACTTTGGACCTGTTGCTTAACCATCTACTTCCTTCATGCCCTTCCAGGTAATAAGACAAATTATTGAAAGGTTACAAATGGTAACACACTGAAGTGTCACAAGTAATAAAAGAAACAAATGAAACAAAACCAAAAAGCCAGAAATTAACCCATACCTATGTAATAATTTTATATATGCTGGGGATAATAACTCCAAATCGATGGGGGAAACAATGGATTGTTTAATAACAGTGTTGAGAAGATGGAGTCATTGTGGTAGTCTTACTACAGGATGGTTCCCAATGACAAACCTACCTCTTGGTAGTCACACTCTTGTGTAGTCCTCTCCCACACTGGGTCACAGTTGGTCTGCGTAACCAACAGCATATGGCATAGCTGAGAAAATATTTCTGAGGAGAGGCTATGAGTGACTGTGACTCCCATCCTGAGTTCTCTCCCTACTTTTTTCCCCATCTCTGTCTTTCATTTCTTGCTCTGGGGAAAGCCATGCTGTGAACAGTCCTCCAGAGAGATTTCCAGACAAGATTTCAATAAGTCTCCAGGCCTCAGTGAGGAACTGAGGTCTACCCACAATTATGTGAACATGCTTAGAAGCAGATTTCCCAGGCTTTGAAGTCACTGCAACCCTGGCCAGGGGGTTACCTGAAACCTAACACAGAACCACCTGGCTAAGGTGCTGCCAGGCTCCCAGCTCTGAGGATGTAAGATCATGTTTGTTGTCTTATCCCACTAAATTTTATGGTGATTTATCCTGCAGTGACAAATAACTAATACAGATTTTGGTACCAAAGGTAAGATGTGTCATAACAAAAACCTATATGGGAGAGATGGTGGGCAGAAACTGGACAAGTAAAGGACTTTGAAGAGAGCATTCATAAAAGTCTAAATTGCCTAATTGGACTGTTTGCAGAATTTTGGACTTTAAGCAGATTGTCAGTGAGAGCTTAAAAGAAAATGAGGACTATCTTACTGGATATTGGAGGAAAGGAAATCCTCATTATGTCCTGACAGAAAGTTGGACAACAGTAACCAGAATGTGGAAGTTACAAATATACTTCATGCACGAAATGATCTAGCTTAGATTTCCAACCAGACTGGTGAAAATTCCGCAGAAACTCTGCTTAGAGTAAAATCTGAGAGGGCAGGGACCAGCTGAAGAAAGGATCATTATACAGAAAGAACCAGAACTTGCTAGTTTCAAAGGTTCCCAGCCCCATAAGATGGCAAACAATCCTAAATCTAGGAAATAGCTCTGAGCAAAGATCAAATCCAGGACACTCTCAGTGAAGCTGAAGCTGAGGAAGTGAACAATATAAAAAAAAAAATCAGTAGAAATATCAAAGGTGGTGCCTCCGAGGGTCATTCTGCAGGACAAAGGGGCTCTTCAGTTTTCAAGGGTGCAACTCACAAGTCCTTTAATTCAACTAGCAGAGCTTCCAAGAAGCTCAAGAGCCTGGTCCTCAATGGAAGCCCAAAGTAGAACAGGGCTTACCTTGGAGAGATTTGTCAGCATGCTTTTGTCTAATGGCCTGAACTCCAAAAACTACACACAGGAGACCCATGAGGTCTTTAAGACTATGTTAGACGCAAAAACATCTACCACTTGGACTGAAAGGGACAGAGACAGCACAAAAGGAAAAGATGCCTTGGGGCCCCCAAAATCTACAACCAGGAGACAAACCGAAGACACTAGTCAGCTGCAAACACAGCGACCTTTCTAAAATGAACACACAACTCAGAGAGTGGCATTGAGAGCCTAGAGACTGTGGCCAAAACCGTGAATAATGGTTCACCAAAGTATAACGGAGCTCTAAAACAGGAAGCTCTTGCCCTCGCCTAGGTGTATCTCATAATTGTTAGATCCAGTGACTGTGTCTCCCATTTTTCTCCTTTTTGAAAGGTTTATTTATTTAAAAGAGAGAAGGAAGGGAGAGGAGGGGCAGAGAGAGAAGGAGAGAACCTGAAGTAGATTCTGTGCTGAGTACAGAGCCCCATGCAGGGCTCGATCTCACGACCCTGAGGTCATGACCTGAGCTGAAACCAAGAGTTGGACACTTAACTGACTGTACCAGCCAGGCACCCCATCCTCTTTTTAAAATAATAATGTCTACAGAGGTCACCCTGTGCCTGTCCCACCCTGAATGTTGCACAGGTGGGGGACAAACAGCTTCTTTCTTTAATTCCAGGGATCAAGAGAAATTTTACTCAAAGAATCATACTTAATGGACACCTCACACTCCCTTGGGCCTGACTTAGATGATAAGATCCTGAACTTTGGGCTGATGCTCAGATAACATCAAGCAAGAGCAAACATGTGGCTAAGTTAGAATCGTTATGCATTGCTAGTAAAGAAGACATTTTTAAGGGGGAAATGGTGAACCTTGGTGAAATTAAAGATGATCCTACCTACAACCTTAGCTATCTTATTGCTCAGAAGGGAAACCCTCTCCTGGGAACATGAGGAGGCATGTATGAGGATGTTCCTTAAAATACTGCTTATGCTAACAAAGACTGAAGCCACCTGGATACCATCCACAGAGGAATGAAAAATGAAAACGTGGGGCAGATATTTGATAGGAGATGATGGAGCAAACAAACAGCAATGATACTGAATCTTTTCAACAACAGGATTGATTAAATAAATGAAGCAAAATGAGTTTTGCAGCACAGCACCCTTTATATAAATTAAAGAAGATACACTTGCCAAACAAAACTGTACGGTTTTTACTGAAAACCCTCTAAGTGTTCTTGAGTGGGTGCGATGGAAGGTAGAGAGAAGAACATAAAGTTGGGCAACAAAGGGGGAAATAATAAAATAAAATAAAAAATTAATAAAATTAAATAAAATTAATCATGAACTGAAAAATCTGATTAACTCAATTATTCATGTCTGAGGTTCACACACACACAGGTATGGAGAAAGAAGAAAGGAAAAAGCAAATTAACCAAGAAATAAGAGGGGGACGGAGAGGGAGAGAGGAAGAAGGAAAAGAAGGGAAGAAAGGCAAATTAGCTAAAAGGCATGTAGCAGTTTTAGCTAAAGAGTGTGGAGATCACTGAAAGGCATTAGCAACTGGAGGCTCTAGCTGGAGTCCCAGCCTTTTCCATCTTCAGCGCTGTGGGCTAGCTAGCTCTTTTCAGGTCCTATGATCTGCTGTGCCATGAGAAAGCGTCAGGAACTATAAGCGTCTCAAGCTGAAGAAAAGGTCTAACTTAGTTTTGTTTGTTGTTTTTCTGGCTCATTTATGGAAAGAAGTAGTACCATAAGGAGTGCAAGGTATTGTTCTACGGAAGGAAAAATATTAGAGAACTTACATGCTCAATCAAGTTTCCTGGAAGAGGGGTCTCCTGAGCCTCCCAGGAAATTGTTCTCACACTGTCTGCAGAGTTTTGAGCCATTGGGGTCTCTGGCTCCTGAATCTCTTTTCAGTGTCTCATATTCCTTTTGAAAACAGGTCTGAAGGTATTTTAAAAGCTACTAATTAGATAAAATTCGTATCACGCTCAGAAATTGTGTTTCATTAATACACTCTGAAAATGCTACTATTAGCCATATTTATGTCTTATTAGCAGTAAAAAAGCCTTAAGTGGCTTGCCCCGGCAGCCCGTGTCCTGCTAGCCTGTCCATTGCCAGAATTAATTACGAAGCCATCTTTCAGAGGGCAGCATGACAAGCTGGCTGAAGGTGAATAGAAATCAGAGGCTGTTTTTCCATTTCTCTCAGCCCCTTTCCCACTGAAACCTTGATGGTACTTGGATAAATAATATTTGAGAGCCACCATTTCTGAGATCCTTAATGAGACCATTAAAGCCAGAGAAAGGAAAAAGTGTTGGGTGTTACAGAAAGCAGGCCAAGAGACACGGTTCGTGCCCACTGAAAAAGCAAAAACTCATTGCTTGCTCAGAAAGCCAGGTGTGAGAAAGGAATTTAGTATCCATCTGGACACTTAACTCTTAAAATAATATGGAGGAGGAAATTCAAAGAATCGAAAATGAAGAGAGCAGCAGATGCCAGACTGACTAAGAGTCAACCATCATAAAAAGCCAACCCCTTGGCTCAAGATACAACCCCAGCTTTCTGATTTATTCAGCTCAAAATGCTGAGCTTCCAGGAAGGCGGAGGGAGTGACCAGAGAGGGCCTCCTTACCTACATTTGTGTAGACTATAATTCAGATGGCCATGCCCTACTGTGATAAGTTCAAAGACAACTGATACTACAATAAGCACAAATAATAAAACTTTCTTTTTGAAAACCAAAGTCCCATGACAGTGGCATATATCCTTTGCCTTGCTGGAAAGCACAGCCTTAGTCCTTCCTGGAGGAATTATAATTTCTTAACCACATGTGTAAGGAGAGGCCAAAAACCACCATGGTAAATAGAGTGGGTAAGAGTGAGCACTCAGTCCAAGAAATTAAATGCAAGAGGTCGATGAAGGGTACTCCACGGCCACTGACAGATGGCCAACTTTCCTCATACCCAGAAAAGGTAGACGGTGCTAAAAGCCCTCCAGTGAATTCTCTGCCTCAGAGTTTACCAGGAGGAAGGGGGTGAGCAGATGTTATCACAATAAGCATTCCCCGTGGTGCCCAGGACAAACTACTTAAGGAGTCAGAATCACATCACCAGAGGTGATTAAGAAATTCATTGTGAGCAGATGGATGTAACAGCTACTGTAAAGGGCAAGGAAGCAATTTTTTACAGATTTTGGAGGAAAGACTCTACAGTCTTCTGATGTACCAATTCCATACAGGTTCCAGAACCGGGTCTGCTCAGTCCTTAATGGGCCATAGCTTCCTAGGACACATTGAAGGCACAGGATAAAACACTAGCTGTTGAGTCCCTAGACCTACATGGCTTGAACAGTCTTTCTGCAATTTAATTATTATCCCTCCCGCTTTCACCTGTGAGGAATAAGAATACTCATGCCCACTTAGCAGAATTATTTTGAGGATGCGTATGATAAATGTAAAAAAGAACTGAACCCAGTGTCTGACCTGTGAGGTGATCGCAGTTGAAGTGGCACTAATTTTTTTTATTATTATTACCATCAGTTGTTAGTACTCACATGTTGACATTTCCATAACATGTCTGAGATCAATAATCATATTACTTAAATCATAATAGTAAGTAACTATCACGTTACTTAAACTTGTGATTGGAATAATGAACACTTTTTTTTAAGGACAATCGTAATATTTTGAAGGTTGTCTATGTATTGGAATAATGACATTAGTATTTGAGATGATCTTAACAAGAAAAAAATTACCAAAATCAAATTAAAGGAAAGTTAAGTAGTATATCTAAGAACAAAAAATGAGCTGTGCAAATTACTGCCATACCCAAAACTGACCTAGAGATCTAGTGCACCACTTAGAAGAAAAAGCACATAGAGTTTCTGTAAAGAGTGTGTTTTTCAATGTGTACATGTATGACATACCTGGTCTGTGCAACAGAGTATGGATTCCCTGTGCAATTTGAGCCTCTGCCTGGGATACAGCAGGTGAAAACTGGAAAAGATTCAAGACACTGTGATTGGTGAAAAAGAGAGAGAGAAAGGGAGGGAGGGCGGGCAGAAGGAGAAAAGAGAAAAGAAAGGAAGGGAAAGGAAAGGAAAAGAATCTGGAAAAACAAAAGTAAAAATCCCTGGGATACAATAATATAAATGTTCACTTACCTAGATGGAAAGAAAAAGTGCTCCTTCCTGATAGAATTATTTCAGTGGAATTGCCCTGAATGAATAAACACCATCCTCTCCATGTTCTCATTTTTGTCCCTCAAAAAACTGGGATCGTAGGTAATATAGTGTTACCTCCATTTCACAGATGAGGAAATAAGGGAGCCTCGGGAAGCTGGGGGATGAAGTGGAAGAGAAGGTTGTGGAGCTCAAACTTGCCGGCTACGCCCTGTTTCCACTGTCTCATACGCTGCACTCAGAGACTCAATGGATTCTCTTTCTCATGGGAATGTCAAGAACAGATTTCATCTCTGAGAGATGCTATTCTCTCTAGCGGAAGAATTAATGATCTCTTCCTCCATCATAATTCCTTCCAGCATTTGATTCCTCTGCATATTCTTCTTCTCTGAGCCTGGGCTACTGGTTGACCTACTTTGGAAGCAGAAGAGGCACCTGTAAAAGAGGAAAAAGTCAGCACTAGAATGTCATAAGTACTTCTGGGTTTTAATGAGACAGATATAAAACCAAGATTCTGACTACCATGACAATATCACACCACATTGCCGAAGGGGTTATGAAACATGTAGACGGATTGACACTGTTGTCAAAACAAGCTTAAAAATAGAAAGCATATACCTGTATGTCAATAACAGCTTTGAAATCAGCTTAATCTCAGTGTACATCCACAGCTTGTGAAACAGTTTGACCCAGATGAATCCTTAATTAATATTTTTGGGAACTAAATAGCTCTACACCCAGTGGCAATTTCTGGATGACTTTCCCTGCTGTCTGTCCTTCATATGTGCCTGGTTCAAATGAGGACCCTGCCATTTCACAATCTTACTCTTCCCCATTCTTTTTATCTACAAATAAAGATAAGAGGACCTACTTCATAAGTTATTTATGGGAATAAATCTTCGATGATGTTGGCATATATAATTACCCACTAAATGTTAACTATTACTATCAGCTATTCTCATGGATGTGCCCTCTAAAATTCTTCTCTCTCTCTCTCTCTCTTCAGCTTCACTTATTACATGCCTCACCTGCTAGATCTAATCCCAAATTCTAAGAGCAAACTTGGTCTTGAGTACCATTGCCCAGCATCACAGAAGTCAGCGCCACCTGCTGCTAGTTCAGCTGGAATCTTTGGTACCAGTTCCGATGGCTGGAATTATTAGTGTCCTAGCACCTGTCATATAAGGTACCATAATCTGGAGGGCTTGAAACAACAGTAATTTATTCTTTCACAATTTAATAGGCTAGAAGTCTGAAATCCAGGTGTCCACAGAACATCCTCCCTCTGAGACTCTGGGAGAATCCTTCCTTGTGTTCTGTCGGCTTCTGGTGGTCATTGATTCACGGTGTTCATTGACTCGTAAACACATCAATCCAATCTCTGTCTCTGTGGTCATGTGGCCTTCTCCTTCTGTGTCTTTGATTTTGTGTGGTATTTTCCTCTTTTTATAAGAATTTCCGTTAGGACCTCCCTAATGACTTCATTTTAACTTCACTAAATCTGCAAAGAATGTACTTCCCGTTAAGGTCACATTCACAAGTCCTAGGGGTTGGATGTTAGCATATCTTTGAGGAGGTCACAATCCAACCCATAAACCAGGCTTTTGCTTTGCTCAGTACTCACGTAGGTAGTGTTTTGTTTTGTTTTCTTATACCTTCCATGCAACACACATGTAAGCAAGATAGATAACAGTCCCTACTCTCATAGATATACCAGTCTACCAGTCGCAGGAGGGAAAAACAGACTTTAAAGAAATAACTAAGTAAGTTAGTAACTAACAACTGTAATAAGTGTCAACAGTGTTAGGAGAACATATAACAAGGATCCCTAACCTAATCCTTGGAAAAGGGACGACTTCTCAGAGAAGGAGAACTGGAAAAATGAGCAAAAGCAGGTGAGACAAATGGGGCTGGGTGGGTTAGGCAGTAATTTAGTAAACAAGACACGTAGAGTTCCTGAAAGTGAGCCAGTGGAACTGGAAGAGAGAAACAAGGCCAGGGTGCAGAAAGTAACCAAACATCAAGGCCACAACATGGCTGTAAATAACGTGGTCCCAGGAGCAATGGCATCCATGCAAGAATTTTAGGTAAAGTATTGTTACCATGTTACTGTCAGTTACTCTTCCTGCCAAATCAAACCTCTAACAAATTTTCAGCGCTTCCTAACCCCCATGTATAAGCAGGATACATAAGGCTGTCTGACAAGCTCTTCCAGATTCTGACCCGATGCTCTTTCCTATTTCATTCTTATTTTCATGATTACCAGTGTTGGCTCATTCCGTCTACCCTGCCTTCATTTCTTCTTTCTGGTCTTCTCATTCATATCAGCTGGATTCGAATGACCAGGACACTTTCTGGGCCTCAAGTAAAAGCAAGCATGGAACACTTGACTCAAAGGCCTTTACCTTTCCATGTGACTGACTCCCCTGACAACTCAAATGAAAAACCAAGCTAAGTGAACTTGGAGATAAGTTTGTACACATACGCACACTAACTTGGAGTTAGCCCTTCCTTTGACAGATTGTGAACGCAAAATACAAAAAAACTGGAGAAAGTATACTAACGCTCATGGTTGAACAAGATAAGCCCTCTTCATCATTGGAAATATCACAGAATTTTCCCTATGGATTCCACAAAACTGTTTTTTAAAAGCTTTTATAATTTTGTGACACTAAGTATACACATTTGTGTCTTTGTGTTCATTTTCTTTAAATGTTCATTCTTATTGGTTTGGAAACCTACCAAAGTAAATCTACTCCATTGGCAACTTTCAAGCTAATGAAAGAGAAATTGCGGTGATTTATCCAAACATTTGTTTCATTCATTCGGAGATCTGTTAAATCTTTCAAGTGTAATAGAATCATTTTAAATCCTGGATTCTAAAAACAAAACAAAAAAAAAACAGCATAATACTTCATTCTACTCTCCAGTCTCATGCGCAGTGTTTCTTGTTTAACCAGAAGCCATGAATACCAGGGATTTCATTTGAATGGAAGACCACCCAGTACCTCCTGGATTAATGCCTCATAGCATTAAGCAGAAATATTAAATTACGGAAAATGCCAGTCTCATGGCTTTACTAAATGTAATTTGTAGTTTAACCATCATATTAAATCCTTTAATTGAAATTTGTGAAACAAATGGCAGTATTAGTAATTCCTTTATCAGCTTCTAATTCTCTGCCTACTTAACTCCAGTCTCTAACCCAGGGGAAATATAGTTCCCAAATGCAATCCTTGAACCTGGGGAAACGTCGTGGCATCTCTACATTGCATGACCTTCATGTTCACTCTTTCTGCAAGATAACGCATTTTAATTTATCATACAAATGAGCTCATCTCCTTTCTGTGGTGCAAATGCATATTAACAGGGCCTTTCGAGCTCAATATTATCTGGACTTCAGGCTTTCACTGTAATCATACATAAAAAAGAACAATAGTTCAAATGGAGCAAGGAACAGGAAAACAATCAAAATGGCAGCTAACGTGGTGGAAAGTCCAAGGTGAATACGAAGTAATAGCAAAACTACAGAATAAGAGAGAAGCACACGGCGACAGAGACAATAAGGAAACCAGGAATTAGCAGAGTATCTCGTCTGTCTCCATACATCCTTCTCGGTAAAGACATTGGTCTTATCATTGGTGCTTTCCAAATATAAGTGTCCACTGGGCTTTCTCTGCTACCATGTGCCTATATATTTGACAATTTCTTCCTATCTGGAGCAGCAAAACTTGTCCAGATGTTTAAAGGCAAACACATCCTCCTTCATCCTTGAACCTCAAGCCGGAAATGTCGATCAATTCTCCAAGAGAGAGAGCAGGCAGGATCAGGTCGAGGGAAGGGTCCGCCAGCCCACAGTGTGTGAAGGAAATGCCTGCCTGGGAAATGGAAAAAGCTCAAGATGAGTCCACATCTGCTCCTCTGCTTGAAGGAGCCAGGGCCAAAGAGGGAAAACTTCAGGAGATGAGGAGGAGAATCAGGAGAGGAGAGGGCACAGGTTTGACCCGGACCCCTGCAGGGTGATCAGGACTTGTACCACCCGGAAGTTGCTGAGCAGTACCCACTGCTATTCCCTTTCCATGAGGGCAGGGGGTGGAAACTCAGGAAATTCCAGACTGAGACATTCAGGGTTTTTCGTAGAAGATGCCCAAGGCTTTCCACCTGTCCCATCTGGCCTGTGAGTGTCTATGTGAAAGCACTTTCCTTCTGCAGGAACTGTCCAAGCAGAGCTCTCCCGCCCCACAGTGGCATGAAGACTCTCCAGGAGCACTGTGATCAGTTTGTTACCGGTTACTGTTTCTGCTGAACCAAACCACTAACAGATTCTAAGCTTCGAAAACCCCATATGATAAACAGATTCTGGGTCTCTTTGCAACTGTTCTCCCAGGGTCTGACCTAGTTTCTTTTCTATTTCATTGCCTTCCACATCATTTTTGGTGTCGGCTCATTCTCTACCCCATGTTCATTGCCTCCCCGTAGGCAGTCTCATCCCTACCAGCCAGATTCAGGACATTATCTGGACCTCAAATGAGTGAAGGTGTGGAGCCTTTGACTCAAGTGTATGAAGAAGCAATTCAAAGCCCATTGGTTATTGCTGGAAAACTTAGAGATCACATTTGGAAATGTGCTTGAAGCCAGAAAAATGCTACCAGAAGCTCAGCTGCACACTCAGCTGCAGGGCAAGGGGGGCAGGGAGAGATGAAGGGAACTGGGGTGTCCAGAGGCAGGAAGTGGTCATGGGTACCCCTGCTGGTTGTCACCCTGATCCTAGAAATCCTTGGCCTCTTCTGAGTATGTGGTGGGGCTGATAGAACGTGCAGAACCTTTCCCAGTGAAGCTTGCCCTACCTGTGGAACCTTCCCACCCCAGGCTGGGGCTAGGCCTCCCTGGGCAACACCCCAGTGTTACCTAACCTTGTTCTTGGAATTACTGTAAACCCCGTTCATGACTGTGCCTCTGTTTAATGTTGAGAAAAACACCCAGAATCTGCCACATCTGTTCTAAGCCAAGGGTGAGCTCCACTCACTGTTGCTGCCACATGCTATTCATCCACCAGAGCATCAGGGCAGCAACCCTTCCCTTCCCCGCCTCCTGATCCAGCCCCTTGACTTTCTCAAGCTTGCTTCCATACTTATTCAGTGGGAAGACCTTTAAATCTATCTGAAAGAAAGAA
>NC_081560.1:145299778-145341415 GCF_022355385.1 Mustela nigripes | reverse complement strand
AAAGAAAGAAAGAAAGAAAGAAAGAAAGAAAGAAAGAAAGAAAGAAAGAAAGACAAACATCTGCTGCTACTACCTTCATCTGACACATTGTTTCCAGTGATCAACACGCTACCCCCTATCTTTATCTCCCTCTTTCTTTTTTGTCTTTCTAGAATGTCTGCATTCTCCTTCTATTTAATTCCCTTGCACACATACCGCTTTCTTCAGGATAGAGTTCAAATGGGTGTCTGGTCCTTCTGTATCATCTCGTTCCACCAGCAGTGCAGCCAAGTCTGGGGCTGATGGCACCCTTCTCTGACTTCAAACATTTACATTTCCTTGGCCACTTCAGTTAGGACGCCTGGAGCAGGGACGGAAGCACAGGTTTTTGTTTCATATTGATTTTCTATGTTGGTTTTTTACAGCCTGTCTTTCAAGGGTTTGAGACCATCTCCCCAGAAATAAGATCTCATGGCTTGTTTATCCTTGAAGCCCCAACAGCTAGCACAGGGCAGCCTTTAAACATGCTGATCAAACTTGCATGAGCTGGTATGCATCAGGGGGCACTTTGATGATCCCCCCGGCCCCAAGTTTCCACACATCTTCCCTGTCCACAGCCAGGAGTTACCCTCAGACAAAATATAAGAATGTTCTTCTACAGTCTCAGAATGAATAGTCTTATGTGCTGAAGGAAGCTCTGAAAAATCAGGAGCAACCCCTACCTTATCTCCCATTGAATGCTTAAGTCCCAGTGACCTGGGGCCCAACCACAAGTTTCCAGAGTTCTCTTCACCATTTCTTGGGTCATCATGTAAAATTAGACACCTAGCAGCTTTTCCTGGTAAGCCAACATTCCCAAGATCACTTTGCAGATGAGGCAAAACCAGAGCTATGATTGCTTACCTAATTTAGTACATTAGGGAAGGAAGGAAAAAGGCAAAAAATATAGAAAACCCAAGATAAGAGTTATTTCCAGTGAGAGTTATTTCTGGGTTTTTGTTTGGCTCTATTCTGTTTATTTTCTCCCTTTTGACATCTTGTTTAGCAGAGAAGAATGAAACGATCATTTCTCAAGATTCCACAATACAGTGGATCTTGTATTGGCACTTTCCTGAAATAATTTCATTTAGTTTCACCCTAAAATTTATCTCCCTTGCAAGATAAGCAACATGGTTAAAATAAGGTGAGGCGAGTAAAGGGATGTGCATAAAATCACGTAAGTGGCAGATTCAGAATTCAAAGTTGGGTGTCTAACTCCATAACTCATGTCCCTTCCTCCGTCATACACCACCTCACAAAAGCTTCATTCTCTTGTAATGCTTCAATCAATACATGGTCATTGCATGACCAGATTAAGAAAGGCAGCACACCACACAGAAAGCCCATAGAATCCACCCCAACCAGGAATCCTGGGTTTTTCTTTATCCATCCACCGTGCGACCTTGAACTCTCCCAGTGGTTTGTCTATCTCTCTCATCACATCTAAAAAATTCATTTCAATAACTGGATTGTCTCTAATGTCTTTTTGACTCTAAGATCCTATAATTCCTTTATATAAGTAGATGAGGCTATTTGAATAAATTAATATATTGGAAATCAAGACACAATTATTTCTCTTTCTGTAATATCCCTCCCTTGGATAACGCAATTTCCAGGCCCCACTGTTGTCATCACCATAGACATTACTGCTCTAACAATGCCATTTCATTCACCTTTAGAATTTAAAACCCGTCCACCACGAGTACATTTCAAAAATCACTCACAGCCAAAGGTTAAAAAGTGGCTGCTGCATATAATGAATTTCTGAGGAGTATTCAGTCCCTGATCCTACTAATACAGGCACTGCTTCTCAACAATAAAAGGATGAGAATAATTGGAAGCAGGGTCCTTAAAACACACACCACACATCCATCCTTCATCTTTGCAGTGGTCCTACTGCAATTGAACAGGAGCTTCTCATGCTTAAAGGAAACTCATTTAGCCTCTTCATTCAGACTTGATCTTAAGGAGAGGAAACAATAGCGGTTTTGGTGTCAGCCAGAGCCCTCTCTGGAGCTCCTCATCCATCGCTAAGTTATACAGGTGCCCTGTGGGTCATTCTCTGCAAAGGAGGAAATTTAGGGCAGCCGTTCTTCTTTGATCTGTCATACAGTTCCCACAGTAAACAGCCATTTTCAGTTTTCCTAGTCCTGAGCTTTTATGACATTAGTATCTGCTACCTCCATGTTCATTATCATCCTTGACAAAACTTCCAGGGAGCACCTGGGTGGCTAAGGGTTAAGCCACTGCCTTTGGCTCAGGTCATGATCTCAGGGTCCTGGGATCGAGTCCCACATGGGGCTCTCTGCTCAGCAGGGAGCCTGCTTCCCTCTATCCCTCTCTGCCTGCCTCTCCATCTATTTGTGATTTCTCTCTGTCAAATAAATACATAAAATCTTAAAAAAAAATTTTCCAGGGAAGATTGTTTCACTGCAGTTCTTACAGTGTTTTCTCTGGACATACCATTGAAGAAACTGATGCTCCAAAAGGAGGAAAGGGAAACTGTAAGATGAATGTGGTAGAATTTGCATTAAACACACCAGGAACAATAAGACTACATATATTTTATAGCATGGTTGGGATGGTTCTTTAATTTCTGTAGCACTGAAGCCCACAGAGAAATTGGCTCAGCTGTCTGCTATTTGGGGCATGGGGTCATCCTCCTCCTACCCTCTGTGGGGAAAGTCAGGCTGGCAACTTTAAAGAAAGTCCAATAACAATCTTACTTCACATCCAGTATAGTAAAACGTAAACAGGACAGATTCAGAATTGGAATGAGCAGAAGTCATGAAGTGTCTTGTTCTCACTACCCTGTCCTTGATCCTGTGCCCAGGTGAAGGACCTCTTGCTTAGGCACCTGGATTTCCTGCAGATGCCTGTGTTCCCTTCTATCACTTTGAACACTCTCTCTGACCCTCGTACCCCAATGCTAGTCTTTTTAATCCTTCCTAACTCCAGCAAGTCCACATCACCACTCAATATGGGGTATTGGCCATTTCCTCAGCCCTCTCTCCCAATTTTATGACTCTGTAGACCCTTTCAGCTCAGAGTACCAATCCAGTAAACAAGTGTATCATAACAATTCTACAATGCTCATCACAGTTAAGGGGGAAATACCAAACATATTCCTCCTGAGGCTAGAAAGAAGACTAAATTGTCGATTATCACCAGTTTTACTCAACATCATGCTGCAGTCATAGCCAAGGAAGTAAGGCAAGAGTAAAAATTAAAACACACACACACACACACACTAAAATAATCCAATTTAAAGATGGGAAGAAGACCTGAATAGATATTTTCCCAAAGACATACAAATGGCCACACACCTATGAAAAGATGTTCAACATTACTAATTCTCAGGGAAAAGGAAATGCAAATCAAAACCACAGGGAAACATCACTTCACACCTGTCAGAATGGCTAAGATCAAAAACACAAGCAACAACAAGTGAGCATGTTGAGGAAAAGGAACCACCGTGCTCTGTTGGTGGGAATGCAAACTAGTACAGTCACTGTGGAAGACAGTACAGAGTTTCCTCAAAAAATTAAAAATAGTATCACCATATGATCCAGTAATTACACTATTGGGTATTTATCCAAAGAAAACAAAAACACTAATTCAAAAGGATATATGCCCCCCTATGTTTATTGCACCATTATTTATAATAACTGACATATGGAAGCAACCCATACGTCCATCCACTGATGAATAGATAAACAAGACAAACAGTAAAACGGACTCTTAAATACAGAAAACAGATTGGTAATTGCCAGAGCAGAGGTGAGTGGCGATGGGTGAAATACCTACAGGAGTTTAAGAGGACACTTACCGTGATGAGCATCGAGTAATGTCTAGAATTGTTGAATCACTCTATTGTACACATGAAACTAACATAACACTGTATGTTAATTATACTTAAGTTAGGAAAAGGAATAAAAATCAAACCACCAAAATTTTTAAAAAATAAATAAATATGTGGTTATCTTAGATGATATGATATTTTATGTACACTAATCTAGAAACCAATCTACAGATAAATTATTGGCATTAGATGTTAGCAATGCTTCTAGATATGAATTCAGCAGACAAACATGGTTACATTTCCATATAGCAATGAAAAAGATATTATAAATATTTTTGAAGGTACCATTTACATTAAAATCAAAGCTACAAAGCACCTAGGGAAAAAATTTAATAAGATTTTATAAGCTCAAGGAGAAAACTAAACAGAAAATCAAGAACGTTTGTTATTTTTAAGTGATCTATAGGGTAATTGTGGTTATGTAATGTTTAAGAAAAAGAGGTTTCAGAGGTGAGAATGAAAATAATGTTTTCCAAATAATAGGAATGTCATAGGAATCGTCTACTCACTAATTTGATACAGTTTTTGCATAAGCCTCTCAAAAATTTCTAGTAAAAAAAACACAAAAACACAAGCTATTTACCTAAAATAGTTTGTGACTAATTAGTAAAAATCATAGAAAATCTGTATAAAACAAAGCCAGATAGCAAAAACATCTACATTTTTGTAGATCTGTCACCATATGAGACAAACATTAATCAGCTGGAGATCGTTTAAACTCTA
Source organism: Mustela nigripes (assembly GCF_022355385.1). Classification (NCBI taxonomy): domain Eukaryota; kingdom Metazoa; phylum Chordata; class Mammalia; order Carnivora; family Mustelidae; genus Mustela; species Mustela nigripes. Next base: position 145,336,812 of record NC_081560.1, on the reverse strand, counting down.
AGTATTTAAGTACAAATGGCATAGCACAAAACAAACTCTGAGCGTAGTTTCTAACTTTTTCATCAGTTGAAAACTTTCTGCCTGTAAGTTTATGCAACAACATAAAACAAGTTCTGCACAAGTGTAACCTGCTGTGGACTAAAAATAATAACAGGAAAATACACCGTAACACAGGCTACTGGGCTGGAACCCCTTCCTGTGTCCACAGGCAGCCTATTCCTTTATCCTGTGTGATGACAGCCGCCTCCACAGTCCCGGATATGGTTGACCACGCTGGTATCCGCAACAGCTACTCTCTTTCTTTTCTGTCTTTTATGTGGAGTATTTTAAATAAGTGTACCAAGGTGGTGGTTCCTTTAAATAATCTAAGAAATGTCATGAGATGCCTTGCCCATTATAAACCTGTTCAATCTTGTGACAGGCGTGGAGTGCCATTTTAAAGATTTGAAAATAGATTTTCAAAGATTCGACAGAGAAACTCAAATGCAAAGGAGATGCCAAGGAGTTTGTTCAATGTTGATGAAATCCAAATGTGCCATTTTAACCACAATTTGGGAAAGTATTTTGGAATGTTTCAATAAAACAAGTGATAAAGAGGGGTGCCTAAGTGGCCCAGTTGGTTAAATGTCTTCCTTCTGCTCAGGTCATGATCCCTGGGTCCTGGAAAAGAGCCCTGTGGGGCGGAGGGCAAGGATGGGGAGGCTCCCTGCTCAGTGGGGAGCCTACTTCTCTCTCTGTCCCTCCCCCCTGCCCTCATCATGTTCTATCTCTCTCAAATAAATAAAATCTTCAAAAAAATAAGAAGAAAAGAAGTGATAAAGAACCCTGTGTTAGAGCCCAAAATGGGTACTTCTTGTAAATTTTGCATTTATTTTAAAAGAACTGAAAGGAAATTTTGATAAAGTATTAATGAAATATACAACAATGGTGATAAAGATGAATGAAGGAATCAACAAAAATGATTCTTAAATTATACATCAAGAAGCAAGGAGTAGTGAAAAATGTTTTAGATTATACCAAGGCAATAAATAACTAAGAGAAAGACATAAATTTCAGATAAAAGTAAGAAATGGATTCTTGGATAGCTTGAAAATGAAATTAATAAATAAGTGAAATATCTGAACCCATATTAAAAGTTTTAAATTTCTTACCAATTTGTTACAAAATACTGACATCAACTTAGGTAATGTAAAACTAATACTATACCACTATAATCTAATATCAACAATGACTGGTTAATGGACCATTAATTTAAAGAGTATTTAAGATTAGTCACTGCCCAAGAAAACTTGAAATGCTCTGAGATTTAATAGCTTATATATTAAAAAAAAAAATTGTGAGATTTCCTTAAATGTCCCAAATTTGATAACAATCCTAAAAATGGACATGACTTTACCCATAACAAGGTATGAAACCTAGTTTTTCCAACCATCAGTAATAAAATAAATTTCTATCACCCAAGCTAGAGTACAGGCTAAATCATATTTATGTTCTCTATATAAAATCATTGTCATAAAAAGAGGCCATCAAAGCAGCCCAAAAAATGTAGGGGGATAAAAAGGTTCTATTGAGGTGAGGTCTTAAATAAATTTAAAAAAAAAAAACTCTTATTTTTTCTAAATTTTATGGTATTTGTTGTATCAGTCAGCTTTTTAAATTTGGAACTTGTTGCAACTCATTTTCTCTTCTAAATGAATACTCAACATTTGTGCCTAATTATGTATTTTAATTGGGTTTTTTCCTCTCAACGAACATCTCACCCCAAATTGTAAAACCGTTAGTCCGCCACAAAACCTGGACACACACACCCCCACGTGAAGTAAACATTAAAACCTCAAATCCCAGTAGCAGCAGGCTTATGGTGACAATTCCTTAGGGTTGTTTTGTTGTTGTTGTTGTTGTTGTTGTTGTTGTTGTTGTTTTTTAACCTCTTCACAGCTGGAAATCAATACACTGGTTCTATAGTCCCCTGAGAGCAGGGGTGATGTATTTCTGGTTCGCTCATCTTGAGAGTGTAACATTCCCAAGTCCTAGTTTTCTAGCAGATGGTCTGCTATTACACTTTCCAACATGGGTGGTCACGAGGCTTCTCTCTCTTCCACTCCACAAGTTCCAAACACTATCAGTTTTCCAAATACAGCAAAAGTGGCAGAGCTTTGGTGCTTGGCTAAACTCCCATGGTTGCCACCGAGAACAAGACTTGGACATAGCAATCCCTTGCTGTCTTGTCCCTCAAAGATGCTTTTATTTATTTATTTTACATTTTTTAATCTTCGACTTCTAATTGTTTTCAGTGGATGATCAGTCTGAATTATTAGCAAGCCATATCCCTAAACACAGAACTATATTTACCCATTTTATGGCAGATTGAGAAAAGTCCTATATTCTGTCAGACATATATCGGTTTTATTTTGTTTTGATTTTTTAAATATAAGTTTATTTAGATCGCACATATTTTTTCTTTTCTTTCCTTTTTTAATTTTTTATTTTTTAATTTCTTTTCAGTGTACCAGAATTCATTGTTTATGCACCACACCCAGTGCTCCTTGCAATATGTGACCTCCATAATAACCACCATCAGGCTCACCCATTCCCCCACACCCCGCCCCTTCAAAACCCTCAGACTGTTTTTCAGCGGCCATAGTCTCTCATAGTTCATCTATCCTATCCTCCAATTTCCCCCAACTCCCTTCTCCTCTCCATCTCCCCATGTCCTCCATGTTATTTCTTATGCTCCACAAATAAGTGAAACCATATGATAATTGACTCTCTCTGCTTGACTTATTTCACTCAGCATAATCTCTTCCAGTTCCAACCATGTTGATACAAAAGTTGGCATAATACTCCATAATGTATATGGACCACATCTTCCTTATCCATTCATCCGCTGAAGAGCAACTTGGTTCTTTCCACAGTTTGGAGACTGTGGCCATTGCCGCTATGAACGTTGGGGTACAGATGGCCCTTCTTTTCACTACATCTGTATCTTTGGGGTAAATACCCTGTAGTGCAATTGCAGGGTCATAGGGAAGCTCTATTTTTAATTTCTTAACGAATCTCCACACTGTTTTCCAAAGTGACTGCACCAACTTGCATTCCTACCAACAGTGTAAGAGGGGTCCCCTTTGTCCACATCCTCTCCAACACTTGTTGTTTCCTGTCTTATTAATTTTGGCCATTCTAACTGGTGTAAAGTGGTATCTCAATGTGGTTTTTTGTTTTGTTTTTTTTTTAATATGTATTAGTTTTTTTTTAATTTTTTTTATATTTTATAAACATATATTTTTATCCCCAGGGGTACAGGTCTGTGAATCACCAGGTTTACACACTTCACAGCACTCACCAAAGTATATACCCTTCCCAATGTCCATAACCCCACCCCCCCTTCTCCCAACCCCCCTCTCCCCAGCAACCCTCAGTTTGTTTTGTAAGATTAATAAAGAGTCACTTATGGTTTGTCTCCCTCCCAATCCCATCTTGTTTCATTTATTCTTCTCGTACCCACTTAAGCCCCCATGTTGCATCACCACTTCCTCATATCAGGGAGATCATATGATAGTTGTCTTTCTCTGCTTGACTTATTTCACTAAGCATGATACGCTTTAGTTCCATCCATGTATCCAGATGGCCAACAGACACATGAAAAAGTGCCCCATATCTCAATGTGGTTTTGATTTTAATCTCCCTGATGGCTAGTGATGATGAACATTTTTTCATGTGTCTGATAGCTGTTTGTATGTCTTCATTGAAGAAGTGTCTGTTCATGTTTTCTGCCCATTTTTTTAAAAGTTTTTATTTATTTATTTGACAGAGAGAGATCACAAGTAGGCAGAGAGGCAGGCAGAGAGAGAGAGGAGGAAGCAGGCTCCCTGCTGAGCAGAGAGCCCGATGCAGGACTCGATCCCAGGACCCTGAGATCATGACCTGAGCAGAAGACAGCGGCCTAACCCACTGAGCCACCCAGGAACCCTGTTTTCTGCCCATTTTTTGACCTGATTATCTGTTTTGTGTGTGTTGAGTTTGAGAAGTTCTTTATAGATCCTGGATATCAACCTTTTGTCTGTACTGTCATTTGCAAATATCTTCTCCCATTCCGTGGGTTGCCTCTTTGTTTTTTTGACTGTTTCCTTTGCTGTGCAGAAGCTTTTGATCTTGATGAAGTCCCAAAAATTCATTTTCGCTTTTGTTTCCTTTGCCTTTGGAGACATATCTTGAAAGAAGTTGCTGTGGCTGATGAACTTCATAAAATCGATCTATGAAAAGCCCACAGCAAATATCATCCTCAATGGGAAAAAGCTCACAGCCTTCCTGTTCTGATCAGGAACACGACAAGGATGCCACTCTCACCACTCTTGTTCAACATAGTATTAGAAGTCCTAGCAACAGCAATCAGACAAGAGAAATAAAATGTATCCAAATTGGCAATAAAGAAGTCAAACTCTCTCTCTTCACAGACGACATGATACTTTATATGGAAAACCCAAAAGACTCTACCCCAAACTATTAGAACTCATACAGCGATTCAGCAACGTGCCAGGATACAAAGTCAATGTATAGAAATCAGTTGCTTTCTTATACACTAACAATGAAAACACAGAAAGGAAAATTAGAGAATCGATTCCATTTACTATAGCACCAAGAACCATAAGATACCTGGGAATAAACCTAACCAAAGAGGTAAAGGATCTGTACTTGAGGAACTACAGAACACTCATGAAAGAAATCGAAGAAGACACAAAAAGATGGAAGACCATTCCATGCTCATGGATTGGAAAAATAAACATTGTTAAAATGTCTATACTGCCTAGAGCAATCTATATTTTTAGTGCCATTCTGATCAAAATTCCACAGGTATTTTCCAAAGAGCTGGAGCAAACAATCCTAAAATTTGTATGGAATCAAAAGAGACCCCAAATTGCTAAGGAAAAAACAAAACTGGCAGCATCCCGTTGCCTGATTTCAAGCTTTACTACAAAGTTGTGATCACCAAGACAGCATGGTACTGGCATAAAAACAGACACACAGACCAGTGGAACAGAGTAGAGAGCCCAGATATGGACCCTCAACTCTATGGTCGAATAATCTTCGACAAAGCAGGAAAAAATATACAGTGGGAAAAAAAAAACAGTCTCTTCAATAAATGGTGCTGGGAAAATTGGACATCTATATGTAGAAGAATGAAACTTGACCATTCTCTTACACCGTACACAAAGATAAACTCGAAATGGATAAAAGACCTCAACGTGAGACAGGAATCCATCAGCATCATAGAGGAGAACATAGATTGCACATAAATTTTTAATAAAAAAAAACACCCCAATTATTTTAAGCAAATCAAATGAGTGTCCTCACACACACTCCTAATTCTATGCTTTTTTTTTCACAGTTTTAAAGCCATAGGCTAGCTAACATTTTGAATTATGCTTTCTTTTTTGCTTTTGTTCTCACCATTTTATCATAAGCATTTTCTCACATCATTAAAAATGCTTGATGAACATTTTAGTTGGCTGTGTAATAAAAGTATATGTGCCTCTCTAAATTATACAGTACTAATGTGTGCGATTCAGTTAATTAAAGAATAGGGTCTGAGGAAAAATAAAACATACATATGCTACATCTAGACTTTCATGCCATGAAGTTCAACACTATGGGGCAGGTTCACGGCCCAGACTGAAATGTTCCTTAGGGGAACTTGGTCTGAGAACAGTGTTGTCACTGCACCTTCTTTGAGATCATGCAGCTCTGAGCGGAGCGGGTCCCAGTGGGCAGAGAAAATGAGTTTGCATTTCCTGATTAGCTGGATCAACAGCTCTGAGGGTGTATCTGAACAAGGGATATTCTGAACAATCAGAATTCAGTTTCCCCTATACACACACTTCCTTAAATCTCTTTTCTTTGAAGAATTCCTGCCATGTATTTTCTAATATAGAAATGTATGTTTGGGTTTTGGGGGAAAAAAACAAAACAAAACAAAAGATAGGTGTTTCCCTCCCACCATTCCCAAATCCCACAGAAATGAACAAAAAGGTACAGAAAGGAATAAATCTGTTTCTGCTCTGATTAAAAAAAAAAAAAAAAAAAAAAAAAGTTGGGGGAGGACTGGGACTCATGAGTTGACTCAGACATTTGGATGAATTTCTACAGGCAAGAAAGGGGAGAGGAAGGTGTCAACAGGTCGCAGGAAGCTGCAGGCAGGACACTGAAAAGGACATAGGGACTCAGAGGCTATTCTATTGTCAATACTTCAAAGTGTCCAACCTGTGATCAAGATAAATAGAGGAGGGTATATGGGGCAACCTAGGATGTATCTCCCGTACCCCCGCACATAGAGAGACTGACAGTAGTTCATATCAGCACCCATACTGAAGTCTAAAATCTCTTCTTTAACAAAATCACGTGATCTGCCTAGAGAGAGCCAGTGGTGTGGGTGTGGGTGTTGGTGCCATGGAGTGAAGCCCTGTAAGTTATGTCAGTGGGGACAGGAGGACACCTGTCTACGTGCTCCCTGTACTTACACCCCGAAATAAAATCTACTAGTTGGTATCTCCCAACACATACATAGAGACCTTCTGTCTGATTAGCTATTGCTGTTTAACAACTTAACCCAAAATGTTGAGATTTAACACATCAACCACATGGGCTGAGGTCGCTTGGTGGTATCCAGATGGAGGATGGCTGGTCCAGAGGCCTGAAGATGGCCTCACTCCTGTCTGGCATAGCTAGAAGCCTAGGCTCTGCTGCGGTAAGTCCTCTGACGTGCCTGCACATAACCTTTCCAACAATTGGAATTCTTGTAGAGTTACTCAGAGATCCCAGAGAGTGTTCAAAAGACAGAAAGAGGAAGCCGCCAGTGTCGCAAGGCCTGAGCCAGGAAATGGCACCTCATCACATCCACCATATTCTACTGGGCAAGCCGTCAGAGAGCCCCTCCAGATTCAAAGGAAGGGACCATACACCTCACTGCACACTCCACTGAGAAAGAGGGAGACAAAAATAAACAAAATATACCCCTAAACTGATACTCTGTAAGAAGGTGATTGGGGTTATAAAGAAAAAAAGCAGTTAAAGGGAGTAGAGAGTGTTAGCGATGTGGGAGAATACTACTTACATAGGACGGTGATGGAAGTCTCCATGGCTTAGATAACTTTTGAGGGGAGACATTCAGGAAGTAAGGGGACAACCACATGAATTTTGGCTTTTACTCTGAGTACAACAGGAAATCTTTAGAGGATTTTCAGCAGAGGATAAATATGACCTGACCTGGATTTTGAAGAGATAATCTTAGTGCTGTATGAAAAAGCAAAGGGGAGCTGAAGGAGAAAGTAGGGATACTAAAAGGCTATTTTGACAATCAGTCAAGACATTGTGGTGGTTTGGACCAGGATCATCGAGCAATGGATGTATCCAGTGGCCAAATCCGTAAAGATAATCTATGGATACAGATATACCTACAAAATATCTTATTGGGCTCCTGGAACCAGTCCAGTGTGTGTGTGTGTATGTGTGTGTGTGTGTGTGAGCGCACGCCCGCGCGTGTGTCCAGAGGCTTCAACAAGCAATTCTGACACTATCTACCCAGAGATAACATCAGATTCCACAAGCAAAGGGCTCAGTCCCACAAGACCGCCCCCACTTCAGATGCCAATCACAAACCCAGCTAGTCACCTGTGCTTCTGACTGGCTGCAAACAGAGGTCCTGATGACCCATTCCGTGGGTATGATCAATTTGCTAGGCCAGCTCAGAGGAATCAGGAAATCCATTTATTCACTGTATTACTGATTTATTACAAAGGATATTAAAGCCAGATGGGGAAGGTCCCCAACAAAGGAGCTTCTGTCTTCACGGAGTTTGGGGTCTCACATGGTGACATACGGATGTGATCTAGTTCACCAACCTGGAAGTTCTCCAAACCCCATTCTCTTGGTTTTTTACGGAGACATGGGTTTTTCATAAGCATGACTGATTAAATCACAGGCCATTAGTGATTGAACAAATCTCCAGACTGGCTTCCCTCCAGGACGTAAGGGGGTGGAACTGAAAGTTCTACTCCTCTCACCACCAAGACTGGTTCTCCAGGCAACCAGCCCCCATCCTTAGGTGAGTTCCAAAAGTCACCTTATTAACATAAGAAACAACGCCTTCCTTGTTCTCATCACTTAAAAAATCCTAAGGGTTTTACTTCTGTGCCCAAAGCAGGGATAAAGAATAAATATGTATTTCCTATTACAAACATAAATCACAAAGCATATTCTCAATGAATTCTTTTTTTTTTCATTGTATATATCAGAACAAATGTATAGTTAGTGAATTATTGGTACAAATAACCAATAATATTTCTTTTTTACTGAAGTATAACTTACATATATTAAAGCGTGCAAGTCTTAATTGAACCGTCTGATTAATTTTCACATTTGTGTATACTGTTGTAACCTTCCCGAATCCCGTCTCTTCTTTCTCTGTCAATATCCTCCCCAGAGATAACCACTATTCCAGCCTCTCTCACTATAGATTTGTCTGTCTATGCACTTCATACAAATGCAAAAATATAAAATATATCCTTTTAGGCCTGGCACATTTCACTTAGTATTTAGATCTGTAAGATTAATCCATGTTGTCCACATACACAGTGAGTTCATTCCTTTTCACTGAATATAGCATGATTTATTTATAAAGATAGCTGATAGTTATTTGCTGATGGTCTGGAAATGGAGTTTGAAAGAAAGATAGGAATCATTTTTTAGCCTGAGCTTCTAGAAGTCTTGGAATTATCATGGGGAAGCTGTAGAAGGAGCAATTTTAGTTCAATAAGGATGGGAAACAGCTCTGTTTGGCTCCCATGAGACACACCTGTTAGATTATCTAGTGGTGAGATTAAGGATGCAGTTGTCTATGTAAGTCTGAAGTTATAAGAGAAGTCGGAGCTGAAGGAATGAATCTGGGAGTGTATAGAGACGTTATCTAAGACTCTGGGACTGGATAAGATCAATGAATGAAGATGGCTATCCAGCTGAGCTCCAAGCAATGTTGAGAGCTCAGGGAAAAGGACAAACACATAAAAGAAACAGAAAGGCATGGTCAACGAGGGAGGAGAAGAACCAAGAGTTGTCCCAAAAGAAAAGTAGGAAAGCGTTCCAGAGAGTGAACTGTGGCAAAGGCCACTGACAGGCAGGAGTGTGGGGCTGACTTGGGGAGGGCTGCTTCTTTAAAGGGCTAAGAAAAAGCCTGATTGGATGCTTGTGGAAGCAGCTGCTGGTTTCCACCCAGCAGCCATGCACTGTTCTTCTTTAGGAACAAGAACTCTGGTTTTATTTGGGGTAAAAGGCACACAGCTGTACTTTCTAATCTTCCTTTCATCCGGGTGTGACCATATATGATAAGTAAGTAGAAGTGCGTGAGGGATTTCTAGGCGGCAACTGGCTGAAAAGGAAGTTGATTGAGCCAGGAGGCACCCTTTGCCCTTTTGCACTAGTCATATTTTTATTGTGATAGTTCTAGGAAACAAACCCAAAAATATTTCAATGACTTACAGCATACATTCCATTTCATTCTTCTCAATCAGTGCTGTGGCTGATCTGGACTAAGTTCCCTGGACTCGGCTGAGAGAGGCTGCCCTCCAGGCTCTGGATCAGGTTCAAGGCTGCTTCAGTTCCAGGCTGACAGAAAAAAATATGCTGTTCCGTGGCAGAGGAGGGAGCTTCCTAATGCTCAGAACCTACAAAGTCACTTCCACCTATTAGCCCCAAAATTTACATGATTGGGCCCAAAGTCAATGAAGGTTATTAATTCTCCATCAACTGGGAACCATGGCAGGGGAATGGAGATAAGAAAGACTTTGCACAAATAATAATGACTACTGCACCTTCTACTCATACTAAAGTACTAAAGTACTAAAACTAAAGTACTAAAACCCAAAGTGATGACTGGAGCACCAGCAGCTTCTGTGGGTCATGTGGCCTTGGAAGCACTAAGCCACATCTGCCAAGATTAGAAAGATGTCTTCCATCTGTCCATGGAGTCACCATACCAACCTGATCAGACTAAATCTGACCTTATTTTGTGTGGGGAAAAAAAAAAGACCTCCATCTTTTAAATTTCCTTTTATGTTATATTTTCTATTATATGCACCCAGGTCTAATACTAATGGACACAAGTGGGTGACAGTAAGAATGGAAGGTGTATGGACAATACATTCAAGAAAGTTTTCTATATAAAACAGAGATATGGATTAGTAACAGAACAGGCAAAGGAATAAAGGGAATCTGTTCACTTTAAGTTGGAAAATAATATAGCATTCTATGTGATGATGACAAAATCTAATAAGGAAAAAGTTACTGATACAAGAGATGGAATATTACTAACGCACTTACTGTTCTTTAGTAAGCAAGAGGAGAAGGGAGATGGTGCTGAACTTGACAGAGTTGTGTTTGCTTCGACTTAATCACGAGCAATTCATACCCTTTAGATGAACTAAACTAAAATCCATGAATTTTTCCTGAGAGTTTTTCAGATAATTCCATATATTAAAAATGTTTTTATACATGTTTTTAATTTTGTATAAATAAGAATTGAAACTTTCACAGACCTAACCCTTCCCCTGCCCACGCTGTTTATCATTTTGAATTGGGAAGAAAAGTACAGGAAAAATTTGCACTGCTTGAGATTATACAAAGGATTCAAAAATGGCCCAAACACCTAAATTAAAAGAAATAACTCAGTAAATAGCATAAGTCATCTTGCAAAAAAAAAGTCAGACAGAAAGCTGATAAAGCAAGTACAGAAAAATCCTTTTTTTTTCTAAGTTCCCCGTTAAAATGGAATTTTTAAACCCACAGATGTTTAGAGGAGGTAAAAATACACTTCCTTGTTTGGTGGAACTGCTACAATTCCAAATATATAAATCCACCCACGGAATTAATTAAAGTTTAATTTTTTTTATCTCTCTCTCTCTCTAATATGAGTAGCATAGTGTTTTTACCTGAGTAAGGCGTTGTTTTTCTTCCCTATTCTGCCAGATAAGGTGCAACACTCTTCTAAATACCTGTTTTTTTTTTTTTCCAGAGGAGGATAGGATGGGGAGAAAGATCTAGAGATCCATTTAGGATCTATGGACTTTGAGATGCCTACTAGACATCCCAATGGAGACACTAAGTAATAAGACAGATATACAAGTCTGGAGTTCAGGGGAAAGGTCTGAGCTAGAGATATAATTTGGGGGATCATCAGCATTTGGTATATTTAGAGGCATAGTACTGGATAAGATGATCTAGGGATTTCTTGTTTACAGAAAAAAAAAGAAAAATAGATCTTTAAACGGAGCCTCCAGGGACAACATTTAAAGTTTAGGAAAATGAGAAGTCATCAGCAAAAGAGACTGAGCACAAGCAGCTGGTGAAGTGGGAGGAAAACAGGAAAAGTAGAATCCTAAGGACCAGAAGAAGTTAGTGTCTAAGAGGAGATCTATCTATGTGCACTGAAGGGTGGAAGTGGAGAAGGGACATTGGATTGTGCAAATAACATTGGAAGTCGTTGGTGATCATGGAGAACAGTATTTAGAGGGAAAGGTGGGAGCGACATGTTTAGAGGAGGTTCAAGAGGGAATTGAAGAGAAATTAAACAACAGGGAAAGACACCTCTTTCTGGAGTTTTGCTACAAATAGAAAGAGAAAGAAATTGGGTGAAGGTGTCAAAAAAGTTCATTTGGGGGGTGCCTAGGTGGCTCGGTTAGTTAAGTGGCTGCCTTCGGCTCTGGCCATGTTCTTAGGGTCCTGAGATGGAGCCCTGTGTCAGGCTCTCCCCTCAGTCAGCAGTGAGTCTGCTTCTCCCTCTCCCTCTGTGGTCACTCTTGCTTTCTCTCTCTCAAATAAATCAATAAATTTTAAATAAAATTTTAAATAGAAAAAAATTTTTTGTTTGCTTCTTTGTAAGTTGAAAGAAATAACCACATGTTGCTCTATTTATGGGAATGACCCAGAAGACAGGGGAAAGCTGTTGAGGCAGGGGAGAGATGGGGAACTTACCAAAGGAATGTTAAGTGGGAGAGAAGGGGATCTGGGCATGGGAAGAAAGCTTGGCAGCTGCTGGGAACACAAAACAGTTCATCCAGAGTGACATGTACATAGAGCCCGTTGCAAGTAAGCTGTCAGCTGTGACAGCAGGAGTTTGGAAGCCCTTTCAAAGGGAGTCACTCTTCTTAATATCACAGCTAGGTGGGGATGGGAAGAAAATTCGAGAGATCTCAGAATAATAAAGTAAGAAATATCCATCTAAGATAGCAGAAAAAACATAAATGTGGAAAATAGGGTGTGATCACCCAGTAGTTTTAGAGCTAACCTTGAGGTTCTTGACCATCAGCATGGAGAGAGCAATCAGCAGCCTTCAAGTAAACTTGAACGTTTACTATCGCCCCTTTCCATTGTGGGTCCAGGCCTGGGAGGAGGTTCATTCGTGGCTGCATCAAACAGCACAACAGACTGAAAGGGGTCAAAAGAGTTGAGGGTATGTGCAAGGAAATGTTGAAAATGATCGACCATAGAATTGAAGCTTAGGTCCAAAGGAGAGAATTCAAGAAGGGGCCAATGGTTATGGACAGATGGTAACATCTGGGGATTAAAGCCCCCTGTGGAGACTCAAGTTATGGAAGTTAGCTACTAAACAGGATGAGCAAGAAAGTGGAGGGTGGGGACAGTTACGGAGTACTTAAAATTGACTGTTTGAAGGGGACACAGTTCCAGGACTAGATCAAGGTTTTCCATGAAGGACAATGCTAAAATAGGGCAAAGAATAAGATTACTAAAAACGAGATTAAGAAACCACTAAGCCAGAGAATTGGAAGGATCATCCAAGTGTATATGTAAACACTAGGAATTACAATAGCAAACCATTGGTGAAAAATGACTGAGAAAGAGAAGCTAAGGCATTCACTGAAGGTGATTGGTCAGCTGCAGAAGGCTGCAGTGAGGATGGGGAATGATTTCCTAACCTCAGTCTAATGCAAAGGAGGTGCAAGGCTCAGGGTTTTTATGGAGGAAGCAGGGAGAAAGGAAGGGTGCAATGAGGAGCCCACCTCTAAGGATGTGATGGCAGGGAGAGAAAAGAACCCTCCTTGGGATGGCTGCAGGGGAAGCCGGGTCCTGAGGGGGAGGCGGGGCTATGGTTTTGACAGAAACACTTTTGTCACTGTTAGGAATGCCCTGAAGAGGGAGACAGGGTGGAAGTAGAATGAAAAACTGGGAGGTTTTTGCAAAAATGTAGGCCAAAGATGATGGAGGCTTATCACGGGAAGATATTGTTAAGGATGGTGAGAAATGGTGGCTCAGTGGGTGAATCGTCTGACTCATCACTTCAGTTCCAGTCATGATCTCAGCGTCATGGGATTGAGCAACGCACTGGGGTCTGTGCACAACAGGGAGTCTGCTTGTCCCTGTCCCTCTGCTCCTTCCCCTCCTCTCTCTCTCTCTCTCTCTCTCGAGTAAATAAATAAAATCTCAAAAAAGAAAAAAAGATGGTAAGAACTTGTCCAATTGTGAAAACTTTAAAACAGATTATATTTCACTCCACCATGGTTTCAAGATTCTATGTGCCCACTATGCTATATACCAGTAAGACAGGAAACAATGCTACTAATTCAATGACAACAATGTTTTTACCGTCTCAATTGTAAGATGGTGTTGAATTTCACAGATGTTAAAATATTACAATGTGCATCTGAGAGTTGATGTAATATACTATGTTGGTTGAATATACTACTTTACAGAAAAAGGAACTCTTCCCAAAAAATGGAGGCTTAAGCAAACAGAGTGACCAGCATCTCAGAGGACTTGCTAGAGAAATCCTCCAGCAGCTGCTGCAGGAAAAGCAAGACACCGCTCTGTTAGCTGACCTTCACTTGACACATGTTGTCACCTATTTACTAATTGGCGCCTGTCAGATAACTCCATGGTGCTTGGTATGTCTAGTTAATAGCTACAGATCAGTTTACTTATCATTCGCATCTCTGTATACTCCTTGTTATTTCCAGCTAATGGTTCATGTCTGATCATCTTGGGAGAGTGGCTCGGAATGGTCCATGCCGCACATTTATTCTTGTCACTGTATCCATGTGACATCTGTGCTGAGTTAGAAATCTTATGTTTGTAAGCCCCTTTTCTCCACATTACATCAAACTGGCATGTCTTCATAATCCTGAATGCACATTAGAAATACTTCTGGGTGTTTTTTTAAAATACTTATTCCTGGACCCCATCCCAGACTAACTAGAACAGAACCACTGGAGGTGAACTCCAGGCTTCCATGTTTTTGAGAACTCTCCAGGTGATTCAAATATCCAACCAGCATTGTGGGCCGTGGATACTTTGTAGTTTCCTCATTAATAAGTAATATACTTTGATGAACTCACATCAATTTGTGTAAGAAACATTGCTTTAACAGTATAAACCCTGCAATGGAATATAGCAGGATCAGAAATAAATATGGAATGATGTAGAATGACTCACAGTGTGTCACTAATGAAAAATAAAACTCTGCAGAGTATTATTTAAGATAAGTTTTATTTATGTATTTTTGTGTGTCTGTGTGTCTAATTAATACCAACGGATCAATTCACCTATCATTTCCTTCTCCATATATTTCTTATTTCCAATTAATGGCTCATGTCTGATCACTATGGGAAGATAATTCTGAATCTTTGTTGATAACATTTTAACCCTGTCATTGATGAGTATGACATATACACATTTGCCCATATACACACATGTACATATGCTGCCTCTACAAACACAATAACGCATAACTATACAAATAATGATAAAATATAGAGATAATATTTACAACTTTAAATGCTCAAGATTACAGGAGATTTTATTTTATTTTATTTTATTTTATTTATTTTTAAGGATTTATCTGTTTGAGAGAGAGAGACAGTGTGAGCACAGGGGAGTGGGAGCAGAGGGAGAAGGAGAGAAAGAATCTCAAGTAGACTCCCCATTGAGCTTGAAGCCCAACCCAGGGCTTGATTTCATGACCCTGGGATCATGACCTGAGCTAAAATCAAGAGTCAGATGCTTAACCCACTCAGCTACTAGGTGCCCCAACATGAAACTTTAATTTCCTTTTTTCTTTTGACTTCATTTTTTACAATGTAAATGTTTTCACTTTATAATAGAAATTTACTCAGAAACAAAAGCCCTATCTATTCACTGAGGAAAGATTGGAGAATTTATGAAAAAAGTAAGAACATTAAAATGGTTCCAATTCCACCAACCAGAAATAACCACCTCGGACATTTTGGTTCATTCTTTCCAATTTTTTTTCTTTATTTAAGAGTATATGTGTGTATACATGTATATACAAAATTATACCTACATTGAAAATTTTTCCAAGGTTTTACCCTTCCTTCTTTTAGTATAAGTTTTATTTACCATGGCATTAAAAATTCTTACAAAACATGCATTTTAAATGAATTACATAGTATTATATAGTGCACATGTATCATAATTTATTTGACCAAACTGTTACTGGATAGCTTTTAGGTTGTTCCCTATATGTTGCCTAAATATAACACTGTTGAGAAAATCTCTGAGCCTAGTTTTGGTATACGTTTGAATGAATTGTCAGAATTGAGCTTTCTGGGTCAAATGTGCACAGTTTTATGGAGTTTATTGCCTGCCTTTTTGATATGTTTTAGACATTTCATATCAAAATCAAAAGTTTCATTGTATCCTAATATTGAATGCTATATTTCTACATACTTACATAACTTGTATTTATTTTAAATAAGTTAAACAAATACTGAGAAATTTTGGATAACAAAGCATAAGGCAAAAACAAAAGATCACCTATAATCCATTCAGTTTTTTTCAGTGTCAATCCAAGTGTCAGCCTTCTGGATCTTTCTCTATGTTGAAAGAAAAGTATTCTACTCATACTAAATTTCCTGAGGATGATATTTGTATTATGGTGATCCAGGCAAATGCCCCTAGTCTTAGGAGAAACATACTGAAGAATGTAGCAGTGAAGTGTCATTACGAATTCTCAACTAACTCTCTAATCATTTACAAATAAATATTCACACACACACACACACACATTTATAGAAAAAGAGGGAAATCCAGTAAAAGTAACAAGATGTTGACAACTGATAAATCCAAGTGAAAGTTCTACAGATGTTCATTGTACAATTCTCGCAACTTTGAAGGGTTGATATTTTTCTGTGAAAAGTTAGGTATAACATCAGCCTCCTTCTCTAGGCACCCCTCCATCTCCCTCCTCTCCTTCTACCCCTTCTATTCAGAAAGAATTTTATCTGAAATTCCCTGCCCTTCTCTCCATGAGCAATGCTGGGACCCGAAAGGCCAAGAAGCTCCCATTTCTTTTCTATTAGTATATTGCTGGGGTTGGTGGTCGGGCTTAAGTCAAGACTGAACCCTTCCGAAAGACTGTATGGTGAGGGGACTGAACCCATCAGCTGGTAGATCTCTGAACTTAGATTATTCGTAAATAGTCCCTGGGTTTAGGCATTAGCTACAAAATCTGGGCAATGGAGCAATCTAATGGACGTGTTTGTTTGTTTGTTTGTTTGTTTGTTTGTTTTTATCCCTGGTGGCTTCCAAATGCCCTTGATATGAAAGACTGAAATCCTTAGTGTGACCTCCTCCATGCTCCTGACCCCTCCAGACACTTCTTAGGGAAGCGTCACATGTCACATGAGCTCCCATCTCTGGGTGTTCTTCATATGCAAAACTCCATGGGTAAAACTTCCAATCCTTCTTCTACTAATTAAACCAAATAGTCCTTCAGATTTCATCTCAAGTATCCTTCTCTGAAGAAAGCTCTTTCCGGGCCACCCAAAAAGATGAATCTCCATTATATACTTCTTGGAGCATCCAGGTGGAAATAAGCCAAAGTGTGATGATCAGAGTTGGCAGAGAGCATGATTCCTTCCAGAAACTGAAAAATCACCTAGTATCACTAAAACAAAGTAATTGAGAAGTTGAAGGGTGCAAGGGGAAGCCGGGCAGTGGGTTTTAAGCAGCACTACAATACAATCAGATGTCTTTTTCATCACTGTAGCTTCAGGAAGGTGAGGAACAGAAGGAAGAGAAGAACGTATGCAAGGAGTTCAACGCAGAAGTAAAAATGTCTTGGGCTAGACCCGTAGTGGCAAAGGTGAAGAAAAATGAAAAAACTCAAAGGATATTTCATGACTTCTAACTAAAGACAGCAGGCCTGTTATACCCCACCCACCTAACAAGCCCACCAGCACCATTTAAGAAAGAAACTTGTCATGAAATTGGTAGTATTTGGAAGAGCCTTAAAGATGCAAGGAGACACTCTCAACAGAGCAGAGAGTTTATTGATGTTCTAGAAGACAGAAAGCGAGTAAGGGTGTTTTATGTCTACCTTACTGTCATGTCTTCCCAAATTTGAAAGTCAAAAGCAAAACTGCACTTGAGTTCAAGAAATATTGAAGTGTCTTGGCATGACTTCAATGGATTACAAGTGGCTAAATTCTCTGAATT
Organism: Mustela nigripes; assembly: GCF_022355385.1. NCBI lineage: Eukaryota > Metazoa > Chordata > Mammalia > Carnivora > Mustelidae > Mustela > Mustela nigripes. The sequence goes on along the minus strand of NC_081560.1, from coordinate 145,319,295 downwards.
TAGCCATGTACCTTAACTTCAGCCATGTACTTTAACTTCTGCATCACTCACTGGCCGCCCCCCCACCCCAGTCACCTTCTGAGGAGGCTGAGATCCCAGGACCTTTGCATATACTATTCTTTTTGCCTGGAATGCTCAATGACCACCCCCAACTCTATGATTACCTAATTCAAATTCATCAATCCTGCCTCATCTCTATCACTTCTTCAGAGAATCCTCCTGTATCTCCCTCTCCTAAATTAAGTTACTTTGTTAGAACCCCTATTCACAAGTTTCATTCTTCCTTTAAAGACCCTGCACAATTTATAATTATGTATTTGGTTATGTATTTGTTCGATGTCTAACCTATTCAGATTACAGATTGCAAGAGAATAAGGTATGTGTCTATTTACTTACTGCTATATGCCTTATGTCATGGAAACCTGGAATGCTCAGTATTTGTTGAATAACTGAATGAATGTGAGGTAAAGAACAAGCACTATTAGACCAGGATTCCATTTGCAGGAGATGTACTTTGCACAACAAAAAGCTTTAAATGCCTTCCAGGTAGAGTTCCTTTGCGGGGAGGAAGAAGGAGTAGAGTCTCCTCCTAAGAACTGATGTAGTCAGCAATATCCAAACCTTCTTCCGACTAGGGAGAGGTTACTCTTTTCTGCATTGAAAAGTCAAATGGGCAATGAAAACTGCGGAACTCACACAGTGTAGCTAGCTTAAGCCAGGAGCAAAATGACCCAATAGAGTTTGGGAGGTTGGAGAGCTACATGCATGAGTGAACAATATTGTATGTTTCTGTCCTGAGGGTCCTCTGCAGGACTCTCAAGAACTTGAACAAGAAGAACTGCAAAGCAGATGGCAGTAAGATCTGTGAATTATAGCCCTGCTGTTTCACCATGTAACTACAGCTCATATCTGAGATAATTTGGCAAAGAGATTTAGGTAACCATGATGTGCTCCTTTCCAAGGCAAGTATATTTAAATAGCAAGAACAGCATTGTATCTGGTTATTAAGACCCATGCAAAGTTGAGATTTACCAATAAGTTCAGTGAATGGACTTGGGGAGAAAGTGAGACTCTTTATTGGTGGCATGTACTGGTAGATGGAAACATTTCTGCTAACTGAACTTTTCCTTCATGATTTCTTGGTTATAGATGACATTGTGAGGAACACAAGGCCATGATTTTGCTATAGATTATCTGTTATTAATATACAATTCCTCATGACAGCTGTGGGAAAATCCCAAACAAGATAAAATTCGGATTCTAGAAATGAAGAGCAATGAATAGGAATGGAAAGGCATCCAAAGGGAGAGGGGAGTAGAAAAAAACAAACAGCAATGGGATAAGATGGGATACTCAAGAAAATTCTAGAGAATGATCATGGAACCATTTTGAATTTCTAGACTGTGATGATACATACGCTCTAAGAGAGAAGACATGTGGTTAGACTGAAAATTTTTCTTCCTCCATATGGGAAATTTCATTTCTCAACTATCTCAGTGGGAGACCTATTGTAACTGAGTGTTAAGTTCCCAGAAGGTAGATTTTAGAAAACTGTCACAAATTGACTAAACTGACACAACTGAAAATCTCTAGTCTTTCTCTATACTCCCATTTTCTCTGCCCTCATTCTTTCTCTCATGATGCTAGATGTCTGCCAATGTTAGAAACAAAATGTGAATCTGGGTCTCAAGATACACTGAGGTTGGAAGTGTTACTTGTCCTTGTTAACATGGCTTACAAACTCTGTGCCCTGTAATACTTAGGTTTTGCTTGAGGATTTTTGTCATTTATTTATATTTTTATGATTTTATGTTCACTGATAACATTTTAAGCACTAAATGCCGCACGTTTTGACTGTTGACACTGTATTTATTTATTCCCATGCCTCTTCAGAAGTGTAGAAGGAGGACACTATGAAGATTCAGGATTTAAATAATCCAGATTTGGAGATTCTGAGGGAACACGAAGTGAAAGGTGTCCCAGAATACAGGTTCCTGAAGAGACCTATCACATACCAAATTCCCATGGAAATCGGGCTGAGACTGAGGAGAGAAAGAAGTCAAGAGTGTAATATTTTGGTACACCTCAGAGAACCCTACTGGTTCCTTTAAGAAACCTCAGGGGAAATGGTTTGTACTGTTTAATTTCATATGGTATGATCATATGTTGAGCATTTTATGTCTCTAGAAGGTGATCACTGTGTTATACTATACCTGGGACATTATATAAGTCCACTGGCTGAATCGTTTTGGATGACATAGCTGAGAGTTCTTTAAAATTGGGGAATAGAATAAGGCATGGTTTCTTGGCTTAGTATACAAAGTGCCTTTGAAATAAAAATAATATACATATTTTTTGTCATATTTCAGAAGCACTTGATAGCAACCTCCAAGTGAAGGTCTTGAAAGCTTATATCCCTCACAGCATTGGTCTCAAATGGATATAGAAAAAGAACAAGGTTCATAAAGTACTGTAATGAAAGCCCACCCTGGAAACTTCTGACACTCTTTCAGTCCCTTTCTTTAAGAGGAATTGTATCACCACTGTTTTACATCAGCTTTCGTTGTTGAGTCTGCTTGGTCAACAAGAGTTGATTGTCTACAGGATGTAGCTATACAATCCAACACCCGCCACAAATTCTGATTCTTTTTCCACCTGCATAGCTTAATCTGTTCCATCCAGGGGAGAGTTATAATATGGGCCAAGGAAAAATGCATCCTCTTTATTTCTGCTCTTGAAATTTCACGGAGGGTTTTGAGTCTCATTGTATTAGAATGGAGGAGTCTCATTAGAAGAGAGCTATGGCAGGAGAGAGAGAGAGGTAAAGGGGTCAAGTTCATCAGGGTAGGAAGCTTCAGAGGAATACAGCACCTCACCTCTTAATGCCGAGCTTATCACATGTGAATGTGTGTGTATGTATATTCTCCTTTGAAATCCTATGATATGATTTAATATCTTTAATTAGGCAACATATTTTCTTTATAGTAGAAGATGATGGGTGCAAGAGAGGGATTAATGTTTCTATATCCACTAGGGTTTGATGGGGAAGCAGAACCACTCTGATAGCAAATAAAGGATTTAGTTTAGGAATCCTATGTTATACAACTGTGATGAGGCTGAGGGTGTAGAGATCCAGGAGGGGATGGTTGTAAATCATGGAGAAGTCAATAGAAGAGAAGTTTGTGAAGAAGTCTATGGAAGGCTGTTGTCCCTGGATCTGGTATTAAGCACAATGTCACTATAGGCCAACAGGCCCAGAAGTTGGGAAGAAAAAGTCGAAGTGAAAGAGCAAGTAGAAAAGACAACGAAACTCATAAGAACAAACTGGAACCCGTGAGAATAGACTAGAACTTGAATCTGTCTTTCCTCTGCCTCCACACCCAATGGTGTGAGGAACCTGCAGAAAAGAGCCTTCTTGGTCACACAGTTGGACAGAAGCCTTCTGCAGAACTCAGAGAATATGAAGGAGAAGGTCTGGTTAGATCTGGAGCAGCTGCCAGCCAGGCCATTGCCCAAGGCTAACAGTGGAAGCCCGCCAGCTCCCACTTCTCTGACTTCTGTGAGCTACAGTGGTACAAAGCACCCTACCTACTGAGCATAAGGATTACTTCCCTTCCCACTTGGAAATCTCACACAAATTGCTATTGTGGAAGGCCATCCTAACCTGGAACCATAAAGAGAAGGGAAATCTGGGAAATGTAATTCCACCTTTGCTAATTGACACTGCTCAAACCTCCACAATTTCCCAGTAACGCTGGACAATTATACCCCTTCAGTCCTCATCTCAACCCTATCAGTATACACTTTGTTCAAAACTTAAATTGGCTTTATTAACTACCTGTTACCTGTACTGAATACATTCCAATTCTTTTTAGAATTGGGAATGCAGTACCTTCCATTAGCATGCCTGTCTTGCCCTCTTATTTGACAGTCAGGTTATGAGGTAACCCAGTCTTGATGGCTTTCCCCTGTCAAGTGTGGACATTTCTGTAATGCACATTGCTCTTTCCATGGGTCTTGGCTAAGCATATTCCTATCTCAGTTCAACTCTTCTAAGCTCTGGCTATAGACACATATCTGGGCATGATTATAGCTACTTTTCCATTATCACTTCATAATGTTTTAATTTTTTAAAAATTGGATATAGTTTCATACTATCCATATACAACAAACTTATCAACTTATCTCTTTGGAAGAGCTGAGCTTGCATATTAACTACATTCTGGTAGATATCCCTCTTGTCTAATTAAGAAATTATTAAGAATGAATAATAGACTACTGAATATAGAAAAATGTTCCCCTTAAGAAAAAAGCTGTTTGGACAGTATGACTTGGAGGGGGAAGGGGTAGAATTGGGACATCTTAGTACTACATTTTTCAAACTTAAAATTATCAGGATTTTTTGATCTACTTGTTTTATTCCAGGAGAGTATATTTCAATAGGTAAAAAAGTAACTTAGTAACAAGTGAATTGTTCACATTCACCAAATCAACCTATTTTGAACATTCTTTTGTGTTTATCCATTACTACAGAGCATAAGAAATTGTCAGATATTCCAAATTACATTTCTAAAATTACACAGAGCTCTCGCACTACATTTGTTTTCTTCCAGTATTTTTTAGTGTGACTCAAAATCACAGGCTTCTGCTTAACAGTTTTCTAGTTAATGTCAATGAAAGTTTCTTTGGAAATGGTGTCTTAGAGCCCACAGATGTTTTCTTCCTAGCCGATGACCTCCAGGATTAAATTTCAGAAACTAACCTTTCTTTGTAGAATCAGTAATGTGGTATCTAGCAAAACATTCAAGATAACAAGTAGATCAATTATTTCCTAAACAGTAAACAGGAAGTAATATTTTGAGAAAAAGAAAGCTCAGTGCAATTAAATTGCAAACCTTATATATGCTCCCAGACCACTAGGCCTTTCTTCCATCTTTTTCAACTAGTCACAATCTCACATGCTGTTCAAAGATAATAAATATTCATCAATGATTGATGACACTGAGCATACTCTACTCTGAGTCTAATACCCTCAGATATTTACCAAGCGGCCAACATCAGTGAAATTTTCATCTCATTGCTCAACTGGGTTCCCTGCCTCCAGGCTCTCCCTGCTGCAATCTGCCCTGTATTCTAACACTGAATTAATCTTTCTGAAGCCCCACTTTTATCATTTCATTCCCTCATTAAAAAATATGCAGCGTGTGCTCTGTGCCAACTGGACTACATCCGAACTCCCCAACTTCATTGATAAAATCTTTCATTTTCTGGCCCCATCTCCTGCCAGCCACCCCCTTGTCAACCTCTCCTACTCACTTAACTCTACACACTAGCCAGTCAAGTCTTCAAATGCCAAGTGGGTGATGCATGCTCTGTTGCTTTTCCAGTTACTCATTGCTTTATACAGTCCCCCACCCAACTGCATCCATGGTTCCTTTTGCCTAGATAATTTCTGTTATGTACAAGTCTCAGTTGTAATAGTCCTTATTCTTTGGGAAAGCATCCCTGTACATACAAAATTAGTTGTGCTTCCTAGCACCCTGCACCTCACTATCTGAAGTTGGTGAATGAAAACCCCTCAAAGATATCAGACCCTAATCTCTAGAACCTTACCTTCATAAGGTAAGGTTATAGAGGTCTAGAATAGTCCTCTATAGAAGGTTACATAGGTCTAGAACCTTAGCTTATAAGGTAAATCTTACCTTATGGCAAAGAATGTCTTTGCAGATATGAGGGTCTTGGGATGGGGAGATTGTCCTGGATTATCTAGGTGAGTCTTAAATACCATCACAAGGTTCTTTACAAGAGGAAAGCAGAAGGAAATTTCATATAGACAGAAGAGGAAAGGGGGTGTGAAAATGGAACCCGGAAAAGGAAAGAATGGATTCTCCACTAGAGTTTCCAGAGGGAATACAGCCTACCACACCATGATTTCAGCCCAGTGACACTGATTCCAAACTTTTGGTCTCCGGTACTATAAAAGAACAAATTTCTCTTGTTTTATGCCACCACATTTGTGGTGGCAGCAGCCTCAGGAAGCTAATACACTCTCATAGTTTGCTCAGTCAGAGGCCTGTGAGACAGAGGATTACACAGTAAGCTGGCTCATGAGAAGAGCTAAATAAAGGAGGGTATAGTAGCCCAAGACTAATGACAATAATTTGCTTCTACCACTTCTGAGGTGACAAGGAAAGGAAACAGCTCCCAGGCCTCAAAAAATATCTGAATAAAGGGAGCTCTCCAAGAGGAAACATGGCCTTCAGTGGGGGGACACAACCAATTCAAAGTGACCCAGCAGGGAGAAAGCCAGGAGAATAAATATCCCAACCTCACCCTCTTTCTACCTCTGATGTGAACCCAGAAGCCTGGAACAAGTCTTCTCCTTCATTCCACAGAAGTCAGAGCCCAAAACAAAGTGAATCGAGGTGGTGGAGAGTGGAACAATAAGGAGATGGGTGACACCAGGCGCTCCCTCCAACTTGGGTAACTACCTGGTTCCCTCACTCTGCTTTTCACATCATGAACACAACTGCCCTATCTGTCCTGACATGGCATCAAGCACATACTGAGAATTTTATACAGTATTTATTGAATAAAATTAATTAATAAAACAACTCTTGGGGAAAAGAAAAGTAGAGACCCCTCACAATTGACCATTTCCAGTCTTATTGTCCATTATTTGCCTTCAAGAACCCTTTGCTGGAAGCCAGTAAGGACCACAGAATAGTACCCAACCAAGCTTTACCTTGACCACCTCCCACACCTCCACTCATGTCACTTCCCCTTCCTTGTTTTAAAAAAAAGATGTTATGTATTTATATGAGAGGGTAAGCAAGAGAGAGAACACAAGTTGGGGAAGGGCAAAGGGAGGAGCCGACCCCATGCTGAGCAAGGAGCCCTACACAAGATTCCAGCACCCCTGGGATCAGAATCTGAGCTGAAAGGCAGATGCTTCATTGACCAAGCCACCCAGGCACCTCGCCACTTCAACTTCCTAAGCCACCATCCCCACATCTACTGAATTTCTGTCATTTTTCAAAGACCATCTTAAAGGCTACCTCTTCTATGACATCCGTCTGGATCACCTCAGCAAAAGTGGTCCCGCCCTTCTTGACCTTCTTTCAGCCCTTGTTTGTAGTTCCGTGTAGCAGTAACATTTTATCGTTGTGTTCTGTTGATAGGTATACATAAGTCGTAACTCACCTTGAAGACCATAATTTCCTTGAGAGCTGCCTCTCAGTCTCATGAAACAACATATGCTAAACAGTTCTTAGCCGGTGACTTTTACAAATAAGTTTTTTTTTCCCCCACAAAAAACATTATTGAATAAATTAATTAACCATAAAGATTTTGTGAACTATCATATTTCATGGTCACTTAATCCTAGTCTCTCTCTGCGTTTTTACTATTAAAAGCTGGAAGAGGGCGCCTGGGTGGCTCAGTGGGTTAAGCCGCTGCCTTCGGCTCAGGTCATGATCTCAGGGTCCTGGGATCCAGTCCCACATGGGGCTGTCTGCTCAGCAGGGAGCCTGCTTCCTCCTCTCTCTCTCTGCCTGCTTCTCTGCCTACTTGTGATCTCTGTCAAATAAACAAATAAAATCTTAAAAAAAAAAAAAAAGCTGGAAGAATTTTCTGTGAATGCCATTCTTATGTCATTCCATAACAGTAGTTTAATAAAAGTCACAACAGAAGAGTTTTGAATGAAGTTTAGGTTCTCACTCTTGACTTACATAGTTATTAATTAATAATTAATCAATGATAGAACTGAGTATTTTACCATAAAGCATCATTATGAAGAATTTGTCCCAAGGACGTTGAAGGGTAGAGCTAGGGGTAGTAGCAGAACTTTGGGAATTTCTCTGGCATTTCTAATGTTTATTTTGAGGTGTGAGTTTACCAGTTGTGGGCATTCCTCAGAACTCAAAGTAAGTTAAAACTGCACTTTAATATAATTGCTTTTATATAAAAGGGGAAAAATAGAAAATAGCCATCAAAATTCAAGAGTATACTAACCAAGGGCGATGACATTTTAATAAAAGTCATCTTAGATGAACAAATAACACATGTGAGAAGCCTAAAATGACATCTCCTGCTGCCAAGTTATATACCTCTAAGCATCAGAATAAACATTTAATACAATCCTTATTCTGCAATTACTGGAAATATTTAGCAACACTTCTGAGAGTTTATGAAATTTACTGTCCCATTTCACTATAGTATCACCTAAAAAGAAAACACAGAGCTGAGTATATCTCCCGAGGGACTATTATAAAGGATGGTATGAATACCTAACATATTGATTTTATTGCTGTCAGAAATAAACACATACTTTCACACGTAAAAACTATGTAGTTCAGTAACTATATTTTGCAATTGACTGCAGCACCATAACGAGGTCCCAGAAAAACTCATATGTGGATGCCTTTTGAAATGTTTAAGCTCTTTAATATTTGAATTGCTTATAAATGTTTATCTGTGTTATGTTTTTCTTCCAAAACCTACCAAGCTTACATCCTTGTAATGCTTAAGTCAATATTTGCATATGGATGCGGGTAAACACAGCTTTGCAGTAGATTCATTTAGATGCAATGGGCAGAATAAATATATATTTTCTAAAGGAATAGATCCTCTTGGCTATTCACTTAGGGCTCAAACGCAAATGAATGTTCAATGTTTCATAGCTATTTAAACCAGTGGGGACTTAATAGCTAAATTCCTAAAGAAGAATAAAAAGTATTTGAAAATAAAGAATCCTGTGCATTACTCAGAACCAAAGCAGCTTCCTATTCCTTGACCATGGAAGTACCACACATTTTGCTTTGCAAGGCCTTGTCTGGGCACTATTACAGAACTAGGATCTTCATACCCTGTGGTATTTGTTCCAAATGCAACCTTCATATGTTGAAGTCTCCTGGATTTCTAAAATGAAGGCTTCTGTCATCCTTTTGAAGATTCAAAATTGCTCAACATTTACCAAAATCTAACCTCAATTATTATGCCCTGGAATGATGTAAGAGACAACAGAGATGCACCATAAAAATTAACTTGACAAAGGGATGAGCCAAAGGAACACTTATGTCTGGGACTCGAGCTCTGGCATCTTAAGACAATGTCAAACTCCCAGCAGCAAAGAAGATAAGGAGAGATTTCCAAGGTCTCTGCTTGCTCTCATAATTTTCCCCATTTTGTGTTAATATGAAATGTTGGGACAGGTTAAATGGCACTGGGAATAAATGTTAAATCAGAAGTAAATTCCACACTCAGGAGCTCTCCAACCTACTAGTAGAAACAACACATGAGGATTAAGAGTTACAAGTATTTGTTCAGTGGAAAGATGCAATTCCAGGTGAGTGATCTGGCAATGCCTGAAGGAAAAGACAAAGAAGTTGGGCCAGGGAATATGAGTAGTGTTTTGGGTATTTGGGTTTGCCATCTGCAAGCTGGAGAATCAGAAAGGCTGGTGATAAAATTTAGCCCAAATCCAAGTCCAGAGACCCGAGAACCAAGAGCTCCAGTGAGCAAAGGTAGGAGAGGATAGGTGCCCCACTCAAGAAGAAAAAAAGAGGATTCATGCTTCATTTGTTTTATTCTAGTCAGGCCCCAAAGAATTAGATGATACCCATCCACACTGATGAACATAAATATTCTTTAGATAGTCTATTGATAAGAATACTAATCTTTTCTGGAAACACTCTCACAGACAGACACAGAAATGTTTTACCAGCTCTCCGGGAATCTCTTAGCCCAGTCAAGTTGACACATAAAATTAACCATCAAAAACATCAAAAGTGAATGCTAATGTCAACTATGGACTTTGAGTGATAATGGTACATTGATGTAGGTTGAGCAATTGTAATAAATGTATCATTCTGGTGTACAGGGATTACAGTAGGTGGCTGTGCATTTAAACAGGTAGGGTACATGGAAATTCTTTGTACTTTCTGCTCAATTTGGCTGTGAGCTTAAAACTGCTTTAAAACCTATTTAAAAGGAGAAAATATATAGACAGAGCCTACTTACAGTCAGTATTTTATTTCTAAGCATCAGTGTTCCTCAGATTTCAATAAGCAAAGGAATGATGTAACTCTGCCTCCAAAGGTCATTCTGAGGTAATCGCAATAAACATGGGAGGGTAGGGAGGGGAAGGAAGCAGAATCCCCTGTGATTGCTCTCCAGGTGGTCTACGGAGAAGATAACAAGGGGTTTGACAAGGCCATAGCCTCAGGAATGGAAGGAAGGGAAATCAGTGATGCCACATGATGGGACCCACATGGTTTGCATTTAGTTAGATGCTACCATTCGTTAGATGCCATTTGTAGATGAGAATGAAAGGAAAAGTAAAATGTGGCCCAAAGTCCTAGGGGACCAGAAGAATAACGATGCTATTAAAGGAAGTATGGAACATGGAAAGAAATAAAAGTAAAAAGGGTCTAGGATAGCTCCACAATTCAGTTAGCGCACATCCCACAAAGGACCTCTAGAGTATAATTCTAAATTGTTTCATGTAAATCACATTCCTACAGTACGCAGATGAGTTTTGCAGATGTTTTGAAGGACTGCCTCATAGGCAACCAATCTCCTCACTGGCTCTGTAGCTAGGATCCCTGGAAACTGCAAGGGATGTTCTGAAGTAACCAGCTCCTATGCCTTGGAGGGATAAAATTGGTTAAATCAACCATATATAACTCACCTAAGAAGATGTGTTCAGGGAGACAGCTGTGCTGCCAGGGAGAGGGATTTGGACTTAATTCAAGGGACCTGAGTTTTGTGTGCCATTTCTACCACTTAATGAACTTGAACCTGAAATACGTTATTCTCCTCTCTTATCATCACTGTCTTCTTATTTAAAGTGTGAATAATAATGTGTATCACCTAGGATTTTAAGGAGAATAAATGGGGTCATTCACATGAAGGGGTTTTATAAAGAGCTATGCACAAGTGAAGGGTGTAAAGTTCTTTCTACTCAGCAGAGGAAGAATCCCATAATTCACCGTAGATCCTGGATAGAAAAGACGAGGCTTGTACTCACCAAAGCAATTTCAAGTTACTGAATTCATCGTGTAGGTATAAAAAGCACTGTCAGGGGCCTTCCCTTGGACACAGTATAATAAAAGGTACTATTTCTGACCAAGTCAAAACAGTCAAGGATCACAGCCATCTTAGGAATACATGCACACCCATCTTAGGAATTCTAAAGTATTTGTGATAAGCCCAAGGACACTCAGGTATGTAAGAGCTGAAGAAACTGTAAAAAGAGCATGTGGGGATTTGGGGCCATTCCAGGATGGAATTGCAGCCAGGATGCCAGGATGCCTGGAAAGCTTCCATGGTTCTGTCTCAGCAAGGAGAATTGTAAACAAACATAGTTTACCACCTGAAAAGACAGTTCTTGGCTAGTAAGGTCATTTTCTGGCCACTGAATGAACAATACCGTGTGCCTGGGTGGCTCAGTGGGTTAAAGCCTCTGCCTTCTGCCCAGGTCATGATCTCAGGGTCCTGGAACGAGCCCTGCATCAGGCTCTCTACTCAGCAGAGAGCCTGCATCCCCCTCTCTCTCTGCCTGCCTCTCTGCCTGCTTGTGATCTCTCCCTCTGAAATAAATAAATAAAATATTTAAAAGAAAGAAAGGAAGAAAGAAAGAAAGAAAGAAAGAAAGAACGAACAATACCAAGGTGCGTATTGCCCTTACCCCAGGTGTAGGGCCCTACGCTCTGCTCCAAGCTGGTATCCCCAGTGCCCATACCACAAACTCTGACCTTGGTCTTCCTGCCTCTCTTTGTCCTATTGGATCATCTACACATGTAGATTTCAGCACCATCTCTGAAGACTGTCCAATTCAGTTAGCACTGATGCCCAACCAACGGGCAAAACTTAATGGCTGAAAGCAACATGGGCTTTTAAGTTCTTGTAAGTCTATCGACCAGGTCTGCTGATCTGGGCTGGGCTTCAAGGACTCATTTGGGGATCGCTGCTGCTTTGAGATTAAGCCGCTAGGTTGTGGGGGACTGGCTGGTCTAGGATAGCTTTGACGAGGACATCTTGGCCCTCCTACATGTCTCACATCCCTCGAACAGGCTAGCCTGGGCATTTCCTTATGACAGTGACGTGATCCAGAAAAGAAAGAAGTATGTGTATGTTTTTCAAACCTCAGGTTGTGCCAAGTCTGCCAACGTCTGGTGCATGCACTGCTCTCGGAGACGAGTCCTGACTTCCTCTCTTCTTCAGCCCAGGCCTTACCATAGTACGTAATTTTTATTTAGAAAATGAGGACAATACTTCACATACTTTTTCCTAACTTGTTTTTATCATTTTCAATATGTGATCAATCTGTTTGCTAATATAAAATATGTATTCCTCTATAGCTGGGATAAAATCCTGCCTGCTGCATATTTCTGTATGGCTTGCAAGCTAAGGATGGTTTTTACATTTTTAGATGGTAAAGGGTGATGAAAAGAAGAATATTATTTTGTGACACAAGTAAATCATATGAAGTTCAAACGTCAGGGTCCAGAATTAAAGTTTTATTGGAATAGAGCCAAGCTCATTCACTTATGTATTATGTATGGCTGCTTTCCCATTACAAAAGAAAAATCAAATTGTTGCAATAGAGACCATACAGCATCAAAGCCTAAAATATTTATGGCACCTGGCTCTTTACAGAAAAAGTTGGACAATTCCCATTCTATAGAATGACTTCCAAATGCTGAATAGTGATTTTTTTTGTGTGTGTGGCTATACTGTCAAGATCTAAGATATAAATGATGAGTATGGGAGTCATGTTCAAATTTTAATATCACAGATAACAACTTTGAAGAAATATTGTGTACATTTCTGAATTATTCCTTAGATCAATTCTTAGAAATAGAATTATTGAGACAAAAGATAAGTACATCTTTCGGGCTTTGATACGTACTGCCAATTTATCATATCTTTAAGATAGATAAAATATCATTTAAAATATAATTTTATTCCCAGTTTTTAAGTTATTTTTATTAGAAATGGATATGGAGCTTGCTCAAAGAACATTTTGATCTCTAATTGAGATAATCATTTGACTTTTCCTTTTCCCTTAATGAGGTAATCAATTTTGTGAATGTTCCCTTGCTCATACTGGCAGTTGAGAGATTATTACCAACCTTTTAGGTAAAAGAAATTCAAGAAGGATATCAGATCCCCTTGTACCCCATGATGTATGTACAAAAAATTATGACCTCATTTTTTTAAAAAAACATAATATCTTAAGAACTAATTATTTATCTCTGATAATTAACACCCTTATGGAAAAACTCTTTCTTGATATTGTAGAACTGTCCACTTTTTGATGTTTTGTTTGATACGAGAGACTTCTCTACCTGTGCACAAGTTCTAACTTTTATTTTATTTATCTCTTACACCCTTTTCCACGTATTATCTTCATATTCTTTTCATTCCAAACCCATTTATTTTCTCTACAATATCCTATAGGATATCTATAGGTATTTTCTTACCTAATCTATGTAGACATGCTCTGAATCCAGTTGTCTCTTTGCTCCCAAATAAAAAAGAAGCAATAAATCCCCTCTCTTTTGGACATTTTTTGGAAGAATGAACCTTTATCATAATCCAAAACAGAACAAAGTATGTCAGAGCTAATGACCATGAGAAGAAGCCCAAAATAAAAAAAACTGGTGGGATCGTGTAAAAATGCCAAGTCTAAAAGGCAGCCTCAAAAATCACAAATGGGATCACGAAGCAAGATTCAGAAGCCAGACAGAAAGTGATGAGAATAGAAGGCAGCCAGAAACAGATATTCCAGGTCAATTTCCGTTACCATCTTTAAAGTGAATATGACTTACTTTCTTGGATAATAAGAGTGTCAGACTATTTTTAATGTAAAGACAGACTGTAAATTGGAGTAATCAATAAAGTAGTTATCTATCATTTAGTTAGGGATTAAAATTTATTTTAAAACAATTCTGTGCAGAAAAATCTTTTTCTGCTTTCTCTTGGCCCATGTGGAAATTACATGTTTGTTGTACTTAAGTATTTAAAAGGTTGAAAAGTCAAATACTGCCTTTGAGTACACTCAACTACAAGTTAAGTACATATATAATAGAACCAATTATTACAAGTTATTATGATGTGATCATTTTGTTTAATAATCTGAAGCATACAATGCCTCTAATGACTCAGTCTCTTTTAAGGATCAAGTCTAAATACAAAATAAATGGCTCGTGGGCTCACTGAGAGACTACAATGAAATATTGTCCTCTTTAACAGAGTATCTCTTTAAAAGAGCGCTGTAAATAAAGTGATAAAAAAGGGAGAGAGAAGAAAAAACAAGCCAGACCAAAGACGATGATGCACAGAAGGACACGAAGGACACATCAAAACCAGTTTCACTCTCTCCCTCCCTTTTCCTCCTTCTCTCTCTCTCTCTCTCTCTCTCTCTTTCACATGCACAGTAATTATGGAACATAACTTGGGAGTGATAAAGGTGATCATTTCAATGAAAGTCTTCAAATTCCACCCCTGCCTTATCCCAGATCTGATTAAAATAGGCAAAACAATTTCAAATATAAGAGAAACACTTAAGTAAGATGAAAATAAGAGAAGAATGTCTGCTTTCATCACTTCTATGTGAGAGTGTAGTGGAGGTTCTAGCTGGGTCAAGTACAAGAAAAAGAAATAAAAGGAAAGGAAAAAGTAGACCTCTATGCACAGGATACATAGAAAATCCTAAGGAGGACAACTGGGTGGCCCATTGACTCTTGAGCCTCTGACTCTTGATTTTGGCTCAGGTTATGATCTTAGGGTCATGAGATGGAGACCCACATGAGGCTCTGTGCTCAATGCAGTCTGCTTGAGTTTCCCTCTCCTTCTCTCTCTGCCCTTCCCCTGCTTGTGCTCTCTAACTTCCTTTAAAATAATAAATAAATAAAATCTTTAAAAAACAGAGAGAGAGAAAATCCTAAGGAGCACACTAAAAAACTATTTAGAATTAATAAGTTAAATAAGGTTGCAGGATACAAGATCAACATAGAAATATCAAGCATATTTTTGCATATTTACAAATTAACAATTTGAAAATGAAACTAAGGAAACAATTCCATTCACAATAGCATCAGAAGTAATAAAATGTTTGGGAATAAACTGAGCAAAAGAAGCTCAAAACTTATACCATGAAGACTACAAAATATTGTTGATATTAAATAAGATCTAAGTAAGTGGAAAAATATCACATGTTCATAGATCAGATGATTTAACGCTGTTAGATGGCAATACTCCCAAAATGATCTACAAAGTCCATGCAATCCCTATCAGAATCCTAACTGATTTCTTTATAGAAATTGACAGGTTGATTCTAAAATTTGTATGGAATTGAAGGAACCCAGAAAAGCTGAACAATCTTGAAAAAAGAGAGAGAGAAAGAGAGAAGGAGGATTCATACTTCCTAATTTCAAAACTTAGTATAAAAGACATTGTGGTTTTGGGACATTGTGGTCAAGACATTGTGGTATTGGGATAAAGATAGACATATAAAAGAAAAGAATAGAATTGTGAGTCAAGAAATTAACCCATACATCTATAACCAACTGATTTTTAAAAAGAATGCCAAGAGCATGGGGAAAGAATATTCTTTTCAACAAATAATAGTAGGAAAATGGATATTCACATACAAAAAAAAATGAGGTTGAATTCTTAGTTCACACCCTATATAGAAATTAACTCAAAATGACTCGAAGACCTACATGAAAGAGATAAAAAGTTAAAACTCTTAGAAGAGAACATGTGGGGAAATCTTCATCATCTTGGATTTGTATTGGATTCTCAGATATAACATCCAAAACATGAGCAAGAAGAGAAAACAGATAAATTATACTTGATACATTTTTAAAAAGTGTTAGATGTCAAGGACACCATCAAGAAGGTGAAAACCCACAGAAAAAGAGAAAGTATTTATAAATCATATATCTGATAAGGTATTTGTATCTAGCATACTTAAAGAACTCTAACAACTCAATGACAAAGACAGATAACCCAGTAAAAGATTGGGCAAAAGATCAGAATAGGCATTTTTCCAAGGAAGATATACAAATGGCCTATAAGCACATGAAAAGATGTTCACATCACTCTATCACCAATCATCAAGAAAATACTAATCAAAACCACAATGAAATACCACTTTACATCCACTGGGATATCTAGACTCAAAATATCATATAATGAGTATTTGAGACGATATCAAGAAATGTAACCCTCATACATTGTTAGCGGGAACATAAAATAATAAAACCACTTCAGAAAACAGTCTAGCACTTCCTCAGACAGAGTTATCATATGACCCAGAAATTTTGTCTGTAGGTATTTAGTTAATAGAAATTAGAACACATGTATAGTAGCTCTCTTATCCACTGGAGATACATTCTAAGACTTCCTGGGGACACCTCATAGTACCAAACAAGATATATACTACATTTTTCCTTTACATACATACCCATGATAAAGTTTAACGTATAAATGGTCAATGTGAGATGATAAAATGCCCATGTGATGAGAGGAAGTGAGGTGAATGCCCTATGTATTGGGACGTAGCATTAGGCTATTACTGACCCTCTGATGATATGTGGGGAGGATTATCTGCTACCTGATGGTTGACCGCAGGTGGAGAAGAGGGGATTCCTGTGCCTACACAAACTTTTACCTAAAAAATGTATAGCAGCATTATTCATGACAGCCTAAAGGTGGAAATGACCCAAATATCTACTACCAACTGATGAAGGGAGGAACAAGGTATGATGTACCCCTATGATGGACCACCTTCCAGCCATAAGTAGGAAGGAAATGCTCATGCAGGCAACAACATCGATGAACCTTGACAATATGAGGCCAAAGGAGACAGTCACAAAAGTCCACATGTCCTATGATTCCATTCACATGAAAACCCACTACAAGAAAATCTACAGAGAAAGAAAGTAAAAAAAAAGTGGTTCCCCCCCATATTGGATATTAGACAACATATTGCCCATAGAGTTGAGGGTCCATATCTGGGCTCTCTACTCTGTTCCACTGGTCTATGTGTCTGTTTTTATGCCAGTACCATGCCCAAGAAAGAGGTGCTCACAAGCTGGGCACTCTTAGACCCAGCAAGACCAGGTACTCCCAGCCCCGCCCAGCGGGAAAATCTCAGTGTGCAATTGCTGCATGGAACCTCTCTGACGGTCGGGAGCTCCCAGACAGCTGCCACTGCCTTGGCTTTGGGTACAAGCAAAAGATCCTGCATCCCTAGGGTCTGCAACTTGGAACCTGCTCTGCCAGTGGCCAAGGGGGAACTTATCTAGGCTCTGCACCCAGACTGAGGCTTCTCTCTGAGAGGGAGATCAGGGTGCGGTTTGTTTTCCTCTAAAACTACAAAAACCATCAAAAGCGGTCAAGGTGAGAAAAAAAAAAGTGAACAAACATAAAAAACACCAGAGAACAAAAGCCCTTGAGGGGGGCGGGAGTACTTAACTCAGGAAACATCATTGACTGACAACCCACGTGGCAGGCCCCTCTCCCAGAAAACAAACCAAGAAAGAAAAAAAAAGAGAGAGAGAGAGAGGGAAAAAAGGACTACGAAGGAACAACCACTACTTCATAGGAAAATTTTTATTTTTCACTCGTTCCCACTATTCTGGTTCATTTTTTTTTTTACCACATAGGTAATTTTTTTAACCTATTTACCATCACAGCAAGCTGTACAGTACATCAAATTCCATAATATCCTTCTAATTTGAACTTTTTGATACATACACCTAGGTTTTCCTTTTGCATTTTTATTTTTTGAATTCCTCTTTTTTAATTTTGGTTTAGTTTAGTCTAGTTTATTCCTTTTTATTTTTATCCTCTAATATTCATATAGAGTTAAGCTTCAAAGTAATCCCCTTTCCCCAATCAATACTACCCCTATAGGTAAACCAATTTTTTTTTCCCCTTTATCTTAGGAAAGTTGAGTCCTTTAACAAAGATATTAAGATACATCCAGGAAGAATCAAAACAACCTTCCTCGCACACACTAAGAATTTATAACCACTCTCCCATCTTCTTCCACCAGTGTTTCTGTGTTTTTGTGTTTGTCCTGATAGCATATAAATCTTACACTTGGGGTTCTTTTGACGAGGTTCTTCCTTTATTTGCACATATATATATTTTTTATCCTTGTCAGTCTTTTTGTTTGTCTGTTTTTGTTTGTCTACTTCATAAATCTTACCTTGGGGCCCATCTGGGCTGAACCTTCTCTTTCATCTTCCCTTTCTTTCCTGTCTCTGTCTCTCTCTCTCTTTTTTCTTTTCTTTTTTTTTTTCTTTTCTTTTGTCTCTCGTTTGGGTGGGGAATCCTGATTGCTCAGAAGTGTTCCAGGAGATCTTGACTGCAACACAATTGATACATCCAACTACATCTGTTCAGTCATCTCCCACCAAAATGACTAGGAGGACGAATGCCCAAAGAAGAAATATACAGAGGATGGACCTTCTGCAACAGAGCTAACGGCTATCCACATAGACAATATGTTGGAAAGAGAATTCAGGCTAACAATTATCCAGGCAGTAGCTAGGTTGGAGAAAGCCATGGATGACCAAAAGGAATTGATTAGGGCCAAACTGAAAGCGACCAGACAGGATGTTCACAATGTAAGGGCGGAGCTTAAAAGCTACCAGGGAGGAGGTTCACAATGCTCTCAATGAGTTCCAATCTAATCTAAACTCTCTCAAAGCGAGGGTAACTGAGACAGAAGATAGAATTAGTGATCTGGAGGACAAACAGATAGAGAGAAAGGATCAGGAGGAAGCCTGGAACAAACAGCTTAGAAACCACAAAAACAGAATCAGGGAAATAAATGATGCCACGAAGCGTTCCAATGTCAGAATTATTGGAATCCCTGAAGGGGAGGAAAAAGAAAGAAGTCTAGAAGATATAGTGGAATAAGTCCTTCATGAAAATATTCCCAATCTCGTGAATGGAACCAGCGTTCATGTAATAGAGGCTGAACGGTCTGCACCCAAGATTATACATTCCAAAAAAACATCACGACACCTGATAGTCAAATTGAGGAATTATAATTGTAGGTATAATCTCTTGAAAGCTGCCAGGGCAAAGAGTCTCCTTACTTACAGAGGAAAGCCCATCAGAATAATGTCAAACCTGTCCACAGAGACCTGGCAAGCCAGAAAAGATTGGCAAGATATATTCAGGGCACTAAATGAGAAGAACATGCAGCCAAGAATACTTTATCCAGCAAGACTGACATTCAAAATGGATGGAGAGATAAAGAGTTTCCAAGACCGGCAAGGCTTAAAAGACTATGCAACCACCAAGCCTACACTGCAGGAAATATTAAGGGGGGAGGGTTATAAAAGAGGAAAAATCCTAAGAATAGCATTGAACAAAAATATAGAGACAGTCTACAGAAAGAAAGACTTCAACAGTAACTCGATGTCAATAAAAACGTGTCTATCAATAATCACTCTCAATGTGAATGGCCTAAATGCGCCCATAAA
>NC_081560.1:145235640-145294778 GCF_022355385.1 Mustela nigripes | reverse complement strand
TTTATGGGCGCATTTAGGCCATTCACATTGAGAGTGATTATTGATAGATACGTTTTTATTGACATGGTGTTACCTTTGAAGTCTTTCTTTCTGTAGATTGTCTCTATATTTCTGTTCAATGCTATTCTTAGTATTGAACAGTAGTCTTACTTGAACCCCAAACAAGGATTCCCCAGTCTTCAACTGGACCTGTACAGCCTAACGAGGAAGTTGTGCTGGATTTACAAGGCACCCACTATGCCTGTGGCCCATACGAATATCGTTTCCTTTGACTGGGGTGGCAGTATTCTGGGGCACTCAAGTTAATAGGCTCCCACGTCCCCGGGCCTCTGAGTCCTGATGCATGCACTTTGCACACTCGCCTTTGCTCCAGGCCCTGCAGTGTGTCATGGCCTTCAAATGAGATCATGAAAAGCACTTGGAAAAGATGAAGGCATTATCGAAACTCGGGATATTATCTCTTCGCATTCCTTTCTGAAAGCTTTCAGCCACCAGCCCTCTGGGGAAAGCAGATTAAGTACAAAGCAAAAACAAAACTCCAACTAGCGTTTTCATCCAAATTTAAAAGGTGTTTTACATTAATTAAGATCTGAAGTTCATATACTATTACATCATTCAACCGTTTCCACCAGTCCTATAAAGGGAGAAATCGAGTCACAGCCTTTGCCCAGGAACTGAATGTTTCGAAGTGATATATTCCTGGATACAGGACAGAAAAGTAGTGAGAAATATCAAACTCTATCTTTCATACTGAGAAAGCCTTTAAAATTAAAAAAAAAAAAAAAACTAATAATGCTGGTCACCCCTTGATTGTACAGAGCATTCTGTTCAGAGAATTTTCTCTGTGGGCAGTGAATTTGAGCCTTAAACTGAGAAAGCCCGTCTTAAAGAAAATGAAGGAAACAAGCATCAGGCAAAACTAATCACTTTAAAAAGAGAATTACAAAGCAGAGCCTAGCAGTCTCCCCCTCAAAATCCCTCCCTCTCAGACCCTGGCCATTTCCGCTGCTACATGCCTTCACCATCCGAGAGGGATCCAAGTTCTCCAATTAGGATTTCCAGTATCAAAAATAAGGACTTCAATTTTCCAGGTCCTCTCACATGTATTATCCTTTGTGACCATCACAACATAAGGGAAGCAATGTTTTTCTCACTCAGGAATCACAGAGACAGGAGTAGCACCCAGCATTCCATCCCGGCACCCATGTTTACTGCCCCATACCCTGTGCAGAGGCAGAGGGCTCCTCGACACCGTGGTGTGGAGAACCGCACAAGAACTCTTATCACACAGCGACCCCCTCCAAACCCCCACACTAAGAGGCTTGACAGACCTAGCATGCCTTCTTCCAGCCCAAGGCCACATCCCTGGGGCGATAGCTGAGACTTCGAGTTCCTAACTAAAAAAGCTCAAGGCTGTCAGAAAAATGCATATTTTATTCTAGCCAGCGCCTGACCATAGCTAGCACTGACCCCAGACACTCTCCTATTTAAAGAATAAAGCTTACAATTATAAATCTGTCCTCTACCCCTTTCAGATGCGTATGTCTGTGTCTCCTACAACCCAAGACTATCTTTCTCAAGGACTTGAAAATCATTCCTTTGAAATGCAATCATCAGGAAGGATGAGGCCTCTGTGTCCCTGTCTCTGTGGGAGGATAGAATACTAACTTAGATAAGTCTGCCAGCAGACAGGTCTAGTCACAGCTATACTGGCCCACCTTGCAACAGGCTTTTTGTGATTGTTTACTTCCCTGGCTCTTCTTGAGCCCGGCTCACTCCCCCTCACTGTTTGCTCATTTTTCTTCTAAAACACTGTCAGCTCTGGATAAACCAGAATGGTGCTCGGCTCTTTCCCCTACTGTCAGCAGTTACTGAATCAAATCTGTTTTCACCACTTTATTGTCTGGCTTTGTTTATCTTTCTTACACACACACACACACACACACACACACACACAAGTCTGCCCCCAGGAGAATGTGGTCAAATCCTGTCAGGTCTCCTCTTCATTATGTCATTATGTCGTGTATCTGACCCAAGACCCCACCTCTGCCCTCTCCCCTCAGTCTTCAGCGCTGCCACCAATGGAATAACCACCTCCTTTATGTCCCTCGGACTCACAACTGTCTCCCAAGCAATCCACCCTGCATTTTCCTCTGAAAGTATAGGTCGCACCGTACCTTCCTCTCTTCAAAAACACCTGCAGTGTTGACAAGCTAATTAGCATTCAATACTCTGCACTGGCTGGTCTAAGCCTCACTTTCATTTATATGCCAGAGCTAACATGCCAAGGGAATGCAGGGGCAGGAAGAAACGAATCTTCCTACTGCTCTGCGGGTCCTCTGGTGAAGATAGCCTCACAGAAAGGGAGCTGGGAAGACTGAGGAAAATCACATGATCTAGCCACTCTGTGAAAGCCTTGGCCCTATCGCATTGCCTGGAAATGCGCCATGATGAAACAGCCATTGTCCCCTGAAACAACCCAGAATCTTATAAAATCCTGCCTCACACAAGCTAAAATCTGTCATTCTTCATCCTCATTCTCTTTTTTGGTTTGTACAAAACAAAATAAAGACCAAAATTCATGATACCAATAACCGGTATCTCGAGTGGCTTCTCTGACCCAAGCACCTCATGAAATGCCTACCCGCATTTTCTCATTTTGTCTTTATAATGGCCATCACTGTGAGGAAGGTCATTATTATTCCCATTTAACAGATGAAGATCTTGAGGCTTAACATGGATCTGCATCTATCCCTAAAGCATATATTCCATAAGTGGCAAAGCTGGGACATGTGTCCGAGTCCCTGTGTCCTGAGAGCATCAGCTCTTAAAGACTACACAACATGTTGGCTAGCATCCATTAGTAAACTACCATCATTTGATTTTAGGGTCTTCAAACCCTTTCTCATGATGCACAGACTGCGTTCCCTTTGTCGTCCCTAGGCATTTTTCTCCGAACTCGGGCCAATGAGTCTAGAATGAAATAAAAACCGCTCTCCAAGGAAAATCTGGGCAGTATCCAAGGAAGATATTTCTCATTCATTTAATATCACATTATCGTTAAGTTTTTATTCTTCTCTGTTCATTCAAAAGGTTTGCTTCCACCTCTCTCAATTCATCAAGACAGATTTCAGGTAGATTAAAGAGTTAAATATTTTCCTTGAGGAAAAAAATCAATGAAAAAGCTAGAAAAAAACATAGTGACATATTTTTCAAGGCTCTCAAAAAAACATCATTTTCTGAACCTAGCAGTAACACAAGAAAAAAACAAAGGAAAATACTGAAGGATCTGACCACCAAAAAAAATTTTAACTTCTGCACATAAAAAGCAACTAAAATATGAAGACAAACAGCAGAATGAAAAAAAATGCTTGCAGGAAATGTGACAAGGGTAAGTGCTCTTATTTTTTTTTTAAAGATTTATTTATTTATTTGACAGACAGAGATCACAAGTAGGCAGAGAGGCAGGCAGAGAGAGAGGAGAAAGCAGGCTCCCTGCTGAGCAGAGAGCCCAATGTGGGGCTCTATCCCAGGACCCTGGGATCATGACCTGAGCTGAAAGCAGAGGCTTTAACCCACTGAGCCACCCAGGCGCCCCAGGTAAGTGCCCTTATTAAACAGTCTCTATCTGGTATGCCAATCAATGAGAAAAACATCAAGATAAATGGCCATCGGCAGATTTACAAAGGAGAAAATATAACTTGTGAACTAACCAGCTGGAGACCCCATAGGAAGCACAGAAATGTAAATAATAACAAGTTACCAGTTCTCACCTAATAATTAGCAAAACTTTAAAAAAAGGTATCCAAGGCTCTCAGAGGATATGGAACATTCAGGACACTCCTGCTTTTTCTGGAGGCAGTATAAATTGATATAGGCTTCCGGAAAGAAATTTGGCAATAAATTTCACAGGGTTTTGTTTTTTTTTTTTTTTAAGTCTTAGAGTTGGGCCAATAATCTGACTTCTTTGTATTCGGAATACAGAAAGAGCTGACAGGTATAAGATAATTATAGTGGTTTGAATTGTAAATATCCAAAGATTACAATAATAATAGAAGCCTGTTTGTGAGATTAGTGTATGCTATATCTACTCCATAAATTACTATTTTATTATGTAAAATATCATGTGTATACTTTCTAACAACATTAAAATATAAGAATAATAAGTTGTGAGAAAGCAAGATTAATATGTTTCCACTCTGCATATCCATTCATATAACTATGCACAGACATTCCTCTGAAAAAATAAGAGAGAGGGAGGGCAAGGGTTGGTGAATCAAACTTTAAGATTTATGAGTGACTTGGACTTTTATTTTTCTAACACACATGCACCCATATCTACAAGCACAATTATATAACATTTACCAGTATTTTCCTCAAATATTGGCAGATATATGCATGTTTGTTTTCTTTTAAGAACTTTTTCTTATAGCATTCGTAAAAAATTTAGAAATAAAAATAAGTGCAGAAAGAAACACCTTGGCATCTTACACCCAGGTCATTGTAACTATTGTCAAACATCTTGACCTACAGTATACCTTTCAGTCATAGTGGTAATAATGGCAATAATGATTTAACTTCTTTGTATCACTTACTCTGTGCCAGGAGCTATTCTGAAATCTTGATAAATATTAATCACTAGTTTCTCACAAAAACCTCACAAAGGAAATTTTATCACCATCCCCATCTCATAAGAAATAAAACTGAAGTATAAATATATTAATAATTGGCTGAAGATTACAGAGCTAGATTTAAATGGGCCTAAGATTCCAATACAGGCAGTCTCTGATTTATGGTGGTTCAACTTAAAACCTTTTGACTGTATAATTGGTGTGAAAGCAATATGCATTCAGTAGAAATCGCACTTTGCATTGTCAGTTTTGATCTTTTCCTGGGCTAGCAATATATGGCACAATCCTGTTGTTTTGCTGGGCAGGAGCAGTGAGCCAAAGCTCCCTGATAGCCATGAGATCACAAGGGTAAACAACCACTAATCTTACAACCATCTGGACCTACACAGCCATTCTGTTTCTCACTTTCAATACAACATTCCATAAATTACTAGATACTCCATACTTTCTTATGCAAGAGCCTTTTTGTTAGATGATTTTGCCTGACTATAGACTAATGTATGCTTCTGAGCACATTCAAGGTAGACCAGGCTAAGCTAGGCTATTTGGTAGGTTAAGTGTATTAAATGGACTTTGACTTAATGATATTTTCAAGTTACCCTGGGTTTATCAAGACATACATAACCCCATCATAGGTCGAATCAGATCTGTATGCACTTTTTTTTTTTTTTTTTTTTTGAGAGAGGGAGAGAGAGACTCTGCATGATCAGGGGGGACAGAGGGAGGAGACAGAGAATCTTATCTTAAACAGGTTCCACGCCCAGCATGATCGCAAAGGGCTCAATCTCACGACCCTGAGATTATGACCTGAGCCAAAAATCAAAAGTTGGACACTTAACCAACTAAGCCACCCAGGAGCCCCCATATGTACCATTTCAAATATTCTTTTTTTTTATATAATTTTTTATTTTTTATAAACATATATTTTTATCCCCAGGGGTACAGGTCTGTGAATCACCAGGTTTACACACTTCACAGCACTCACCAAAACACATACCCTCCCCAATGTCCATAATACCACCCCCTTCTCCCAAACCCCCTCCCCCCAACAACCCTCAGTTTGTTTTGTGAGATTAAGAGTCACTTATGGTTTGTCTCCCTCCCAATCCCATCTTCTTTCATTTATTCTTCTCGTACCCACTTAAGCCCCCATGTTGCATCACCACTTCCTCATATCAGGGAGATCATATGATAGTTGTCTTTCTCCGCTTGACTTATTTCGCTAAGCATGATACGCTCTAGTTCCATCCATGTTGTCGCAAATGGCAAGATTTCATTTCTTTTGATGGCTGCATAGTATTCCATTGTGTATATATACCACATCTTCTTGATCCATTCATCTGTTGATGGACATCTAGGTTCTTTCCATAGTTTGGCTATTGTGGACATTGCTGCTATAAACATTCGAGTACACATGCCCCTTTGGATCACTGTTTGTATCTTTAGGGTAAATGCCCAATAGTGCAATTGCTGGGTCATAGGGCAGTTCTATTTTCAACATTTTGAGGAACCTCCATGCTGTTTTCCAGAGAGGTTGCACCAGCTTGCATTCCCACCAACAGTGTAGGAGGGTTCCCCTTTCTCCGCATCCTCGCCAGCATCTGTCATTTCCTGACTTGTTGATTTTAGCCATTCTGACTGGTGTGAGGTGATATCGCATTGTGGTTTTGATTTGTATTTCCCTGATGCCGAGTGATATGGAGCACTTTTTCATGTGTCTGTTGGCCATCTGGATGTCTTCTTTGCAGAAATGTCTGTTCATGTCCTCTGCCCATTTCTTGATTGGATTATTTGTTCTTTGGGTGTTGAGTTTGCTAAGTTCTTTATAGATTCTGGACACTAGTCCTTTATCTGATATGTCGTTTGCAAATATCTTCTCCCATTCTGTCAGTTGTCTTTTGATTTTGTGAACTGTTTCCTTTGCTGTGCAAAAGCTTTTGATCTTGATGAAATCCCAATAGTTCATTTTTGCCCTTGCTTCCCTTGCCTTTGGCGTTGTTCCTAGGAAGATGTTGCTGCGGCTGAGGTCAAAGAGGTTGCTGCCTGTGTTCTCCTCAAGGATTTTGATGGATTCCTTTCGCACATTGAGGTCCTTCATCCATTTTGAGTCTATTTTTGTGTGTGGTGTAAGGAAATGGTCCAATTTCATTTTTCTGCATGTGGCTGTCCAATTTTCCCAGCCCCATTTATTGAAGAGGCTGTCTTTTTTCCATTGGACATTCTTTCCTGCTTTGTCGAAGATTAGTTGACCATAGAGTTGAGAGTCTATTTCTGGGCTCTCTATTCTGTTCCATTGATCTATGGGTCTGTTTTTGTGCCAGTACCATGCTGTCTTGATGATGACAGCTTTGTAATAGAGCCTGAAGTCCGGAATTGTGATGCCACCAACGTTGGCTTTCTTTTTCAATATCCCTTTAGCTATTCGAGGTCTTTTCTGGTTCCATATAAATTTTAGAATTATTTGTTCCATTTCTTTGAAAAAGATGGATGGTACTTTGATAGGAATTGCATTAAATGTGTAGATTGCTTTAGGTAGCATAGACATTTTCACAATATTTATTCTTCCAATCCAGGAGCATGGAACATTTTTCCATTTCTTTGTGTCTTCCTCAATTTCTTTCATGAGTACTTTATAGTTTTCTGAGTATAGATTCTGTGTCTCTTTGGTTAGGTTTATTCCTAGGTATCTTATGGTTTTGGGTGCAATTGTAAATGGGATTGACTCCTTAATTTCCCTTTCTTCTGTCTTGCTGTTGGAGTAGAGAAATGCAACTGACTTCTGTGCATTGATTTTATATCCTGACACTTTACTGAATTCCTGTATAAGTTCTAGCAGTTTTGGAGTGGAGTGTTTTGGGTTTTCCACATATAGTATCATATCATCTGCGAAGAGTGATAATTTGACTTCTTCTTTGCCGATTTGGATGCCTTTAATTTCCTTTTGTTGTCTGATTGCTGAGGCTAGGACCTCTAGTACTATGTTGAATAGCAGTGGTGATAATGGACATCCCTGCCATGTTCCTGACCTTAGTGGAAAAGCTTTCAGTTTTTCTCCATTGAGAATGATATTTGCGGTGGGTTTTTCATAGATGGCTTTGATGATATTGAGGTATGTGCCCTCTATCCCTACACTTTGAAGAGTTTTGATCAGGAAGGGATGCTGTACTTTGTCAAATGCTGGAAGAAATAGAAAGCCTGAACAGACCCATAACCAGTAAGGAGATTGAAACAGTCATTAAAAATCTCCAAACAAACAAAAGCCCAGGGCCAGACGGCTTCCCGGGGGAATTCTACCAAACATTTAAAGAAGAACTAATTCCTATTCTCCTAAAACTGTTCCAAAAAATAGAAATGGAAGGAAAACTTCCAAACTCATTTTATGAGGCCAGCATCACCTTGATCCCCAAACCAGACAAGGATCCCACCAAAAAAGAGAGCTATAGACCAATATCCTTGATGAACACAGATGCGAAAATACTCAACAAAATACTAGCCAATAGGATTCAACAGTACATTAAAAAGATTATTCACCACGACCAAGTGGGATTTATTCCAGGGCTGCAAGGTTGGTTCAACATCCGCAAATCAGTCAATGTGATACAACACATCAATAAAAGTAAGAACAAGAACCATATGATACTCTCAAATATTCTTAATGGAATCACTCTAAACATGGTTTTTCACTTGTTGTCTTAAACTTAACAATGACTTTTGAACATTTTCATGTTATTATGTATTCTACATCCCATTTAGTGATTGGTAGAGTGGATTTAAAAATATGACCAACTTTATGCTGTCTATAAAAAAAATTACTTCAGATATAATAATAAAAGCATGTTGAAAGTAAAAGGATGGGAAAAGTATCTTATGCAAACATTAACCAAAGAAAAGCAGGTATGCTGATACTAATATCAGAGAAGTTTCTTTTGTTCTTCAGAATAAGAAAATTAACATAGAAAAAGAGGAACATTATAGAATGACAACAGGGTCAGTCCATGAAGAAGATGTAGCAATCTTTAATGCACATTCACCAAACATCAAGACAATATGTGAAGGAAAAGCTGATACAATGAAAGGAGAAGAGACAAATCCAGAGATATGGCTGGAGACATCAACGCTGCTTTCACATCAACTGGTGGAAGAGCTTGATGGAAAATCACAAGGATCCAGAGCTCAACAACACGACTGACCCACAAGATCCTGCTGACATTTACAGAACACACCATCACACAACAGCCAAATATGTGTTATGGTCAAGTGCCCACAAAATGCATAGCAAGACAGACCATACGCCGGGCCACAGAACAAACCAAAAGCAAAGGTAAAAGAATGGAAATCATACCGCGTATGTTCTCCAAGCACAATGAAAGCAAACCAGAAGTCCGTATCTGAATGAAAATAGGAAGTTGCCAGATACTTTGGAAACTAAACAACATCCTTCTAAATAATCCATGGGTCAAAGGCTAATTTAAAAATATATATGGCAAAGTGAATGAAAGAGGAAATACAGCATATAAAAATTTGTATGACATAGCCGTAGCATGACTAGAAGGAAATCCCAGTTCTAAAGGCATGTATTAAAAAAAGAGAGAGAGAGAGAGAGAAAGAAAGTCTCGAATCAATAATCTAAAGTCCTGGAGCGCCTGGGTGGCTCAGTGGGTTAGACATTCAGCCTTGATTTCAGCTCAGGTCATGATCTCAGGGTTGTGAGATCCAGCCCCCATTCAGGCTCCGCACTCAGCAGGGAGTCTGCGGGGTAGGGGTGCTGTCTCCTTCCCTCTCCCGCCTCCATCGCTCCCACATGCTCTACATACTCTCACACTCTCCTCTCTTTCTAAAATAAATACATAAATCTTTAAAAATAATAATAATAATCTAAAGTCCCACCTTAAGAATAAAAAAAAAGAAAGAAAGAAAGAAAGAAAGAAAGAGCAAAAATAAACCCACTGCAAGCAAGAGGAAGAAAATAACAAACAGCAGAAATCAATGAAACAGAGGGAAAAATAGAGAGATAAAAGAGAAAATGAATGAAATAAAAACTGGGCTTTGTGGTTTTCAGCATACAAGTGCCATGTACGTTTTAATAAATGTATACTGAAGTGTCAGACATGCATGAGCCTGGGTCTCTGCCCGTGAGATCTCACACTGTTTGGGGTAGACAGGCAAGGTGGGAAATACCACAAAACCCTAATGAAAGATGAGCCCACGAGAGGCCCACGAGACTTAAAAAATAATATTCCAATGCCTTCCGTACTTCAAGGTAAATGGTAGGACCAAACCCGTTGAAAAACTGGAAAACCTGCTCCAGAATTCAAAATTAGGGGGAAGTTCTACCTCTTCATCACAAAGCTTAAAGATTTTCAGCTGGTTAGGTTAAGACTTAGAGCGCTTGAAAATGAACTCCCAAAAGAAGGCATGTTTCTGGAGGTCATAGTGCAGAAACTCAGGGACACGTTGGGCCCAGGGGTCCACTCATCCGGCACCATGTGCCAGGGTGCATGAGGGAGAGCAAAAGCAGGAGAACCAGAGGCTGCATGCCTGTGTGTTTCTCTGAATGGGGCCTCACATCTAAGAAGACCACGGGGCAAGGGCAGGGTATACTGCTTCTGATGTCATCCCGTCAACAAGGAGCTCAGCACCCAGCCTGGAAATTATCCCAAGGCTTGGTTTGTTCTATCCACATTTTAATGCTAGATCAGATGAATGTTTAGTTAAGTAAATATTGTGAAAGACTATTTTCGTAGAGGAGTGAATGCAACAAAACAGCCATGCGCAGCACTCCAATGCAAACAAAAACACTGCAGCTCAAGGTTTCAGAAAAGACATTGAGTGATTCAGAAAATGAGCTTTCTATTTTCAAAGTGCAAACAAAGGTGGGCCAGGGTGAGAAGGGCAGGCTCAGCCTTCTCCTTTTCCTCCTTTACTGGGCACCATGGATGGCTGCCCCGGACATAGGCTAGGTTCCCTGACAAGCGTGCTGTGTCAACCTCATTCATCATCCTGCACTCCTCCAGAACCCCTCGCTGGGGGAAATCTGGACCCAGGGTCCATGGCACACCACACAGAGGACCTCCCCCCAACCCTAGCACAGCCGTGGCTCTCCGGTGCTGAACAGATAACAGCACTCTTTGCCAACTCCTGTCAGTCACAAGGTCCATTCTGGTTGTTACAACAAAATAGCAGAGACTGGTGGCTTATCAATGAGAGGAATTTGTGCCTCACAGTTCTGGGGGCTGAGAAGTCCAAGATAAAAGCACCAACACACTTGATGTCTGATGAGAACTGACCTCCTAGGTAGCCATCTTCTCATTGGGCTTCATACATGGAAGGGGCTTTCTATATGAGGTCACTAAGGCCATTCAGAAGGGCTCCCCCATCATGACCTGATCTAATCACCCCCCAAAAGTCCTCACCACCTAACACCATCACTCAGGGCTTAGTTTTCAACATATGAATCTCAGAGGGAAATAAACATTCAGACTATGAGTACAAGAGCCTGGTGCAGTACCTGCATCAATTCTTACACTTCTAGAGCTTTATTGTGTGGCCTAGTCGTCAAAGACCTTCCATAAAGTCATCCTCATTTGACAAATGGGCAAACTGAGACTCAGAAAAGCCATTTCTTTCACTTTTGGTCTGTATCTAGTAGGCCAAAACTAAGATTTTCACCATCAAAAGCATAATAAATTAATCAGAAAACAAAGTAGGCACTAATACATTGAGGTTTACTTAGAAATACCAAAGAAAACTGTATGCATGCATGTGTACCATTTATATCTCTTTTGATGTTTAAAATATCTGCAAAATGAAAAACTATGCAACTGTAGATGTTTCTATGTCAATCATGATGTATTCTCTCCTTCGAGAAGGAAGCTCTTTTCCAAGATGGAAGTGGACATCCTAGATAGTGATTCCTTCAAGGAATGTCCCAGCA
Organism: Mustela nigripes; assembly: GCF_022355385.1. Lineage (NCBI taxonomy): Eukaryota > Metazoa > Chordata > Mammalia > Carnivora > Mustelidae > Mustela > Mustela nigripes. The sequence continues at coordinate 145,283,213 of NC_081560.1, read as the reverse complement.
AAATGTAAGTAGTCAACTGTGACACTGTGGCATTCAGACCAGTGGTGAATTTTACAGAAACAGAGAAGAGAATGTCAATAACCTTCCTTCGATCTTTTTTTTTTTTTCCTTTCTACTTCTGTCAAAATATTACAAGACTCTATAGGAAAAGAAAAGAAAATTGACCCATATCAACCTTTACTGTCCTTTAAAAATCTTTATTGTTTTCTATTTGAAAAAAAAAAGACAGTTGTAAGACTTTCCTCCCTATAAATTCACTTGTAACATGGTGGTTGCAGAACCTAGACTTGGAGCTGTGCCCAAATCCTACCGCCAAGAGAGCCCTCTACAGTCCCTACACCCTGGTGCCTCCACAGGATTTAGGAGACCTGTGGAGCTACCTGCTCCTGATATTTCATCAGACAATGGAAAATTCATCCATTTTCTTCTCCTTTATTCCTGTACCTCTCAATCCCAAGATCAACAAATCTGCATTGTTTATTTTTTTTAATAAATCTTAAAGACATTGGGGTGGTATAGAAAGATTTAGGGCCAGGATCCCTAGATTTGAATTGTAAGTGAGTTATGGACAAGCTAACCTTGGGAACTATTGTAACCCTTAAAACCCACCCTGCCTGCCTCCTAAAAGTGTGACAAGTAAACATGGAAAAAGAAGCAGAGATTTGGGGTAGTGCAGGAAGAGTTTGGGGCTGGGTAAATATTTTATTCTACACTTTCAGGTTTTATCTTATGACTTCATTGCAATACCTATTTGATGTGCTTTAAGATGTGCAAGGAGTCATTAGATAAGCCAATGAAGACAAAGTCAAGAAAGGGGGAAAGTACCAGACATAACAACGGGGCAGAAAGAAGATGCAAGAGCATTGCAATCAGTCCAGAAAGAAAGGCTTTCCAGTGCGTAAACACACACACACACACACACACACACAAAATGACATACCTGTTAAAAGATAAATTCCTCCCCACACATGAAGTACAAAATTTGAATTTTTATTTTGGTGACAACCATTCTTCTCTGCCTCCCACACTCAGACAGCTAATTGCTGCCAGAGAACTCAGACACCTGGACAAAGAGGAATTGCCATAAATTCACGATTGCCTCCCTCAGGCGGGCCTGTGACACTCCAGGCTCTCTTTCTACACTACTCTGGCCCTGCGTCTCTTCCACGAACACTTCAGAATGTCTCCACCCTCATCCAAACCGCACCACGGTCACGGTCAAATGTAGGTGTTAACGTGGCTAGGCCATGGTACCCAGGTATTTGGTCAGATGTATTTGGATGCTAATTTGAAGGTATTCTTTAGATGAGAGTAGCATTTATTTATTTGTTTGTGTTTTTGTTTGTTTGATAGAGAGCATTGGGAGTAGGCAGGAGGGATAGATGGAGTGGGAGAGTCACAGGCAGACGCCACACTGAGAACAGAGCCCAACTCTGGGCTTGATCTCACAATTCTGAGATCACAAACTGAGCCAATACCAAGACCTGGACACTTAACTGACTGTGCCACCCAGGTGCCCCAAGAGTAGCATTTAAACACGTAGACTTTGAGTAACACAGATTATGTGGGTGGATCTCATCCAATCAGTTGAAGTCCTTAAAGGAAAAACTGTGAAGTCCTCCGAGGAACAGGAAATCCTACTAGCTGACTTCCTTCAGATGCAAGGTAAAATATCCACTCTTCCCTAAGTCTCCAATCAGCCAGTATGCCCTGTGGGTTTTGGATTTCTCTCTATTTCCTTCTGCATCTCTGTTTCTCCCTGTCTCTCTACATGGGGACACACTGTTGGCTATGTTTCTCTGGAGAACTCTAACTACTATAATAATCCTCCCCACTCCTTGCTACCATCCTTCACACACACACACACACACACACACACACACACACACACACACACACTTTCTCTTCAGATGAACCAGTTCTTCATTTCACATAGACATGGATGCTGTGAAATACAAAGATTTGTCAGAGTCTTCTTATTTGATCTTCCAGTAGCATTTAACACAAATGACCACTCTTTTCTTCAAACACTCATGTCTATTTATCCAAAATACTCCATAATCCTGGTTCTCTTCCTCCCTCTCTGGAGCCTGCCCTCACAGTGCTTTGTAGTTCTTCCCTCAGTCCAGTCTCCGAGAGATCCTTCTCAGTGCTGGAATTCTTCTGGGCTCAGTTCTAGGCCCTTCCTTTGCAGAGCCTAATCCCTCTCCAGTGACTTCACCCACAGCAAGCTCTCAGTCACCACCCATGGACGGCTGACTCTACTCAGATCTCTTTATGGCCCAGATTCACGTAGTCAACTGTCCCTCTGACATCTCCTGCTGAATACTCAAGTACTGTAATTGTACCTTGTCAGATGAGAAATCTGCTTTGCTCTGGAAAGAAGGGAGCTAGCATCCAAAGAGGTAGCCCGATGACATTCTGCTTCTCCTACATAGAGCAGGTTACTTCCCCTTGTTTATCACTGCAATCCAAAGATAAGTGTGGTTCTTCTCTAACTTGGACAATGACCTCCTTGACAATTTGGCCATCCCTGTGGTCTCCAGTTCACAGAGAATCTCTGCTGAGCCAAGTGTTCAAGAGAACTCAGCTGGTCTCACTGAGAGTAAGCACCAAAGGCAGCCATGTTAGGGATCTCTGTCAGTGCAAATTTGCCTTGGGATTTTTAAGTAGGGATGAAAATTACCTCCAAGTGCCCCACACATAATAGGTACCTCTAGCCCTTCTGCTCTCATCTCTCATTAACATTAGAAAGCTTTTACCAGAAATACCACCCATTAATTCTCATGCAGACTATATTTTTGATGCAGTGTCTCACAAATTAATCAGACTACTCGGTGTGGTCTTGGCTACACATTATCGTGCAAAAAGTCTCCAACATTCTGGCAAATGAGCAGCACCTTTTGATGGTTTCCTGTGTTCTGTTAGTCATTTGATAGAATTCAGGATTCAGGGAGAACCCATTCATGGGATTTATATGCCATCTTAAACTAGAAATTCAAGTTTGATTTCTAATTATGCTCTTCCCTCTGAATCCTCTGAGCCAATAATTCTTCCAAATCTTTCAATCCCAAGTACCTTTAAGGGTTGTCCTGTTGGAACACAACCCAGATCCTTGCCAATGTGACTGGGGTCATGTTGAATCCTGTGAGAAAACTCCAGGAGATGGAGGACAAGAGTCTTCCTGCGCCAATGCCTGGATTAAACATGGGAGGACCCTGCAGTGTTTTCATGTCCTCCTTTAGATGGATCTGATTAAGTGTGGAGAATCCTTAACTTGCTCTTGTCATTTAAAGCTAAGAGATCATCATTGTTCACTTGTTCACTTGATTGCCTACACGTAAATCACATCTCCCACGTAGCCCACGCCCTGCACATAAATCAATATCCTGTTTGTAATCAGATCTTTTTTTAAAGATTTTTATTTATTTGTCAGAGAAAGAGAGAGAGAGAGCGTGCACAAGCAGACAGAGTGGCAGGCAGAGGCAGAGAGAGAAGCAGGCTCCCTGCTGAGCAAGGAGCCAGTTGCGGGACTGGATCCCAAGACCCTAGGATCATGACCTGAGCCTAAGGCAGTGGTTTAACCCACTGAGCCACTCAGGCATCCCTGTAATCGTATCTTGTGAAAGGTATAAAAGAAGTGATTGTAAGAAATAAAGATGTCTACTGATCGTCAGTCCATAGTCCCCCCATCATTTCAGCTCCAGTCACCAGGATCCCAACCTCCTGAAGGTGACATTGTCCCATTTTACTTCAATCAGGGACATACCCATGATCTGGAACATGGATGCCTACTAGCTGCAAAACAACTCTAGCAATTACTATGATGAAAAAGGATGCAATGACCTTTAGCTTTAAAATCTTTAGCTTTAAAATCTTTGGACATCTGGGTGGCTCAATTGGTTAAGTGCCTGACTTGATTTTGGCTGAGGTCATGATCTCAGTGTTGTGGGATCAACTAAGTGTGGTTCCTACTTAGGATTCTTTCCCTCTCTCTGTACTCTCACTTGCACATGCTCTCTCTCTCTCTCTCTCTAAAAAATAAATAAAAATAAAAAATCTTTGCACAGTAGGCAAAAACCAATAATCCAATAGTTGTCACTTAGAGTTCTGCTTTCTGCTATAACTGCTAGCCCAGGACTAGGATATCTGCTGCCCACATCTCTTCATTGCCTCCTGCTCTTAACGTCCCTAAGTATCTACTTGTTTCAAGGAGCAAAAGCCATGGAAAATGGTGAGCTCTTTAGTGCCCAAAGAGATATGAAATTATCTGGTCTAGGCAGATGAGGTATCCTGATTGTGAGAGGTAGCAGTAGTGATGAATGTCTGCTGAGTCCCACATAGAAAGCTGCAATAACTGATAGAGTGCACAGCCATAAATAGCCAGCCTTTATCTTCATGCTTTGGGACAACCTTGCTTTCTTAGGCAACCCAAGAAGATGATCAAGATTTCCTAAGAGTGATGTTAATGTTTCTGTTTCCACGTGTAATAAACAAACAGTTTTTACTATATACAACTTGCAAGCCCCTTTTTGTAAGGAAATATCTAGGCATATTATGGAGTTAATCTGCACTATATGGGTCAAAACCAGTCTTTTCTAGAGATAATGACAGGGTCTTCTATCTCCTATTTATAACTTTAGTTTTAGATTTCATTTATTTATTTATTTGTTTATTTTAAAGATTCTATTTATTCATGAGAAAGAGAGAGAGAAAGCACAAACAGGGGCAAGGGGCAGGCAGAGGGAGAGGGAAAAGTAGGCTCTCCACTGAGCAGGGAGCATGAGCTCCCTCCCAGGACTCTGGGATCATGACCTGAGCCAAAGGCAGACACATCACTGACTGAGCCACCCAGGCATCCCGGTTTTGGATTTTTTTTTTTAAAGATTTTATTTATTTATTTGGCAGACAGAGATCACAAGTAGGCAGAGAGTGAGGCAGAGGGAGAGGAGGAAGCAGGCTCCCCGCTGAGCAGAGAGCCCGATTCGGAGCTCGATCCCAGGACCCTGAGATCATGACCTGAGCCAAAGGCAGAGGCTGTAACCCACTGAGTCACCCAGGCACCCCGCTGTTTTGGATTTTAAAAGTAACTTTGTAGTGCATGTTGGAACCAAAAGAATGAATCCAACTTTGTTAGTCTTCAATATCTTTTATGCTTTACTATACTATAGTCTCAATGGATTACTGATTTATCAGGCCTTATCTTTAGGGTTTCATTTGAGTGCTCTTTATGAATATACCTTGCTTTTAGGTTTCTTAGTTCCTAGCTCTATTTTGGGATGGGAGGAGATACTGTTTGTTTGTCTTGCATATTTTTTTAATCCCTCTTCTTCACAAAAGCAAAGGAAAACTCTATTTAAAGCCTTGCTACTCAAAGTATAATTTGTAGGAAAGCAGCAACAGTATCACCTGTCAGTTCATTAGAACTACTACTCTCAGGCCCACCAAGATCTTCTGCTGAATCAGAATCTCTGTTTTAATAAGAATCTCAGCTGACTTGTGTAACATTTAAGCTGGAGAAATACTGATTTGAAGCATTAAACATCTTCTGTGTCTCTATATCCTGTATCTGTAAAATAGGGATAAAGCCAATTGTGACGATCTCAGGATATTATGAGATTCAAAGAATATAAGGAATGTGGCAGTGTTGTCCAGATGACAAATATTAACATCAGTCAATGGATTAAGAATTTATGGGGTTATAGTGCAGGTTAAGTGAAATGTGCATGGCATGATATTTGGCATAAGGCAAGATTCAATCATAGAATTAATCATCCATTTATTCATCTAATGAATATTTATTAAGCTCCTATTAGATACCATGCACTAATACTACTGTGCTGTCACAGATGGAGAAGTAAAAATTAGATGAGAGGTTCATAGCTAGAGGAATTCTTCAGGATGGTTAGAGGCCAGATTCCGTGGTACAGAGTCCTTTAGCCCACCAACAGACTAAAAAGATACACTTAGAGCCTGTTTCTTTTCCCTTCTCAGAGCTGCAAATCCCATTTACATTTAACTCTTTTATGGGTGATTCAAAGACAACCTAGTATTAATAATACAAATTAGCATGCAGTGCTAAGAAAATAAAATATTATCCCTTGATGCTTGCTCTACTCATGCTGCACGATGTAACTAAAGTCCCTGAGGCAAAGACACAGTCTTTAGTTGATGACCATTTCCATAGAAGCCAACACATTAGGTCTCCAAGCAATATAACACTGGAACAAACTGTGTAGACCCAGTAGTTGGAAATGGCTTTCAGCTCTTGAGAAACGGGGAATGCTGACCTCTTCATCGAATCACAGTCCTCAAAATGCCCAAGGAACCTGAGAAAAGATCTAGTCCAGGGGACATCAGCACACATGCAGGGAGAAGAAAAGTGACCAAAAAAAAAAGAAGAAGAAGAAGAAGGAGAAGGAGGAGGAGGAGCATAGCCAGGAATCACTGCTGAATTGAGTAGAAAGGAGCAAATGGTAAAGCTCTAACTAGTCTGTCAATGTGTACACAGGCACTTGGGCTTACTGATCTGTTCCCACCTCCTAGTTGTAGAGAGAGAATTGAATCCTGAGAGATTAAGTCTTTAGGTTTTCCATAACACTGTGGAACTCAAAGCTATTCTAACCTCCTTATCTCCTTACTAACAATTCATGTTAGTAAAAAACATGTCAGACCTGACCACACCTGTGGCCAGGGGAAAAGAAGAACACTGTGATAGGGGTGGGAGCAGAAATGGATCATCAGTGGTTTTTGCAGCAGCAGAAAAAAGTTGATCTTAAAATCTATAAGGAAATTTGTATGGACCCAGAAGAGTCCAAATAATCTTTAAAAACAAAGGTTGGGGTCACCTGGGTGGCTCAGATGGTTAAGCGTCTGCCTTAGGCTAAGGTCATGATCCCAGTGTCCTAGAATAGAGCCCTGCATCAGGGTCCCTGCTCAGCAGAGAGCCTGCTTCTCCCCCTCTCTCTGCCCGCAGCTCTGCCTATTTGTGCTCTCTTGCATGCTTTCTGTCAAATTAATAAATAAGCAAAATGTTTAAAAAAAAAAAAAAAGAAGAAGAACAGCAACAACAACAACAAAGGCGAGATGCTTGGGTGGCTCAGTTGGTTAAGCTTCTGCCTTCAGCTGATGTCATGATCCCACAGCATCCTAGGATCAAGTCCCACATCAGACTCTTTGCTCAGCGGGGAGCCTGCTTCTCCCTCTGCCTACTGCTCCCCCTGCTTCTGCTTGCTCTCTCACTCTTTCTGACAAATAAATAAATAAAATATTTAAAATAGTTCCTCAAGTACAGATCCTTTACCTCTTTAGTTAGGTTTATGCCCAGGTATCTTATGGTTCTTGGTGCTATAGTAAATGGAATCGATTCTCTAATTTCCTGTTCTGTATTTTCATTGTTAGTATATAAGAAAGCAACTGATTTCTGTACATTGATTTTGTATCCTGCCACGTTACTGAATTGCTGTATGAGTTCTAGTAGTTTGGGGGTGGAGTCTTTTGGGTCTTCCATATAAGGTATCATGTCATCTGCGAAGAGAGAGAGTTTGACTTCTTCATTGCCAATTCGAATATCTTTTATTGCTTTTTGTTGTCTGATTGCTGTTGCTAGGACTTCTAATACTATGTTGAACAAGAGTGGTGAGAGTGGGCATTCTTGTCCTGTTCCTGATCTCAACGGGAAGGCTGTAAGCTTTTCCCCATTGAAGATGATATTCGCAGTGGGTTTTTTATAAATAGATTTGATGAAGTTCAGGAATGTTCCCTCTATCCCTATACTTTGAAGCATTTTAATCAGGAACTGATGCTGTATCTTGTCAAGGGCTTTTTTTGCATCAGTTGAGAGGACCATGTGGTTCTTCTCTCTTCTCTTATTGATTTGTTCTATTACAAAACACAAAAGTGTTGAACCACCCTTGAATCCCATGGGTAAAACCCTGGTCATGGTGGATAATCTTTTTAATGTACTGTTGGAACCTATTAGCTAGGATCTTTTTGAGAATCTAAGCATCCATATTCATCAGGGATATTGGCCTAAAATTCTCCCTTTTGGTGGGGTCTTTCCCTGGTTTGGGGATCAGGGTAATGCTGGCTTCATAAAAAGAGTCTGGAAGTTTTTCTTCTGCTTCAATTTTTTGAAAAAGCTTCAGGAGAATAGGTATTATTGATTCTTTGAATTCTTGGTAGAATTCTCCAGGAATCTGTGAGGTCCTGGGCTCTTGTTTTGGGGGAGGTTTTTGGTCATTGCTTCAATCTCGTTACTAGATATTAGTGTATTCAGGTTGTCAACTTCTTCCTGATTCAGTTTTGGAAGTTTATAGGTTTCCAGGAATGCACCCATTTCATTTACAGGAGACTTAAGAAAGAAACTGAAGAAGACACAAAAAGATGGAAGACCATTCCATGTTCATGGATTGGAAGACTAAACAGTGTTAAAATGTCTATATTGCCTAGAGCAATCTATATTTTCAATGCCATCCTGATCAAAATTCCACTGGCATTTTTCAAAGAGCTGGAACAAACAATCCTAAAATGTGTATGGAACCAGAAGATACCCCTGCATTGCTGAGGAAATGTTAAAAAAAAAAAAAAAAAAAACTGGGGCCATCACATTGTCTAATTTCAAGCATTACTACAAAGCTGTGATCACCAAGACAGCATGGTACTGGCAGAAAAACAGACACATAGACCAGTGGAACAGAGTAGAGAGCCCAGATATGGACCCTCAACTCTATGGTCAAATAATCTTTAACAAAGCAGGAAAAAGACCAAACAGAATTGATTAGGGCCAAGCTGAAAGCGACCAGACAGGATGTTCACAATGTTAGGGCGGAGCTTAAAAGCTACCAGGGAGGAGGTTCACAATGCTCTCAATGAGTTCAAATCTAATCTAAACTCTCTCAAAGCTAGGGTAACTGAGACAGAAGATAGAATTAGTGATCTGGAGGACAAACAGATAGAGAGAAAGGATCAGGAGGAAACCTGGAACAAACAGCTTAGAAACCACGAAAACAGAATCAGGGAAATAAATGATGCCATAAAACGTTCCAACGTCAGAATTATTGGAATCCCTGAAGGGGAAGAGAAAGAAAGAAGTCTATAGATATAGTGGAACAAGTCCTTTATGAAAATATTCCCAATCTCGTGAATGGAACCAGCATTCATGTACTAGAGGCTGAACAGTCTCCACCCAAGATTATACATTCCAAAAAAAAATAACGACACATGATAGTCAAATTGAGGAATTATAATTGTAGGAATAATCTCTTGAAAGCCGCTAGGGAAAAGAGTCTCCTTACTTACAGAGGAAAGCCCATCAGAATAACATCAGACCTGTCCAGAGAGACCTGGCAAGCCAGAAAAGGGTGGCAAGATATATTCAGGGCACTAAATGAGAAGAACATGCAGCCAAGAATACTTTATCCAGAAGGCTGACATTCAAAATGGATGGAGAGATAAAGAATTTCCAAGACCGGCAAGGCTTAAAAGACTATGCAACCACCAAGCCAACACTGCAGGAAATATTAAGGGGGGTTCTATAAAAGAGGAAAATCCTAAGAATAACATTGAACAGATATATAGAGAAAATCTAAAGAAAGAAAGACTTCAAAACTTACTCGATGTCAATAAAACGTATCTATCAATAATCACTCTCAATGTGAATGGCCTAAATGTGCCCATAAAATGGGACAGGGTTGCAAGTTGAATAAAATGACAGGACCCATCCATATGTTGTCTACAAGAGACCCATTTTTAACCTAAAGATACACCCAGAATGAAAGTGAAGGGGTGGAGAAGCATCTTTCATGCCAATGGGACTCAAAAGAAGGCTGGGGTAGCGATTCTCATAACAGATAAATTAGATTTTAAACTAAAGACTGTAGTCAGAGATACAGAAGGACACTACATGATCCTATATTATCCACCAAGATGATCTAACAATTGTAAATATCTATGCCCCCAATATGGGAGCAGCCAATTACTTAAGAAAACTGTTAATAGAGATAAAGAGTCATATTGATATGAATACACTAATCGTAGGAGATCTTAACATGCCTCTCTCAGAAATAGACAGATCATCGAAGCAGAAAAGCAATAAAGAAACAAGAGCATTGAATGACACACTGGACAAGATGGACCTCATAGATATATACAGAACATTCCACCCTAAAACAACAGAATACTCATTCTTCTCAAGTGCACACAGAACCTTCTCCAGAATAGACCACATACTGGGTCACAAATCAGGACTCAATCAATACCAAAAGACTGAGATGATTCCCTGCATATTCTCAGATCACAGTGCTTTGAAACTGGAGCTCAATCACAAGGAAAAGTTCCGAAGGAACTCAAACACCTGGAAACTAAAGACCACCTTGCTTAAGAATGCTTGGATCAACCAAGAGATCAAAGAAGAACTGAAACAATTCATGAAAACCAATGGGAATGAAGACACTTGGGTCCAAAACCTATGGGATACAGCAAAGGTGGTCCTAAGGGGGAAATATATAGCCATCCAAGCCTCCCTCAAAAAAAATTGAAAAATCCAGAACACAGCAGCTGTCTCTACACCTGAAAGAACTGGAGAACCAACAACAAATCAAACCAACTCTACACATAAAAAGGGAAATCATCAAGATTAGAGCTGAGATCAATGAGGTAGAAACCAGAGATACAGTAGAAAGTATCAATGAAACTAGAAGCTGGTTTTTTGAAAGAATCAATAAGATCGATAAACCAGGGGCACCTGGGTGGCTCAGTGGGTTAAAGCCTCTGCTTTCGGCTCAGGTCATGATCCCAGGGTCCTGGGATCGAGCCCCACATCGGGCTCTCTGCTCAGCAGGGAGCCTGCTTCCCCCTCTCTCTCTGCCTGCCTCTCTGCCTACTTGTGATCTCTCTCTGTCAAACAAATAAATAAAATCTTTAAAAAAACATACAAGTTGGGCGCCTGGGTGGCTCAGTGGGTTAAGCCGCTGCCTTTGGCTCAGGTCATGATCTCAGGGTCCTGGGATCGAGCCCCACATCGGGCTCTCTGTTCAGCAGGGAACCTGCTTCCTCCTCTCTCTCTGCCTGCCTCTCTGCCTACTTGTGATCTCTGTCTGTCAAATAAATAAATAAAATCTTTAAAAAAAAAAACATACAAGCAAACAAAGTTCGATAAACCACTGGCCACACTAATCCAAAAGAAAAGAGAGAAAGCCAAAATTCATAAAATAATGAATGAAAAGGGAGAGATCACAACGAACACCAAGGAAGTAGAAACAATCATCAGAAGTTATTATCAACAGGTATATGCCAATAAGCTTAGCAACCTAGATGAAATGGATGCATTCCTGGAAAACTGTAAACTCCCAAAATTGAACCAGGAAGAAATCGACAACCTGAGTAGACCATTATCTAGTAATGAGATTGAAGCAGTGATAAAAAACCTCCAAAAAACAAGAGCCCAGGACCTGAAGGATTCCCTGGGGAATTCTAACTTTCAAAGAAGAAATAACACCTATTCTCCTGTAGATGTTTCAAAAAATTGAAGCAGAAGGAAAACTTCCAGACTCTTTCTATGAAGCCAGCATTACCCTGATCCCCAAACCAGGCAAAGAACCTACCAAAAAGGAGAATTTCAGACCAATATCACTGATGAATAAGGATGCTAAGATTCTCAACAAGATCCTAGCAAACAGGATCCAACAGCACATTAAAAAGATTTTCCACCATGACCAGGTGGGATTCATCCCTGGGCTACAAGGATGGTTCAACATTTGCAAATCAATCAATGTGATAGAACAAATCAATAAGAGAAGAGAGAAGAACCACATGATCCTCTCAACTGATGCAGAAAAAGCATTTGACAAAATCCAGCATCCGTTCCTGATTAAAACGCTTCAAAGTATAGGGATAGAGGGAACATTCCTGAATTTCATCAAATCTATCTATGAAAGACCCACAGCAAATATCATCCTCAATGGGAAAAAGCTCACAGCCTTCCCGTTCTGATCATGAACAAGACAAGGATGCCCACTCTCACCACTCTTGTTCAACATAGTATTAGAAATCCTAGCAACAGCAATCAGACAACAAAGAGAAATAAAAGGTATCCAAATAGGCAATGAAGAAGTCAAACTCTCTCTCTCTTCGCAGATGACATGATTCTTTATATGGAGACCCAAAATACTCCACCCCCAAACTACTAGAACTCATACTGCAATTCAGCAACGTGGCAGGATACAAAGTCAATGTGCAGAAATCAGTGGCTTTCTTATACACTAACAATGAAAATACAGAAGGGAAAATTAGAGAATCGATTCCATTTACTATAGCACCAAGAACCATAAGATACCTGGGAATAAACCTAACCAAAGAGGTAAAGGATCTGTACTTGAGGAACTACAGAACACTCATGAAGGAAATTGAAGAAGACACAAAAAGATGGAAGACCATTCCATGCTCTTGGATTGGAAGAATAAACATTGTTAAAATGTCTATACTGCCTAGAGCAATCTATACTTTTAATGCCATTCCAATCAAAATTCCACTGGTATTCTTCAAAGAGCTGGAGTAAATAATCCAGAAATTTGTATGAAATCAAAAGAGACTCTGAATCGCTAAGGAAATGTTGAAAAACAAAAATAAAACTGGGGGCATCACGTTACCTGATTTCAAGCTTTATTACAAAGCTGTGGTCACCAAGACAGCATGGTACTGGCATAAAAACAGACACATAGACCAGTGGAACAGAGTAGAGAGCCCAGATATGGACCCTCAACTCTATGGTCAATTAATCTTCGACAAAACAGGAAAAAATATACAGTGGAAAAAAGACAGTTTCTTCAATAAATGGTGCTGGGAAAACTGGACAGCTATATGTAGAAGAATGAAACTTGACCATTCTCTTACACCGTACACAAAGATAAACTCAAAACGGATAAAAGACCTCAACGTGAGACAGGAATCCATCAGAATCCTAGAGGAGAACATAGGCAGTAATCTCTTCGATATCAGCCACAGCAACTTCTTTCAAGAAATGTCTCCAAAGACAAAGGAAACAAAAGCGAAAATAAACTTTTGGGACTTCATCAAAATCAAAAGCTTCCACACAGCAAAGAAAACAATCAAAAAAACAAAGAGGCAACCCACGGAATGGGTGAAGATATTTGCAAATGACAGTACAGATGAAAGGTTGATATCCAGGATCTATAATGAACTCCTCAAACTCAACACACACAAATAGGCAATCATACAGAAAAAAATGGACAGAAGATATGAACAAAGATTTCTCCAATGAAGACATACAAATGGCTATCAGACACATGAAAAAATGTTCATCATCACTAGCCCTCAGGGAGATTCAAATTAAAACCACATGGAGATATCACCTTACACCAGTTAGAATGGCCAAAATTAACAAGACAGGAAACAACATGTGTTGGAGGGGATGTGGAGAAAGGGGAACCCTCTTACACTGTTGGTGGGAATGCAGGTTGGTGCAGCCTATTTGGAGAACAGTGTGGAGAATCCTCAAGAAATTAAAAATAGAACTTCTCTATGACCCTGCCATTGCACTCCTGGGTATTTACCCCAAAGATACAGATGTAGTGAAAAGAAGGGCCATCTGTACCCCAATGTTTATAGCAGCAATGGCCATGGTCGCCAAACTATGGAAAGAACCAAGATGCCTTTCAACGGACGAATGGATAAGGAAGATGTGATCCATATACCCTGTGGAGTATTATGCCTCCATCAGAAAGGATGAATACCCAACTTTTGTAGCAACATGGATGAGACTGGAAGAGATTATGCTGAGTGAAATAAGTCAAGCAGTGAGAGTCAATTATCATATGGTTTCACTTATTTGTTGAGCATAACAAATAGCATGGAGGACATGGGGAGTTAGAGAGGAGAAAGTTGGGGCAAATTGGAAGGGGAGGTGAATCACGAGAGACTATGGACTCTGAAAAACAATCTGAGGGGTTTGAAGTGGCAGAGGGGTGGGAGGTTGGGGTACCAGGTGGTGGGTATTATAAAGGGCACGGATTTCATGGAGCATTGGGTGTGGTGAAAAATTTATGAATACTGTTATGCTGAAAATAAATAAATTTAATTAAAAAAAACAAAGCAAGAAAAAATATACAGTGGAAAAAAAGACAGTCTCTTCAATAAGTGGTGCTGGGGAAAACTGGACAGCTACATGTAGAAGAATGAAACTCAAACATTCTCTTACACCACACAAAAAGATAAACTCAAAATGACTAAAAGATCTCAGTGTGAAGAAGGAATCTATCAAAATCATACAGGTGAACATAGGCAGTAATCTCTTCAACATCAGTCACAGCAACTTCTTTCAAGATATGTCTCCAAAGGCAAAGGAAACAAAAGCCAAAATGAACTTTTCGGACTTCATCAAGATCAAAAGCTTCTGCACAGCACAGGAAATAGTCAACAAAACAAAGAGGCAATCCACAGAATGGGAGAAGATATTCACAAATGACACCACAGACAAAGGGCTGATATCTAAGATCTATAAAGAATTCCTCAAACTCAACACTCACAAAACTGATAATCACGTCAAAAAATGGGCAAAAGATATAAACAGACACTTCTCCAAAGAAGACATACAAATGGCTATCAGACACATGAAAAAATGTTCATCGTCATTAGCCATCAGGAAGATTCAAATCAAAATCACATTGAGATACCACCTTATATCAGTCACAATGGCCAAAATTAATAAGACAGAAAAAACATGTGTTGGAGAGGATGTGGAGAAAAGGGAACCCTCTTACACTGTTGGTGGGGATGCAACCACTTTGGAAAACAGTGTGGGGAGGTTCCTTAAGAAATTAAAAATGGAGCTTCCCTATGACCCTGCAATTGCACTACTGGGTATTTCCCCAAAGATACAGATGTACTGAAAAGAATGGCCAAACGTAGCCCAGTGTTCATAGTAGCAATGGCCACAGTCTTCAAACTGTGGAAAGAACCAAGATGCCCCTCAACAGACAAATGGATAAAGAAGATGTGGTCCATATATTCAATGAAGTATTATGGCTCCATCAGAAAGGATGAATACCCAACTTTTTGTATCAAAATATACGGCACAGGAAGAGATTATGCAGAGGAAATAAGTCAAGCAGAGAGAGTCAAGTATCATATGCTTTCACTTATTTGTGGAGCATGAGGAAAAACACGGAGAACATTGGGAAATGGAGTGGAGAAGGGAGTTGGAGGAAATTGGACAGGGAGATGAACCACGAGAGACTGTGGACTCTGAGAAACAAACTGAGGGGGAGGGGGTTGGGGGGATGGTTGAGCTTGGTGGTAGGTATTATGGAGGACACATATTGCATGGACCACTGGGTGTGGTGCATAAACAATGAATGCTGGAACAAAGTAAAGAAATAAAATAAAATGGAAAAAAATATTTAAAATAATAAAAAGAACAAATGTGAAGAACCCACATTTCCCAATTGTACAGTTTACTACATAGCTACACAAAGCTGCGTGATACTGGCATACGTGTAGATAAATAGATCAATCGGGTAAAACTGAGGGTCTAGAAAGAAACCCTCATATTTATGGACAACTGACTTTTGACAAGCATGCCAAGAAAATTAAAGGGACAGGGGGCTTGATATCCTCCAAAAATGACGTTGGGATCATTGACTATCCACAAAATGAAGTTGGACCCTTAATTCACACCAATCAACTGAAAGAAATCATAGACCCAAATGCAAGAGATAAAACTGCAAATCCTTTAGGAGAAAAAAAATACAAGTTAATCTTCCTAATCTTGGTTTAAGATTAAGTTTCTTTGATAACACACCAAAAGCAGAAGCAACAAAAGAAAAAGTAGGTGAACCGGACTGTATCAAAGCACTCTCCAAAATGCAGACTAACTGCATTTGAAAACCCTGGGAGAGAGAAGGGGGCTGTGTGCAAGTACAGATCCCACATCATACCCTCAGAGAATATGAAAGCTGTGCTTTTCTAAAGTTCCCCAACTATTATTTTTTTAATTTTTATTTTTTATAAACATATAATGTATTTTTAGCCCCAGGGGTACAGGTCTGTGAATTACCAGATTTACACACTTCACAGCACTCACCATGGCACATACCCTCCCCAATGTCCATAACCCCACCACCTTCTTCTGACCCCATTTCCCCCAGCAACCCTCAGTTTGTTTTGTGAGATTGAGAGTCTCTTTTGGTTTGTCTCCCTTCCAATCCCATCTTGTTTTATTTATTCTTTTCCTACCCCCCAAACCTCCCACATTGCATCTCCACTCCCTCATATCAGGGAGATCATATGATAGTTGTCTTTCTCCAATTAACTTATTTTGTTAGGCATAATACCCTCTAGTTCCATCCACGTCATCGCAAATGGCAAGACATCATTTCTTTTGCTGGCTGCATAGTATTCCATTGTGTATATATACCACCTCTTCTTTATCCATTCATCTATTGATGGACATCTAGGTTCTTTCCATAATTTGGCTATTGTGGACATTGCTGCTATAAACATTTGGGTGCACGTGCCCCTTCAGATCAATACGTTTGTATCTTTAGGGTAAATACCCAGTAGTGCGATTGCTGGGTCATAGGGTAGCTCTATTATCAACTTTTTGAGAAACCTCCATGCTAATTTCAAGAGTGGTTGCACCATCTTGCATTCCCACCAACAGTGTAGGAGGGTTCCCCTTTCTCCACATCCTCGCTAGCGTCTCTCATTTCCTGACTTGTTAATTTTAGCCATTCTGACGGGCATGAGGTGGTACCGAATTGTGGTTTTGATTTGTATTTCCCTGATGCCGAGTGATGTGGAGCATTTTTTCATGTGTCTGTTGGCCATCTGGATGTCTTCTTTGCAGAAATGTCTGCTCATGTCCTCCACCCATTTCTTGATTGGATTATTGGTTCTTTGGGTGTTGAGTTTGCTAAGCTCTTTACAGATTTTGGACACTAGCCCTTTATCTGATATGTTGTTTGCAAATATCTTCTCCCATTCTGTAAGCTATCTTTTGGTTTTGTTCACTGTATCCTTTGCTGTGCAAAAGCTTTTGATCTTGAGGAAGCCCCAATAGTTCATTTTTGCCCTTGCTTCCCTTGCCTTTGACAATGTTCCTAGGAAGATGTTGCTGTGGCTGAGGTCGAAGAGATTGCTGTCTGTGTTTTCCTCAAGGATTTTGATGGATTCTTTTCTCACATTGAGGTTCTTCATCCATTTTGAGTCTATTTTCATGTGTGGTGTAAGGAAATGGTCCATATTCATTTTTCTGCATGTGGCTGTCCAATTTTCAAACACCATTTGTTGAAGAAGCTGTCTTTTTTCCGTTGGACATTCTTTCCTGCTTTGTTGAAGATTAGTTGACCATAGAGTTGAGGATCTATTTCTGGGCTCTCTATTCTGTTCCAATGATCTATGTGTCTGTTTTTGTGCCACTACCATACCATCTTGATGATGACAGCTTTGTATTAGAACTTGAAGTCCGGAATTGTGATGTCACCAACTTTGGCTTTCTTTTTCAATATTCCTTTGGCTATTTGAGGTCTTTTCTGGTTCCATATAAATTTTAGGATAATTTGTTCTATTTATTTGAAAAAAAATGGATGGGATTTTGATAGGGATTGCCTTAATTGTGTAGATTGCTTTAGGTATCATAGACATTTTCACAATATTTGTTCTTCCAATCCATGAGCATAGAACATTTTTCCATTTCTTTGTGTCTTGCTCAATTTCTTTCATGAGTACTTTATAATTTTCTAAGTATAGATTCTTTTGTTAGGTTTATTCCTAGTTATCTTATGGTTTTGGATGCAGTTGTAAATGGGATTAACTCCTTAATTTCTCTTTCTTCTGTCTTGTTGCTGTAAAGAAATGCAACTGATTTCTGTGCATTGATTCCTGACTCTTTACTGAATTCCTGTATAAGTTCTAGCAGATTTGGAGTGGAGTCTTTTGGGTTTTCCAAAAGTATCATATCATCTGCAAAGAGTGATAGTTTGACTTCTTCTTTGCCAATATGGATGCCTTTAATTTCTTTTTGTTGTCTGATTGCTGACGCTAGGACTTCTAGTACTATGTTGAATAGCAGTGGTGATAATGGACATCCTTGCCGTGTTCCTGACCTTAGCAGAAAAGCTTTCAGTTTTTATCCATTGAGAATGATATTCGCAGTGGGTTTTTCATAGATGGCTTTGATAATACTGAGATATGTGCCCTCTATCCCTATACTTTGAAGAGTTTTGATCAGGAAAAAATGCTGTACTTTGTCAAATGCTTTTTCAGCACCTATTGAGAGTATCATATGGTTCTTGTTCTTTCTTTTATTAATGTATTGTATCACATTGATTGATTTGCGGATGTTGAACCAAGCTTGCAGCCCTGGAATAAATCTCACTTAGTCATGGTGAATAATCCTTTTAATGTACTGTTGGATCCTATTGGCTAGTATTTTGTTGAGAATTTTCGCATTTGTGTTCATCAAGGATATTGGTGTATAATTCTTTTTGATGGGATCCTTGTCTGGTTTTGAGATCAAGGTGATGCTGGCCTCATAAAATGAGTTTGGAAGTTTCCCTTCCATTTCTATTTTTTGGAACAGTTTCAGGAGAATAGGAATTAATTCTTTCTTTGAATGTTTGGTAGAATTCCCCTGGGAAGCTGTCTGGCCCTGGGCTTTTATTTGTTTGGAGATTTTGATGACTGTTTCATTCTCCTTACTGGCTATGGGTCTGTTCAGGTTTTCTATTTCTTCCTGGTTCAGGTGTGGTAGTTTATATGTCTCTAGGAAGGCATCCATTTCTTCCAGATTGTCAAATTTGCTGATGTAGATTTTCTCATAGTATGTTCTTCTAACTGTTTGTATTTCTTTGGTGTTGGTGTGATCTCTCCTCTTTCATTCATGACTTTATTTATTTGGGTCCTTTCTCTTTTCTTTTGACCAGGGTTTATCAATCTTATTAATTCCTTTCAAAAAACCAGCTCCTAGTTTCGTTGATTTGTTCTATTGGGTTTTTTTTTTTGGGTTTTTTTGTTTTTTTTTTTTGGCTTCTATTTCATTGATTTCTGCTCTGACCTTTATGATTTCTCTTCTCCTGCTGGGTTTAGGCTTTTTGTTGTTGTTCTTTCTCCAGCTCCTTTAGGTGTAGGGTTAGGTTGTGTATTTAAGACCTTTCTTGTTTCTTAAGAAAGGCTTGTATCACTATATATTTTCCTCTCAGAACTGCCTTTGCTGTGTCCCACAGATTTTGAACTGATAACAAATGTTATCATTTGTTTCCATGAATTTTTTCAATTCCTCTTTAATTTCCTGGTTGACCAATTCATTCTTTAGAAGGATGCTGTTTAGTGTCCATGTATTTGGGTTCTTTCCAAATTTCCTCTTGTGATTGAGTTCTAGCTTCAGAGCATTGTGATCTAAAAATATGCAGGGAATGATCCCAAACTTTTGATACCAGTTGAGACCTGATTTATGACCCAGGATGTGATCTATTCTGGAGAATGTTCCATGTGCACTAGAGAAGAATCTGTATTCTGTTGCTTAGGGATGGAATGTTCTGAATATATCTGTGATGTCCATCTGGTCCAGTGTGTCATTTAAGGCCTTTATTTCCTTGTTGATCTTTTGCTTGGATCATCTGTCCATTTCAGTGAAGGGAGTGTTAAAGTCCCCTACTATTATTGTATTATTGTCAATGTGTTTCTTTGATTTTGTTATTAATTGGTTTATATAATTGGCTGCTCCCATGTTAGGGGCATAGATATTTAAAATTGTTAGATCTTCTTGTTGGATACTACCTCTGAGTATGATATAGTATCCTTCCCCATCTCTTATTATAGTCTTTGGCTTAACATCTAATTGATCTGATATAAGGATTGCCACCCCAGCTTTCTTCTGATGTCCATTAGCATGGTAAATTGCTTTCCACTGCCTCATTTTAAATCTGGAGGTGTCTTTGGGTATAAAATGAGTTTCTTGTAGACAGCATATTGATGGGTTTTGGTTTTTTATCCATTCTGATAACCTCTGTCTTTTGATTGGGGCATTTAGCCCACTTACATTCAGGGTAACTATTGAGAGATATGAATTTAGTGCCATTGTATTGCCTGTAAGGTGACTGTTACTGTATATTATCTCTGTTCTTTCTGATCTACTACTTTTAGGCTCTCTCTTTGCTTAGAGGACCCTTTCAATATTTCCTGTAGAGCTGGTTTGGTGTTTGCAAATTCTTTCAGTTTTTGTTTGTCCTGGAAGCTTTTTATCTCTCCTTCTATTTTCAATGATAGCCTAGCTGAATATAGTATTCTTGGCTGCATGTTTTTCTCATTTAGTGCTCTGAATATATCATGTCAGTTCTTTCGGGTCTGCCGGGTCTCTGTGGATAAGTCAGCTGCCAATCTAATATTTTTACCATTGTTATGTTACAGACTTCTTTTCCCAGGTTGCTTTCAAGATTTTCTCTTTGTCACTAAAACTTGTAAATTTTACTATTGGTGACAGGTGTGGACCTATTCTTATTGATTTTGAGGGCAGTTCTCTGCACCTCCTGGATTTTTATGCTTGTTCTCTTTGCTATATTAGGAACATTCTCTACAATAATTCTCTCCAATATACCTTCTGCTCCCCTCTCTCTTTCTTCTTCTTCTGGGATCCCAATTATTCTAATGTTGTCTTGTTCTATGGTGTCACTTATCTCTCAAATTCTCCTCTTGTGGTCCAGTATTTGTTTGTTTCTCTTTTGCTCAGCTTCTTTATTCTCTGTCATTTGGTCTTCTATATCACTAGTTCTTTCTTCAGCCTCATTTATCCTAGCAGTAAGAGCCTCCATTTTTTTATTGCACCTCATTTAAAGATTTTTTTTATTTCAACTTGGTTAGATTTTATTTCTTTTATTTCTCCAGAAAGGGCTTTTATCTTTCCAGAGAGGGTTTCTCTAATATCATCCATGCCTTTTTCGAGCCCAGCTAGAACCTTGAGAATTGTCATTCTGAACTCTAGATCTGACATATTACCAATGTCTATATTTATTAGGTCCCTAGTCTTTGGTACTGCCTCTTGTTCTTTCTTTTGTGGTGAGTTTTTCTGCCTTGTAATTTTGTCCAGATAAAAATATATGAAGAAGCAAATAAAATACTAAAAGGGTGGCAAAGACCCCAGGAAAATGTGCTTAACCAAATCAGAAGAGACCCCAAATCATGGGAGGGAGAAAGGGGATAAAAAGAAGTTCAGAAAAAAAATTTTTAAAGAAAACAAATAAAGAAAAAATATATAGATAGATAGATAGATAGATAGATAGACAGATAGATTAGACTGATGACTAGAACAGGATCACCCTCTTAATTTTGGGAATATTTTAGTCTCTTAGAAGAAACTACCTCCCAAAGCTTTAAAAAATGAAAAACATCTATAAGGGTAAACACAATAAAGGGATGGAATATGCCTGTAAAGATGAAAAAAAATTTTTTTTTTTAATTTCTAAAAAAAGAGTTGATAAAGTTAGTTGGTTGGGAGAATAAAGAAAAAGAAGGTAGAATTTGCTCAGGCTGGAGACTAGAACAAGCCTGGAGCTAGATTTAGGGTATATGTTGATCTATTAGAAGAAGTTGCACCCCAAATTCTTTAGAAAAAAAACCCTAAAGTTAGATACAATGAAGGATAAAATATGACTATAATAATGAAGGTTCATAAAAGATTATTTTTTATGAAAGTTATTAAGATAAACTAGTTAAAAAACATTAAAAGAGGAAAGGGTAAAAATTAAAAAAAAATTAGCAGAAGAAAAAAAAATTTAAATATTAATTAACTGCAAGTCTAAAGAAACATGGGAAGAAAGCCATGAATTCCATGCTTTGCTTTCTCTTCCTCTGGAATTCTGCTGTTCTCCTTGGTAAGTGAACTTGGTATTGGCTGGATTTCTTGTTGATATTCTGGGGGAAGGGCCTGTTGTAGTGATTCTTAAGTGTCTTTGCCCAAGGCAGAATTGCATCGCCCATACCAGGGGCCGGGCTAATAATCTGCTCGGGTTCAATTTCCGGAGGTTTTGTTCCCTAAACACTTTCCGTAGAGTTCCGGAGGACGTAGAGATTGGCAGCCTCCCAATCTCTGGCCCAGAGGAGCCAAGAGCTCAGGGCCCCACTCCTCAGTGCGCCCTCAGAGAAAAGTACTCAATCACTCCCATCTTCCTGGCCTCCAGCCACACTCCAAGTTCACGTAGCCTGTGACCGGTTCAAGGTAACCCCTAGTTGAGAGCTCACTCCTCAGCTCTGTCTCTGTTGCCAGCTTCCCTGCTCTAATACCTGTGAGCTCTGCGACACTCAGATACCCCCAATCCTCCTGTGACCCCACAGGACCTGGGGCCACGCCAACCCCACGTGGGCTTCACCCCGGTTTAGCCTCTGGAGCAATCTCCCTCAGTAGAGCAGACTTTTAAAAGTCCTGATTTTGTGCTCTGTTGTCCCGCCACTTGCCAGGAGCCGACCCCTCCTCCTGCGGTCTATCTTCCCGTCGCTTTGGATTCACTTCTCTGTTGGTCCTACCTTTCAGAAAGTGGTCGATTTTCTGTTTCTAGAATTGTTGCTCTTCTTCTCTTCAATCTCCTGTTGGATTTGTAGGTGTTCCCAATGGTTTGATAAACTATCTAGCTGATGTCTGCTACCTGATGTTGTCTCAGCCTGCTACTTCTCCGCCATCTTGACTCCTCCCCTCCCCAACTATTATTGATACCAACATTCAACTCTAGCTGGAACTCTTAATCCAGAGTTTGTAACAAAACATATGAAATAAAATGAGAGGAAAATTCAGGTGAAATTTTCTCATGTAAATATGAGGGGGACATTTTAAATACATAAAAGCAAAGAAATAAGCTGTTTATTGATTCATTGATTCATTAAACAAATGTTTACTGGCACTACCGGGTGCATGCATTGGAGCTACATGAGATGTTGAAACGTCTGTATATAGAAAGTCATCATATGCAATATTTAGAAGCAAACTAGAAAAAGCTATTTGCAATGTCTGTGGTAAAGAAAGGATATCTTTAATAAGCTAAAAAAAAAATCTTATGATTCATGAGGAAAGGAATAGTAATAGAAAATGGGGAGTTGACATGGATGGTCTGCAAAGAAAATAAGTTCCCCAAATTCAAGTGTAAGTATGTGGAAAGCTGTTGACTTCTCTAATAGTCATGGAATTGGAGAGTACTGGGATAAAATATTCTGTGTGGCTATCAAGATGTTAAATACGAAAACAAATGGAATGAAAGCCAAGGTTGGCAAGAGTGCAGTTCCATCAGTGCCTTCTCACATTGCTCTTGGCAGTTAAAACTGTCACATATATGAGTCTCATTTTCTTTGTCTGTCAGCTTTCATTAGGTCGTATTGTGGTCATAAACAATGCCTAAATCTCTATGGCTTACATCAATTAAGGTTTATTACTCCTGGTACATTTCAGCCTGTGCACTTGGCCATGGCATTGCTCCACATTTCCACCCTCTGGGTTCCATACTCCTAATAGGGATGTATTGCTATCTGTCATCAAGAAAAGCCCAGTACTGGAAACAGCAACAGTTCTCAAAGTTTCTGCTACAAAGCAGCACACCCACCTCTAGTCATGCTCCATTGATTAATGCAAGTCATGTGTCCAAGCCTGATATAAATGAATAGAAGAGTACAAAGAGAGGGCTCATATAGACATCTGAAAGGAGAAGAGCAAATACTATGCACAAATTATACAATATTTCATGATCTTCTCTCTTGATCACAAATATTCACTTTTTTCCCTTTTGCATGAAATATACCCTCCTCTGAACATCAAGGAAAAGTCTCTCCCAAAGTCCTATCTAATAATGGCTTCAGACCCAAAGTCCAAAATATCTTTTGAAGTACTTCTGCACCCAGTCTGTGTGGCTCCTCCTGACATGGAAAACTATGAACTAGAGACAAGTCACCTGCACCACCATGACCACACATACACCTGCTCAACTACAAGTGGCACACAATGGGTCAAGGACAGGGTAACCAAAAAAAATACTCCCATATGGAAAGGGAAAGGATAGACACACATTAGTCACTGGTCCACAAAATTCTGAAGTCCTATGGGACAGATGTCTAAAACACCCTTTAACCTGAGATTGGGAATTCTTTGTGCCTCATAGCTGTGCCCTCTTGAAAATCCTCCCTTTTCAATTGCACCTCTGAGGATGGTGCTGGAGAATATGACCCTCTTGTGGACTGAAAAATTATTTCTTCTTATAGAAAATTAGGTGTCCTAAGGCCATTGTAAGTCTTTAAATGTGGAGCACCTGGGTGGCTCAGTGGGTTAAAGCCTCTGCCTTTGGCTCAGGTCATGATCTCAGGGTCCTGAGATCAAGTCCTGCATCAGGCTTTCTGCTCGGCAGGGAGCCTGCTCCCACCCTCCAACTGCGCCTGCCTCTCTGCCTACTTGTGATTTCTTTCTCACTCTGTCAAATAAATAAATAAAATCTAAAAAAAATAAATAAATAAGTCTTTAAAGGTCTCAGTCTCTTTAATCCAAGATGATATCTTTTTTTGGCAATAACACTCTCTCAAAAACATAGCTATTCATTTCTTCGGTTGACAACACATATAAGTGGCACCCACAAGTCTTTTTTGAGACATACCAAAGCATGTCTCAACTTCTTAAATGAAAATTAAACGCATCTTTCAATCATGAACATCCTAGAATTTCTAGACATCATATTCCCTTTCGATTCTGCTTACAGATTTGCCAATTCTTTTCTGAGCTAACCTCATTGCTTCTGCACATTTCCAAGAGCAGCCAACTCACATTCTGTTTTCCCAGTTTCTCCTAAAACCATGAGTCCATTTCATTCATTATCTACTTTCTAAGCTATTAGTTCACAAACTGGTCCCCATACACAGAGAGAGTGAAGATAGAAGCAAGCCGCTCTAGATGGGTAGGTGGCAGGTTTAAAGAGCAAGGGAACTTAACTTACAAAGCTTGTTCTGGACAACTTGAAGAGGAACAGAAGTCTACACTTCCTGTCACAATCTTCAAGTTTATATGGAGGCTTCCCCTGGGTTCATGCACATGTATCACCCAGTTGGTCACAACAAGACCTTGTTCTTTCCAACCATATCCTTGAGAGGGCTCCTATTGTGGGAACTGTGAGCAGAACAGACATTTCAAGGACAGAGAAGGGATGAGGATCCTCTAATAGCCAGAATCCAGCTCCCAGGCAGTGGTCCCATCTTCTCAATGACCTCCTTCAAGTCAATCTGTTGTAGGCAATAGTTTTACCAAGTGTTTTAGCATTGCCATATATTTTAGATTCTATGTTGCTTTTGCTGTTATGCAGCACCGCTCTTCTGGTACTAATTTTTATACTGGGCAAAGTTTTATTAAGTTTTCCTATTATAACAGACCTGCAAATCCCAGGGACTTACAGCAGCTAGGGTTTACTTCTCATTCATGCTCATGTTGGTGGCAGATCAACTATGGCTCTGCTCCCCAAGTCTTCTTCATTCTAGGATCTAAGCTGAAGGACAGGTCTTATATCTGCAACCTGTTACTCTAAGACAGATGGAAAGAGTGAGGGCAGAACGACTTGCAGAGCTTTTGCTAGAAGAAGGCACACATCATTTACACTCAAGTTCCTGTGGCCAAAGCAAGTCATACGATCAAGCCTAACTCAACAAGAGAACCAGTCAAGAAGACTCTTCCCTTGGAAAGGTCCAGGAGGGTCCTGCAGAGACTGGCCTCGGGGGAGGGGGAGAAGAAATAAATATATGGTGGCACCTGGGTGGCTCAGTGGGTTAAAGCCTCTGCCTTCGGCTCAGGTCATGATCCCAGGGTCCTGGGATCGAGCCCCGCATCGGGCTGTCCGCTCCGCGGATAGCCTGCTTCCTCCTCTCTCTCTTTCTACCTGCCTCTCTGCCTACTTGTGATCTCTGTCTGTCAAATAAATAAATAAAATCTTAAAAGAAAAAAGAAAGAAAGAAAGAAATATATGGAATAGGTAGTACAGTGTTCCACATCTCCTTCACAAGTATGAGAATTTAATTTGTAAAAAGGCCTCCTACAGTTCCTGGAACATAGGCGTTACTTAATAAATAATCATTTATTTCTTTTCATTTCCCTCCCACTCCCTTTTCCTTCACAACACTGAGATCTCAGTATTTTATAATTTCACTGATAGTATCTGCAGCCAGTGAATGAGAACAATGAAACAACAAAAGATAATAAAAATAATCATCAGAGTGTTTCTTAATTTCCAAAGTGGAGGCCATGTAGGAAATGTTATGATCTAATTTGCCCATTGTTATCTTACAGAATTTACAGTACAGGTCTCTCCTGTATCCTTCCAAATTTTTAATAAATATATGCTGTGTGTCTGCTTTAAAGTCAGCACCAAACTGTAGGAATCCAAGTCTCATCAGGGCTTTCTTGGTCATTATAGCCAACAATCAAATATATCTTCCTCATTTAAAGACCTTACCCTGAACCGACCTGTGTTGGCAAAAGCAAAATGAATTTCAAGACTTATTGCCTGATTACATCTGAGCCATCATCTGCTTTACTTTCCTTCCTGAATTGTCTGTCTCCTTTTGAGTCATTGCCTCTACTTGAGGCTCCATCATGCAGTGACCAAAACAGCTGGATTTCTGTGGCTGTTTTTCTCTGTAAAAATAAAATTTAAAAAACCAGAAAAGAAACTGCTGAGGTGCAACATTTTCCCAAGGCAGTGTTACTCACCTATTTAGTCAAACTTTCTCTCCATTGCTGAGTTTGGACACCATCTTTACAGACTGACAAGACATTATTAATCCCTCCCCTCCCTCTTCCTTCCACCGTGTTACTCAGCCAGAGGATATAATCATGGGTAATCCAAGCAGGCAAGCATCAGTTCATCTATTCTCATCATTTCCTAAATAGGTCCTGAATAAAGACAAGGCTTCCCTTCATAATGACTCATTTCCTTCTTTCTGAATTGCAAACAAAACCAGATTCATGCTTCAACTGTGATGACTCCTTATCTAGACACCTGCCACCATGAACCTTCAAGTAAACACAACTTATCCAATGATGAAAGTCACACCAGCTCGACTAAAAAGTAGAAGAGCAGCAGGGGATAAAGGTTGAGGATACTGGGACCAACTGGTCATCTTAAAACAGAGTCTGATAATAGGGCAAGAGGCTCACACATGGATCTGAAGCACGACAATGAGAGCCCTGAGAACACCATCCAGGCACCCCTTGTCCACAGGTCTCCAGGCCAGTGGTGTGCTACAGCCAACTTGTACCAGTGTGAGAAAACAGATGGTTCAAATTTCAGGAATTTTGCAAACCAGGTATTAAGTTGTTGGTAGCCTGAAATTAGCCATGTGGGAGAATTTACACTGTAGAATCACAAATGTTACAACCCAGATCTTTTGTTTTCAGAGAGCCAGTTGTTAAACCTTTACCAGCACACCACTGGTGCTTTCGTTGCTGCTCTCAAGCTAAAAGCCCATGGGAATGAAAGATTCACATCTCTGTCCCCTAAATATTTGCATCTAAAATCTATTCAGAAAGCAGCAAGGAATATTAAGAAAGTGTGACCCCATCACTGGTCATTAACCACAAAGATTGTTCAAGGACTGTTTTACACATGAAGGATGTCCAGCAATGGTCCTCCACTGACACTCATGGCCAAGCCACCATCTGAAGACAGCAGCTATTGGTTCTTGTTCTAGCTCCTTCCTGGTGTCTACACCAAGAAAGACAGTCTTGGAGGAGGGTGAGAACAGAAAGGCATGGAAAAGAAAGGCTTTACTTGCCTGTGGTTTGGCTGTGTGAGACAGAGACAAGTGGTGAACCTGCCCCTGCCCCCACTGCTGCTTAGTCTCTTTTGGGAATGACACCATAGTAAGAGAAAGATTGCCATGTGGGAAGGAGACCAGAAAACCAGGTCTGGCTCTACCTCTGACACTGAATGTGACCTAGAAAATAAGGCACTAACTGCTGTCACAAGTGACCACACTACCTCAGAGGGCTTCACACAATGGCTGGTTAATAGACCCTACCACTTGTAGACAAGTTTTTGGGGATGATGGAAAAACAAATAGAACTAAACAAGAAAGGAAAAAAGAAAGAAAGGGAAGGAAGGAAGGAAGGAAGGAGAAGGGGGAGAGAGAGAATAGAAAAGGAAAGAGGAAGGAAAGAAGAAAGTAAAAAAGAAAGAGAAAGAATGAAACAAAGAAAAAGAAATTGGAAGGTGAGATGATAGGTTTTCTCACCCATAGAAATTTTTTAAATGTTCATTTTTCCAAAGTCTACCTGAATTCAGTAACTGACTTTTAGATAAGTAAATGTCATAAATGTGAACTTCAAAAAATAACATATATTAATAAAATGTCACTTCTACATGTTTGTATACTGGGGAGTTGTATGTAAGGCTTTACTTGGGAAGGAAGTTCCAGTGCTGAAGATTAAGTTTGAAAACTACCCAAACACTCAATAATCCAAAGATGAATTATTTATTCCATAAGTTTATTATTTACCCTGGAGGGCAAAACTAATGCTAAGAAGACCAGGCCACAAAATCAACAGTCAGAGGCTGAGTTCACTCCCAACAAAATGCAAAAACCAAGAACAATCACGTATTGGCTTTACAGTTAATATGTTTAAGATCCTCAAAGTGGTAATGCAAGAATACTTTTTTAAAAGATTTTGTTTACTTATTTGACAGAGATCACAAGTAGGCAAAGAGGCAGGTTGGGGGGAAGCAGGCTCAAGCAGAGAGCCAGATGCAGAGCTCAATCCCAGGACACTGAGATCATGACCCGAGCTGAAGGCAGAGGTTTTAACCCACTGAGCCACCCAGGAGCCCCACAAGAATACTTTTAAAAGGAAAAAAAATTATGAAACAAAACAGATCGGGTCCCCCCGGACAAGGACCCAGAGAAAGTGACCAAGCAAAGGACCTTTGTGTGGCTCAGAGACCCCATGGAAAACAGAGCACCTCTCCAGCTCACGTGGATAAAGCTGAGCTCCCTCCAGGGATGCTGCAGCTCTGACCCCACACAGTGCCCAACCCTGCTCAGAATGGCTTCCTAGCAATTAAAAGGACAATTTCAAAAAATCATGGCCAGCCCAGTGGTGCCAAATTGCACCTGATTGATTTTTTTTCCATAGGCAAGAAAAATCTGAAAACATTCATCCTTCTCCTTACAACATGAATGTTCAAAATATGAAGAGAAATGTGCATCACCTGATTTGCACTCAGAAGGGTTACTGATATAGACATGGTTCCCTGAAGCCCACGCTGAGATAGGAATCATACACAAGTGATCTGGTCAGGACCCCCCCTCCAAGGAGACCCCATAAGGGAGCAGCGGGGAACAGGATAGGAAACAAGAAGACACAATACATTGGTCCAATTTCAGGCAGAGTGTCTGTCTCATCCTATTCCCATATAATTGCAACTAAGAGGTTAAGAGGTTTTCCTGCCCTAAGGCAGGGGAGCTATGCTGTCACACTCGCCTATCCCTTGGTCATTGGCAGAAACTCCCAAGCGCTGGACTCTCTCCATGTCTATGGTAAGGGAGAAACAGAAAAAGTAAAAGGCATCTCAATGGATTTAGGCAGAGCTCAAATATTGTCTACTGTGGTTACCTTTCCTTACAGTCAGCAACTGGGAAGGACTATAATGATTTGATACTTCCAGAGAGTGAACTGTACCAAGCAAAGAAAGAAAATGTAATGTAGAAAGTTTGGTTTTCTTCATGTGTGCAATGAGTGAAGAATATGCCGGGACCACAGAGCCCTCAATATAACTTAACAGGAGGACTTCAGGCAATAACCTGCTTAGGTCCAGATGAGCTACAGAGTTTCAGTGTGATTCAAACTATCACCAAAACTTTGGCTTTCACAAACAATCTCAATTATTTCTAAATTACTTGAAAATAAGACAAAATTAGTTCAGAGGCAATTGGAAGTTTTAGATGTCATAAATAGACATAATTCTTTATTAAGTCTTGTAGATGTACTTCCAATAACATTCTTGCCATTAAGAAATCTGACAACTTCAGTTGATGTGTTTCACTTACTAAAAATTATTTGTGATCTTTCACTTAATTTACAGATAAAGTAGGAGTTTAAACAAAATAATTTGGCTTCTAGTACACTTGATACATATAGATAAAATTAATGCACAGCCATATAAGGTCTAATAACTTAGAAAAAATAGATTTATGGGTTGGAGTTTTTGTAGTTTTAATATATGTGGTCCAAGCACACTTCTTCAAATAAAGGAGAGTAAAAAAATAATGTTATCAAAATATGTGGGTTGCTTTGAGGGTCGTGGACAACTCTGTGTACACCTTTGCCAGAGTATGAGCATGACTAATAGACTGTCATACTCTAGTACCCATACCCTGCCTGTGGCTACCAGAAGGGCAGTGACAACATAGTACAGATGTCCTCAAGTCAGGCTGTAGAGGGGACACAGGGTCTGTGATGAAAGCTTTGGGTCAAGGTTTTCATTTGAGGTTTTTTATAATCAACTGAAAAGAAAACATTTTTCATTAAAAAAAAACAGGCAGAAGAGATTACTATTTTTAAAAAGAACCAATTTTAAGTCCTGGGAAATAAAAATATGGTCATTGAAATTTTTTAAATGGATGGGGACAGGCTCAATAAACTCTAAACGGGACAGAGTTCTATTGGACTGGAAAATTAAACTGGACATTGGTGAATTGGAAGCTCTCTGAGGACTTTACCCAGAGAGAAAGTAGAAGATTAAAAAGCATGAGGAAGAAAGTAAAAGATCTGGAGAAAGATCCAAAGGCTCCAACATTAATATAATATAAGTTCCCAGGTAAAAATCAGAGGGAACAGAGGAGAAGCAAACAGGAGAAATAGAAATAAGTCCACAAGTAAATAAGCTGTGGTGACAATATGAAACTCAAGGACACAGAGAAGTGTTGAAGCCAAAAGATGACTCCGTTACCCTCCAATTCTCCTAAAAACAGAGATGCCAAAAGTCAATGGGGTGGCAACGTTCAGTGCTGATGGGGTACAACTATAAAAATTAAAGTTTTATGAAATGTTTTAAATTTGTACAAAAGTACAGGTATCATTTCATCTGTAAGTATTAATGTTTCACTATGTATCTCTAAAAGGTGACCCTTCTTTTGAAGAATTATCAACAATACCACATAATATCTAAAACAATTCATCATAATTCCTTAGCATAAATACATCTAAAATCAGTGTTCAGATTTCCCTAAATGTTTTATCAGTTGTGTTTTTTAAAAAGTTGGTTTGTTTGAAACAGAAATCAATTTGGTTGATATATCCCTTAAATCTCTTGTAATTTATAGATCTCCTCCATTTTTCTTACTTTCCTTCAACTTTTTATATGCTTTTGTTGTCATCATTTTGTTTTTCTATGGAAATCAGGGTTTGTCCTGTAGAGGTTCCTACACATTGGACTTTCTGATTGCATTACAGTGGTATCATTAACGTGTTCCATTAGTCTCTGTGCTTCCTAAAAATGGTATTTAGCTGAATGGGCTTCTAGAAGCTTCATCAGAGTCAGAGTTAGAAAGAAATTCTAGGAAAATAGGTCATTTTCCAGTGGGCCTACAAGCAAAATGAAAGCTTCTACTGGAAGACTGTGACATCAGGAGCAACACGAAGTCTATACTTATTTTTCCACATTCCTCTTTTGTGTACATACACACACATACACACACAAGCATGACTATTTCAAAAGTGGTGGTGTTTATTTCTATCAGGACATACAGAAATGTCTGATTGTCTCTCTTACTGTGATGCTATCACCCGTTTACATGCATTATCTGGATCCATTGCCTGGATTCATTAAAGCTTTAGACACTGCAAAATGATCTAACTCTATCATTCTCTGAATATCAGTTGAAATTCTATACAGAGAAGCTACTCCTCCTCAACTCGTTATCCAGAAGAAGAAATCTGAAAATAAAGATAGGATAAGTGTTTGACATTTTCCCTTTATTTTCTAGATTTTAAAACAATAAGATGATCCCTGAGAATCCTTCAAAAGCTACTGATAAGTTTTATTTTCTTATTATGATTATGAACACATGCACTGAAACCTATTTGATGTATTTTAGTCTGTCACCACTATTATACATATGGACGACCAATTTGCTCCATCTTTAACCAGAAGGAACTTATTCAGGTGGTCTCCTAAGCCCTTTGACCCATCTCTAGTAGTATTTAATAGCTTCTTTGCTATCTAGTGTAACAAGTTGTTTTAGGCTTATCTTGAATGTTTTCTTCCCCAGAGCTGGAATCAGACAGTTCTCTAAGAAGCTCTTAGTTCCTCTCTATATAAATGGTATTAGAGATTAAAATCTAAACCACAAAGATGGTCACTGTTTACAGGGTTAGTCATCACTTCCTGGCCCTTTCAGTCAACAGATAGAAAAATGCTTTAAGGTAAAATACAGTTCACGTTGATGATTCAAATTCAGAGTTACAGAGTTTTTGCTTAACCTCATCCATTTTACATCCTTCTTTCCTTCAACATGCCAAAAATCTCAGCTTTCAATGTTAGCAACATAATCACTCATTTGATTTGTTCCATGATATGCACCTAGTCCCAGAATAATTATATCAACACTACCACCAGCGAAAAAATTACTGAATACAATTTAAGATATTTTGCAATTCTTTTCATCCCTAGAAATTATTCCTCTAGAGATGTTCAAGTACTGTGTTTTAGTGTCACTTAGAGTAATTCCATTCTGTGTGGTTATACCAACAGTTGGATTCACACATTAATTTGTTTCATTTGTCTGAGAATCTTTTTCAAGTTCAATTAGTTTTCTTACCATTTCATCTGCTGACTTCATATCTCATTTGCTTATCTCCTATTCTCTATTTATTCTTATATCACGAAGGCTAT
Source organism: Mustela nigripes (assembly GCF_022355385.1). NCBI lineage: Eukaryota > Metazoa > Chordata > Mammalia > Carnivora > Mustelidae > Mustela > Mustela nigripes. The sequence goes on along the minus strand of NC_081560.1, from coordinate 145,250,301 downwards.
GATTTCTAAAATTCAGATGTTAAGTAGACGTTCTTCTGTATAAATAATTATAAATAATAAATAAATAATTTTTGCTTCAGGAATATTTGAAAGGCTCCATTCTCCTTATTGTTTGTTTTTTTTTTCTGCTATTTCATCTTTAAACATGGTTCTTTCCATCTAGAACCTAGTATATGGGTATTTTTTTATTTTAATTCAAGTATACTGAATACACAGTGTTATATTAATTTCAGGGGTGTACAATATAGTGCTTCATCGATTCCACACGTCACCCACTGTCCATCATGAGAAGCATACTTCTTAATCTCCATCACCTATTTCACTGATCCCCCCACCCACCGCCCTTCTGGTAACCATCAGTTTGTTCACCAGAGCTAAGAGTCTCTTTCTTGGCTTCAGTCTCTCTCTCTCTCTCTCTCTCTCCTTTGTTCATTTGTTTTCTTTTCTAAATTCCACATATGAGTGAAATCATATGGCATTTGTCCTTCTCTGACTGATTTATTTCATTTAGGATTACATTCTCTAGCTCCTTCCATGTCATTGCAAATGATAAGATTTCATTCTTTTTTATAGCTAATATTCTGTTGTGTGTGTATATATATATATATATACACTATACCTTCCTTATCCATTCATTTATTGACAGACCTTTGGACAGCTTCCATATTTTAGCTATTGTAAATAATGCTGTTATAAATATAGGGATGGGTGTATGTATCCCTTTGGATTAGTGTTTTTGTATTCTCTTAGTAAATACCCAGTAGTGGAATTACTGGGTCATAGAATAATTCTACTTTTAATTTTTTGAGGAACTTCCATACTATTTTCCAGAGTGGTTGCATGAGTTTGCCTTCCCACCATGGTGCAAGAGGGTTTCTTTTTCCCCACAACTTCACCAACACTTGTTGTTTCTTGTGTTTTTTATTTTAGCCATCTGCTAAGTGTGAGATTATATCTCATTGTAGTTTTGATTTGCATTTCCCTGATGATGAGTGATACTGAGCATCTTTCCATGTGTCTGTTGGCCATTTCGATGTCTTGTTTGGGGAAATGTCTGTTCATGTCTTCTGTTCATTTTTTAGATATTTTTAAGGTATCTCCTGTTCTGACTTTAGGTATGACTTACAGAAAAGGATGTAATTCCTAGTAAAAGTAAGAGTAAGTTGGGGATTTTTTTTTTTTTTTTTTTTTTTTACCAAATGCAGTTCATAAAAATCTGTAAACTGCTACCCACTTCTAATATTCCCAGAGTTTTGTCCATGTTTTTCCACAACAGCCTCCAGGATTCAATGCACAATACCAGTCCTTCCCTAGGTTGTATATAAAAATTACAGATTAACAGTTATTCCTACTTATTTCCCAGCAGTTGACACCATCCCTTTCAGAGAGGACAGTAGGCAGAATCTGTGCCAACCAAAGTAGCTGAGAATTCTGGGGCCATTTTGGAGTGCCCAGTAGATATTAAATTATCAAAATGTTATAAATCACTTGCACTGAGGCCAGGAGACAATGGGTACCTGGTCACTCTTTCATCAGAATAGTAGTTAGGGAAATTTCCTCCAAATTGGTGATAATTTACTCTTTCTATTTTCAGAGCTGTTTTTCTATAATTCCATTAACATTCTGAGGGCAGCTGGGAGATGATTACCTGGAGTCATTTAAAGTAGAAGTCCTCTGGGTGAAACTCAGTTAGTTGAGGGTCTCACTCGGTTTCGGCTCAGGTCATGAGCTCAGGGTCATGAGATCAAGCCCCACATCAGGCTCCAAGTTCAGGGAAGAGTCTGCCTGAAATTCTTTCCCCCTTTTTTTTCCTCCCCCTCTACCTCCCCTTCTGGTCCTTCCCACCCCCACTGACACTAGCTCTCTTGCTCTCTCTCTCTCTCTCTCAAATAAATGAATAAATAATCTTAAAATAATTAATTTTTGAAATAAAGTAGAAGTCCTCTACATGTTTAAATAATTTAATCTTCACGACAAACCAACGAGGCCAAGGTTAATTCTCCAAGTTGTCAAGTAAAGAACTTTGACTGAGAGAAAATTTGACCAACGTCACCTGGCTATTAAGTGGCAGAGGCTGAATTCCTAAAAGCTTCCTTCTACTTTACCCTAACAAGAAGATTCCCTGTGCCTAGGAGGAAAGCTCTGCAAGGAATTTGGAATCCTGATGTCCAGAAGAGTAGCAGTTCTGGGCTCCCAGGTAAAAGGCCTTACATGCTGTTCCTTATCTACTTCATCTGTAGCCTGCTCTGAAACAAGGCACTTCAATTCACAAAGACCTCCTAGCTCCCGTCGGGGTGATGGTCTTAATGTCTCCTATATTTCTCCACCTGCTTAGGCCTGTCAGCACCAGGTACTATGTACCTCTGGTCTCACTGTTTTTCCTTCCAATATCAAAGCAAAAACCTTCTCATATCCTCCATCAGTCTAAGACCCACCATACCAAGCAAGGTCCAGAAACCTCGGCTGCTTCTTTGCCCAAAAAGGTGTCACTGTGAGAATGCAACCCCCTTTTGATGCAAAAAGAGACATGCAATAAAATCTTGGCTCTTCTGGACTCAGGCTGCTTGGTTTCCCTCACAGGATCTCAGTTTTCTTCCACCTGCAAAATGAAGGACACATCCTAAGTGTTCTCCAGCAGGTGAGGTCCCTCCCATGAGTGAATTCTACACCTAGAGGAATGGAAGGGGTCAGTTTCAGGAGAAAGGCACAAATAAACTTGGGCTGCTTCCCTATCAGCTCTCTGAAAAGCGAGCTCTGCTTGGTTCCAACTCAGCTGGTTTTCTCTTCTTTGGGGACTACAGCAAAACCGAATTAGATGGCCTGTTCTCTCCCTAAAGGTACAGGTCATGTCAACAAAAAACGTAGCAACAGAGATTCCAGTGAGAGGAGATAACTGTTGGAAGGTACATTTGTTCTCCATAAAGAAACTTGGAGCCCATAATAAGCACGCTTTTAAGTAAGAAGAGTGACTCACTGTGTGACTTGAAATGATTAGTGGGGACTTCAATTCCCATCTCCCTTCCTTTGGATCCTGAATGAGACTTCATCTAGCATAGACACAAAAGCTAACTGCCTGCTGTCAAGACCTGCTCAGTCAGCCCGTTTGGTACTTGCTGAAAGAGCTTTAAGGAAGGACTCAAGGAATATAAATCCTCATCACCTTGGGTGGAAAGCCCAAAGTCCAAGGTCACCATGACTCAGCAGCCATTGTCAGACTCCAGTCAGAACTCCTGGCTTCCCCAGGTTCTCCTCCTTGATGAGCACATATGAACCCTCCACCAGACTCCTCTCCCTCCTGAATTCCTCTGTAGAAACTTCTCAACAGCTTTAACTTCTTTTTAATCAGGACAAATAAAAATGTTTTTAATTAATTGCTTTGGTGTTTATGCCTCACATCCAGCTGCTTTTTGCAATCTGGCGGGCCCCATCTGTCTGTGATTCAGCAGACTTCTCCAGCTTCTCCTGCTCCTTTCCCGTCCTCTCACTAAGCAACCCCTGGGCACCCACAACATTATCAAGGGTACTGGGGAGACAGACACATAAGGAGTTACAGTCCAGAAGGGGACATAGCAAGAGAACTCCATACAGCCTGATGAGGATTATACATGTGGGATGTGCAAAAATAGGAAAAGTGACAAGCAAACTGCAGGAAATCAGGAAAGATTTGCCAGAGGAGCTGGCTTCATGCCGTAAGGAACTCCTTGACCACATGGGGGAGTGATTATTTTGTAAAAGGCGAAGAATAACAGAAACTCCCCATTAACCAAAGGAAGGAAGGAATAAACAACATCCTATACCTGTGTAAGAAGCAAAAAATGGAGTTCGCAAACTTCCTCTCAGGGTCCGCAATCCTCCTTATAGGAACTGTACGAACTGCATTCAGATGTTAGTGTTAATTCCCAAAATCTGACCAGAACCAAGCTAAGACAGTCTCCAGGGAAAGTTCTGCAGGAGGTGTGAGTGACAAATCCCACTTCATCCTCAAGGTACTTCATGGGAAGGAAGGCTGACAGAGTGACCAAGAGGTAGGCGTGAGGAAGAAGGATGACAAAGGAACCCAGGATGAGCTTGCAGAGCACTGATTCCTGCTCAGACCCCCCAAGGTGGTACGGGCACAATGAAAGTAGCTCTGGAGTCTTTCTGCAGAAGCCATTCCCTGAGGATCTTGGACCAGCTCTCTTAGCTTCCCAGGACTCAGCATTTAGCCCGGCTCCTCAAATGATCTGGCATCCACTGCCTCCTAGATCAAGACAATCACCCATCATGGTATCTGCCTCGTCCTGAAGGCTGCGGAGAACAGTTTACAACTAGTTTAGTGGCTAAAACAATACAAGTCTATCAGCTCATTGTTTCTGCAGGTCCAACATCCGTCCAGCCCAGTAGGACTTCGTTCTCTGCTTAGGGTCTCATATGACCGAAGTCAAGGGGTCAGTCAGCCAGCCTGGGCTCTTCTCTGGAGGTTCTGAGGGAGACCCCACTTTCAGGCTCATTCAGGTTACCGCTAGCTCCTTGTGGTTGTAGAACTGATCCCTGTTTCCTCAATATCAGAGGCTGACATGTCTTCTTGGGCTTTAAATCTCTGATTTCCTCTCCATCCTCTGCTTAGTCTACCCAGGCGATCCAGGATAACTAATCTTCCTATCTTAAAGTCTCTAATTAGTAACTTTAGTTCTATCGGCAATGTTTCTTTTTCCTTGTAAGGTAACATGTTTGGAAGCAAGGTATCCCATCACATTTACAGCCCCAGGAGTCAGGTGGAATCCTGTAGATGTCATGAGTCTGCCTACTACACCTGCTTTCTCCCCTCGTGTGTCCATCATCTTGCTATCTAATTTCATAAGTCAAGGCCAAAAGCCTTTAGCCTAAGAAATATCATGACCTTCAAAGAACATCTACCTTAGTTGGGGAATTCAAAACATAATCAATAATCACACCAATCATCACAAGCTGCCTATATATGGCTCTTTAGTTCATACCAATCTACCATATTCCCTAAATCCCATGTATCCTTCTACTTCTGATCTGATCAAGACCTGCCTCGATATGATAGTCTACACCTTTATCGATGGTATTAATGTAGCTGGGGGAAAAAATGTATGATCAGAAGCAGGATCTATATAGTCTTTGGAAAAAAGAATGCAAAAGCCAAAAGTCAGCTGTGTCGAGGAGAATGTAGGTTGAGGTGGTTCTCCAATGTTTTCCTACCTTGGATAAGACAGGCCTCAAGAATCCTTCCACCTGAGCCCAGGGCTGAAACTCTGACAAAGAATTCAGCCTCCTAGATGCTTCACTGAGGGAAAAGTAAATGTGCCATTGTAAACAAACACGTCATAATCTAGGCTACACATCCATCTCCCGTGAAGCTTGTTTGTATGAACAAAGCCTTGAGAGCCCAGAGAACTGCTAGCTGCATGACAAAGTCAAATTTGAAAGTCTGTACGCCAAAGAAGTGCACGGAGAAGAGGCTTCCTTCCCGTGGCTGACCCACCTGTCTGCCTCCCTGTCAGCAGGGGGTCTTCTGAAACTGTGACTTGCACCTCCCATCCCCAGGAGGCTGCTGGGGGAGGGCTCTGGAGCTGGGGGTTGGATGCATAAGATGGCCCCAAACATCTCCACCTTGCCTTCAAGAGACAGAACTTCTGCCCCTCACCTGGAGTCTGGGGTGGACCTGCAGCTTCTTTGACCACCAGACTATGGAGGAAACCACATCCTGAGACTTGTAAGCCCAGGCATTTAGAAAGCCTGACTGCTTCCAACTCTTCCACTTGGATCCCCAAAGCTGACCATGGGAAAAGTCCAGAAAAGAAAGAATGGCCCTAGGGAGAGGACCCAGAGGGCAACATGTCACATAGAGATAGAGGCTGCATGGAGTAACATGGATGGTCCAGCCCCATCTGACTGCAAGTGCTTGAGAAGTCTCAAAAGAAACAGCAGAGGAATCACCCAGCTGAGCCCCCCTAACCCATGGAATTGTGAGCTACCATTAAATGGCTGTTGTTTAAGTCACAAAGTTTGGGGTAGTTTTTAGACAGAAGTAGCTCATCAATAAACCTTCCAAGCCGCTTCTCCTGGACGTCCCTTCAAATGAGCCTAGTCGCTGTTTACTGGATTGAGTGAGTTCAAAGCTTTACTGTATAGACCTCACTGGCTTCTCTCCTTCTGTATGAGACCTATTTAACAGGTAAATAGGTCTCATACAGAGACCTGAGCCTCAAATTGGTTAGGCAACTTGCCTGACATTGCATATCTACTTAGAAAAAAGTGGAACTAAATACAACTCACATGCTGGCTGTCCATACTGTCTGCCCTCCCAGAGCCCAGGCCAGCCCAGCCCAGCCCTGTGGCTTCCCTCCAGCCTCACTGTCTGGTCTTCACATAAATTCAGTGTTGTGCTCTGCATGCTCATCTCCGAACACATACCAAAAAACTGTCATAAATGCGCGGACAGCTTCTTCTGATCTATAGCCCGCATAGCTTCTAAAATAGCACAGAGCACACAGTGGGAACCTAATAAATGTCTGATGTTTAAAACACAGACCCATTTATCACAATAAAAATAGAGCAGACTAAAAATTACAAGAAATATGCCATACACCAAGATTTGTCTCCTGTGAGTTTGGTCTGGTCACTCTTTTTGCAGAAGCCTGACATGGGGAGTACTATTTCCATGCATTTCCTAGACTAATGTAATTGAATTCCTGATGGATGAAGTGAGTTGTTGCAAAAATTTATTCAGCTTCCAGAATCTCCTGTAAGAGGAGTGCCTGGATGTTTCCCAGGCCGACTTTGTCCTGACACAGAGAGCCTGAGAATGGGTTGCATACACCTAGCTCTTCAATTAAATGAATGGAGTCAGTTATTTCCCTTTAATCAATGCTGTGATTATGTCAGTTACAAAAGCCCGCAATCCCTCTTCAAGCCTGGCAGGGAGAGAAAGTACAGTGTGGCCAATTCTTTCAGAAGGGCTTTTGCGACATATGTCTCTGAGCAGGACAGGAGATAAAAGTTCCAATCTCCCTCTAACACAAACACTTCGTTTGAGATCTGGTGTAAATCAAGACTAAAGTCCACATATCTATTAAGCACCTGCTGTTGGCGAAGTACCCTGCTTGCTAAGTGCTAAAGGAAATGATCATATTAAAATCACCGAGCATGTGTTATGTTTATCAGGTCAGAAAACACTTCCTCATGTCAGCTCATTCAATCCCCATAACATTCCTTGAACAGGTAGACTGATCACTGATTAGCAGAAAACCGAGGTCATAAGAGGCTATGTGATATGCCCGTGGTTACTCACCTAGGATACCCTGGAGCCAAGACTTCAAAAGGAAATTGTGATTCCACATTTAGTATCCTTTCCAGGATGTGAGGAATTGGCAACTGAACAAAGTATAACAGAATCAATATATGTAGATGGTCAGGGAAGGGAAAAACCATGTAGTCTGAGGGAGTCTTCTGGGATTCCGGCTGGGTGTAGAAGGCTGGCCTGTCCCTGAGTGTGTCTGAGAGCAGTGGGTTGAAGGAATGAGTAGCAGGGCCTCCCTATGGACCCAGAGCCCTTCCTCCTGTCCAAAGAGCAGGTTGGAAAATCCGTGAGACTTGTACATCTCCTGGGCACTGCACCCTATAGATGGGCCAGGAGAGGCTGCGATTACCCCCTTCACATGGAGGGCCTGAAGAAGGAGAGTTGGAGCAGGTCATCCATAGCTGTACAGCTGGGTCCCTTGGAGCTCTACCTTGGACTACTGTCTCCCAAGTCAAGCTGCTACTTGCTGCATTTTCTCTTCAAGGGCCAAAGGGACTTAGTGATGTAGCCATGTTAAAAACATATCCTTCATGTCCTTCCTAAAGCTTCCCCTGAGGACACACTGCCTCTTATACCCAGGCAACATGTCTCATGGGAAGGGCATTGGTTATACAATTAGGATTCAAATTTTGTGTGGCCATCTTAAAACATAGCTATAAATTCTCTGACACCCATTCCATGGGGGACAGGGGAGGGTCCACATACAATGGGACTGACTTCTGACTTCTTCAGTGTATGGAGTGGGGAGGGTGTAGCTGGATGATTTTCTAGGTCAGGAGAAGCCTTAGAATTCCTGATTTGGTCCTTAAGAATGCTTGGTCTCTGATGGTTCTCTTCAGATTCTTCTTCCAAAAGCCAGTCACCATGTTGGTGAAGCCCAAACTACATGGAGATGCCAAATGCAGGTGCTCTTGACAACAGTTCCAGCAAACCCCAGGCTTCCAGAGAGCCCCCACCTCTACAGTCAGGCAAAACTACAGTCACTGGGGTCCTTGGTAGAGCAGAGATATCCCACAGTGCCTTTTCTGAAGTCCTGGCCCACAGAATTCATAGGTGTAGTAAGTGGTTGCCATTTCATACCCCTAAATTTGGAGATGGCTTGTTATACTGCAAAAGGAAACCAGATCATCTCACTTCTAGGGACTGATTATGTGACTTTGGGCAAAACAGTTATCCTTTTTAAAGAGCCCTTTCTACAAAATAGTTATTTAAAAATAAAATCCTGGTTCACATGATGTTGTCGGGACAAAATGAGACAGAGAATGTGAACCACTTGGCACAGAGCACAGCATGGGTGTGAGTTTCCATGTGAGATGAAAAAGAGATTTTCGTTGTCCTGACAAGGGCCCTGCATCTTCCATCCTGTCAGACATCCCCCCTCGCACCCTCCCAGGACTTATACTACACAGGGCAGACCTTTCAAACCACCTTCTCTCAGCCTTGCTGCAGCTGATTGCCTGGTGGGATGAGAGAAGCTATAGCAGAGTAGGGATTTTTCAGGCGTGACACCCCCTTCTCTCTGGAGAGTCTGATCTTAACAATGGTAGGGACATGGCTCCATGTGGTGGCCTTTGCTGAAACCCACTTTGCTCCCACAGTGACTCAGCACAGGGAGGGACAGCCACGTTCATTATAATCACCAAGTAGGGGGGCTGTGGTGTCACCTCAGCCAATACTTCTCTTCACATTGAATTATGCATGAATCTCATGATCAAAGTTCAAGTATGTCTGGCACATATGCTCACAGAGTAGAATGGAGCTAAGGAAATAATTATCTGTGTGGGTCTTTTCCCTTCTAAGGACAGCATGAGGACAGTTCTTTCAAGACTGAGACAAGGTTCCCACCATCTAGGAGGTGATAATTAGCTTCCTGCCCCCACAGGTTCGGGCCTGTGAGAGCAGAGCAGGGGAAGGGCCGCTCCCACTCCCTATGTGACCAGATGGAACCTGCCACACATTCTAAGAGAAAACAGCTCACAATTCTTGAATGCAGTGCTGACACACTCCATACACAAGTCCCTTACTCTTCAAAAAGAATTTCAATTTCTCTAAATCAGACATAACTTTTCCTCCAAGACAAAAAAAAAAAAAAAAGTATTAGTCAATACAGCCATCTCATAAATACATATCATCTATAGGAATGCCATAAATATCTGTGTGCAATTATTCTCTTCTAGAAGCTGAGAGGATGAGATCTCTGAGAGACAGGGAACAGAGGACAGCAAGAAAGATCATAGGCAGTTTCCCAGCCCATTTCAAATCGTTCTTATTAGAGACGGGAAAACAGACCCCAGCCTGCAAGAGATAACTAAACCCGCAAATATACAGAAAGAAGATTTTTTTTATGATTTATTTATTTTTATTTTAGAGAGAGAGTGAGAGAGAGAGCACCCTTGTACAGCATGGGGAGGAGTAGAGAGAGAGGGAGAGAGAAAATCGCAAGCAGACTCCCCCATGGAGCACAGAGCCCGACCCGGGGCTGGATCCCAAGACCCTAAGATCATGACCTGAGCCAAAAACAAGAGTCAGATGCTTAACCAACTGAGCCACCCAGGTGCCCCATATACAGAAAACATTTTTGAGGAGTCTCTTTCCATTGTCATACTCCTGACCATGTGGGGCTTTGGAATGATTCTAGAAGCTGCACCTAAATATCCCCAAACCTAAAACTTAGCAGAGAGATTCATTCCACAGTATATTCTGAGGTGCTATTCGGTTGCCAGCAGGAACAGTTACAAGGATCAGCCCTCACCCAGGCAGATGAGAGGCTTCTTTTGTGGATATGATGGTCTCCTACAGAGCAACAGTCACAGTCACAGCAAAGATAATTGCAGATACTCAGTTCTCTAATGACCATAGAAAAGATGATGTTGTAGAGAATACCTAAGACAGGGTGGGGTAAGGGATGCTACAGATAAGGGTCAATCAAGGTTTATTTGAAGAGGGGTGATTGAAGTGAATCTGAAGAACGAAACAGTTCCAAATATGTGATGAACACTCCAGCCAGAGGGAACTGCAAGTACCAAGGGCCTGAGACAGGGAAGAACACATGAACTAGTGGAGGGTCCTATGAAGCAGGGATGCACCTGGAGGATTTTCAGTGGCTTGTCTCACTGACAGAATGCCTGCTACAAAAAGGAGCAAAGCCAGTAGCTGCACATAAATGAGTTTGGGAGACCATGCAGTAGTCCTAGAGGTGGCTCAGACCAGAGTTGTAGTCATGGACATGGAGAGGCTGATGTGTTCGCCTAGAAAGTGCCCACCAGCACCATTCCACTGAGGTAAGTCAAAGTCTGTCCATCTAGCTGCCAGTGGGAAGGAAGCAAGAGCTCTGCTTTCAGTGTCTCCAATGGGACCATCCAGATCCACATGAAGGAAGCCTACTCCCGTGGAGGCTGTCCATCTAGTGACAAGCATTGGTCTTTCACCAGCAATTCTCTACATTTTAAACATCTACCTCATTTATGCACAACCCACTCAAGAGTGGCCTGGGAATAATCACCAATATAACCCCAACTGCTTCAGCCAGGGAGCAGAAGTCAGAGTTTTTTGCTATTTCATAGAATGCCAGTGATGGGATGCTTATGACAGCCTGGTTTCTGCTCCAAAAGGCTCTGCTTTCAGCTCCACATCAATCAGACAACTGGTCTTCCTGTCCACAAGGGGCCGAGAGACTCTCCCCATCCCCTATGAGGCAGAGAATCAAGAGAGCAGTGGCCAAAATGAGTTGGTTGACAGAGAGAGCACGCATTCAGGGCCAGGCCAAGGGGAAAGGTAACTGTTCTAAGGTCTCCCCAAGGGTTTAAACAGGAAGTGCCTGATTTAAATGAAGGCCCACTGGACATGTAGGGACACTGCTCAGTTGGCCATACCTATGTAATAATGGTATCACCCATGCCAAATGAGCAGGAATTGAAAACCAGCTACAGATGCCTTCTGTGGTCCTCCTTATCAATTACACACACAAATGGAAAGGGAATGCAATCTATTTTTCCTATCAGGGTAGGAAAAACCCTGGAACCAGGAGATATAAGAATAAGATGGCCCTCCGGAGGTTAAACCATCATGAACACTATGACAGGCCATCCACAGGACCAAACCAAGAGACTTTGACAGAAGAAAATATGAACCACCTGACTCTGCCCGAGGTGTCCCAGGAGCCCCCTCAAGGAAAAATGGCTGTGATTACAGTTTAGTAAGCAGAAACTTGCCTTGCTCCCTCTTTGGAAAAGTGCTGTGCATAGCATAGGATAAAAGCAGTGATGTTAAAAAAAAAAAAAAAAAACAGAAAAAGAGAGTGCCCAGGCAAGCCCCAGGGAGAGACTGTCCTGACCCACAATGACAGCCTCCTCAGAATGGGTCGTATTTGTGTCAACACAGAGATGGCAACCTCTGGATGACCTCCAGACACTCTGACTCACTGTGGGATGATTCCAGATTTCCCCTCAAAATAATGAAGGCAGTCTCCCCACACCATATTCAAATGCACCATCTAGAAAAATGGAAACATGGCATAAACAGTGGAAGAAAGGAAAAAGAAATCTGTAACCAAGAAGTGATTTAGGGTCCCCTTGTTGGCCGACCCCTATGGAGGAGAATCAGTCTTCTGTGAGGAGCTCCACTGGTACCTGCCATCCCTCAAGTGTCTGGGACTCACATCAGGAGAATCCTCCCCACACGGAGCTCCGTTGTTGAGCCCTGGTGTAATTTGGAGCAGTGTTAATGCAGGGACTCATCCACGGCTCTTGCATTAATGGAGGAAAGTGACAGCATTTCCAGAGCTACATTTGGCTAATTTATCACACAGCGTGACCCGTTGACAGCTACAGCTGTGTGGCATCTACCGCAAGCGGATCCAGAGTGGAGGTTTTTAAATGTATCATTAATCATGTGGAAAATTTCTGGAGAGGGCTGTAAGAAATGGCTAGTGGAGACAATCAAGTATTTCGAAGCCAGCGGACTAAATGAATGAGTAGAAGGTCACTACACTGAGATCTGGGGAATTTCAAAAATGCAGACAAAGAAACTTTCCATTTAAAATGTGGAATAAGGGGGGCGCCTGGGTGGCTCAGTGGGTTAAGCCGCTGCCTTCAGCTCAGGTCATGATCTCAGAGTCCTGGGATCGAGTCCCGCATCGGGCTCTCTGCTCGGCAGAGAGCCTGCTTCCCTCTCTCTCTCTCTGGCTGCCTCTCTGTCTACTTGTGATTTCTCTCTGTCAAATTAATAAATAAAATCTTAAAAAAAATAAAATAAAATAAAATAAAATGTGGAATAAGGGATGCCTGGGTGGCTCCGTTGGTTAAGCATCAGCCTTCAGCTCAGGTCATGATCCCAGGGTCCTGGGATCAAGTCCCACATCAGGCTCCTTGCTCAGCAGAAAGCCTGCTTCTCCCTCTGCCTTCTCTGCCTGCCCTGCCTGAAGCTCTCTGTGCTTCTTCTCACTCTCTGACAAATAAATAAATAAAAATCTTAAAAAGTAAAATAAAATACAACGTGGAATAAGACTGGAGGGGAGGAGCAAGATGGATTTGTTCTCTTACCTAAAATTCCTCAGATCCCAGGAATTCCTCTAGAGAGATATGAAATCATTCTGAACACCTACAAACTCAACAGAAGATCAACAGGAAGAAAAGCAGCAATTCTAGGAACAGAAAAGGGACAATTTACTGGAAGGTAGGACGAGCAGAGAAGTGAATCCAAGGTGACATACAGGAAGACAGACCTCGGGGTAGGGGCCACCTCCCAGTAAGTGGTAGAGCAGTGGTGCACAAAAATCAGAACTTTTAGAAGCCTGTTCCACTGAAGGATGTCACTCCAGAGGCTAAGTGGGTGGTGGGGGGGGTGGTGTTGAGTCCTCACAGAGACAGTGTGGTCTCAGGATCTGCGGGGACACAAAAAGACCAGGGGTGTCTGAGTGTGGCAGAGCTCGCAGGTATCAGTGCAGGGAAGCCGGCTGCAGAGACTGGAGCCAAGGAGGGGGCTCTCAGCTCAGGGTTACCTTAAACCATGATCTGTGGCACATTCAAGCCACCAGTCTTTGAGCAGGGACCCCACAAGATCCAGGGTGGGATGGCAGATCCAGAGAGACTCACCTTCCTCCTCCAGGAGGAGCATCTCAGGAGCACAGCAGGAATCTGCTGGGTTTGGAAACTCCAAACGGGGCCATGCGCCAGAGAAAGAAATGCTTGGTCACAGGCTAGGTGAGCTCAGAGTGCAGCCAGAGACCAGGGAGACAAGAGGGATTGACAGCTTTTCTCTGAGGGTGCACTGAGGAGTGGGGCCCTGAGCTCTTGGCTCCTCCGGGCAGGCGATTGGGAGGCCACAATGTTCATTTCTGTCCTCCAAAGTGGTACAGAAAGCATTCAGGGAACAAAAGCTCCAGAGAACAAATCCGAGCAGATTACTCAGCCTGGCCCCTGGAAAGGGCGGTACAATTGCGCCTCAGGCAAAGACACTGGAAAATCACTGCAACAAGCCCCTCCCCCAGAAGATCAGCAAGAACATCCAGCCAAGACCTAGTCCACCGATCAATGAGAACTGCGGCACTCTAGAGTTAGGGGAATACAGCACATACAATTCATGGCTTTTTCCCCATGATTCTTAAATCTTTCAAAGTTTAATTTTTTTAATTTTCTTTTTTTCTTATTCTATTTTTTTAAATTTTTCTTCTTTCTTGGGGCACCTGGCTGGCTCAGTCCATAAAGCCTGGGACTCTTGATGTCTTGGTTGTGAGTTCAAGCCCTACATTGGGCATGGAGCCTACTTAAGAAATGATTAAATTTTTCTTCTTTCTTAACTTAACCTTTTTAAACTATTTTATCTTACCAAATCCTTTTTTAAGATTTTACTTATTTACTTGAGAGAGAGAGCATGAGAAGGGAGAGGGTCAGAGGGAGAAGCAGACTCCTTGCTGAGCAGGAAGCCTAATGTGGGACTCAATCCTGGGACTCCAGTATCATGACCTGAGTCAAAGTCAGTTGCTTAACTAACTGAGAAATCCAGGTGCCCTTACCAATACCTTTTTAAAAATCTTTTTTAATGTTCATTGTCATCATCATATTCTATCCTTTACTTGTATTTAACCTTATTTTTTGTATACATATAAGTTTTTCTTTAAAATTTTAAAAATTTTGGGACACAGAGGCACCTAGGTGGTTCAGAGAGTTAAGCCTCTGCCTTCAGCTCAGGTCGTGGTCTCAGGGTCCTGGGATCAAGCCCCACATTGGGCTCTCTGCTTGGCAGGGATCCTGCTTCCCCCTCTCTCTCTCTCTGCCTGCTGTTCTGCCTACTTGTGATCTCTCTCTCTCTCTGTCAAATGAATAAAAATAAAATCTTCAAAAAAAATTTGGGGAAAC
>NC_081560.1:145048459-145235630 GCF_022355385.1 Mustela nigripes | reverse complement strand
AGTTTCTTCTAACAGATCAAAATATATCCTTTCAGGATATAGTTTCTTCTAACAGATCAAAATATATCCTTTCAGGATATAGTTTCTTCTAACAGATCAAAATATATCCTAAATCTAGTGTATGGCTTTGTTCTGGTCTCCAGCCTTATCATATTCTCTTTTTTTCTTTTTTTCCTCTTTCTTCAACCAATTTCTTATCAAGTCCTTTTTTAGAATCTTTTTTAATGTTCATTTTTACAGTCAGATTTTACCTCTTCATCATCTTTACCCTTATTTTTGTATATATATGTTTATCTTTTTTTAATTTTTAATTTTTTATTGACATATAATATATTTTTAGTCCCAGGGTACAGGTCTGTGAGTCACCAGGTTTACACACTTCACAGCACTCACATATCCTCCCCGGTGTCCATAACCCAACCACCCTCTCCCTCCCCCCTTACTCCTAGAAACCCTCAGTTTGTTTTGTGAGATTAAGAGTCTCTTATGGTTTGTCTCCCTTCCAATCACATCCTGTTTCATTTTTTCTTCCCTATCTCCTAAACCACCATGTTGCCTCAAATTCCTCATATCAGGGAGATCATATGATAATTGTCTTTCTCTGATTGACTTATTTCACTCAGTATAATACCCTCTAGTTCCATGCACATCATTGCAAAAGGCAAGATTTCATTTCTTTTGATGCCTGCATAGAATTCCATTGGGTGTGTATGTATGTATGTATATATATACATACATCTTCTTTATTCATACCACTTCTTCTTTATTCATTCATCTGTTGATGGACATCTAGGTTCTTCCCATATTTTGGCTATTGTGGACATTGCTGCTATAAACTTCCTGGTGCACGTGCCCCTTCAGATCACCACATTTGTATCTTTAGGGTAAATACCCAGTAGTGCAATTGCTGGCTCCTAGGGTAGCTGTATTTTCAACTTTTTGAGGACCCTCTATGCTGTTTTCCAGAGTGATTGTACCAGCTTGCATTCCCACCAACAGTGTATGAGGGTTCCCCTTTCTCAGCATTCTCGCCAGCTAAGTTTTTCTTTCTTTAAAATTTTGGAAGACAGCTTCTCCTAAAAGACCAAAATACACTTAAAATCAAGTGTGTGGCTCTGTTCTATTCACCAGTCATTCATAGATAGATAGATAGATAGATAGATAGATAGATATTTCCTCTCTTCTCCTCCTGGTTTCCAGTCTCTTCTGATGTGGTTACTGTATATTTTCCTGGGGTCATTTCTACTCCCATGGTAGGTATTTTGTTCTCTCATTCATCTATTCTTATCTGGATAAAATGACAAAAAGGAAAAACTCACCTCAAAAAAAAAAAAAAAAAAAAACAAGAGGCAGTACCAACAGCTAGGGACCTAATTAATACAGACATCAGTAAGATGTCAGAACTAGAGTTTAGAATGACGATTAGCAACATGCTTGCTGGGCTTGAAAAAAAGCACAAGAGATACTAGAGAATTCCTTTCTGGAAAAATAATATCCCTTTCTGGAGAAATAAAATAACTAAAATCTAAAAAGCTCTTAATGAGATGGAAAAATGAAGCTCTTACTGATAGGATAAATGAGGCAGAAAAGAGAATTAGTGATAGAGAATACCAAATAATGGAGAATAAAAAAGCTGAGAAAAAGAGAGATAAACAACTATTGGAACATAAGGGGAGAATTCAAGAGATAAGTGATAACATAAGACAAAACAATATTAGAATAATATTCTAGACATATCCACAGAGATCTTGCAGTCCAGAAAGGACTGGCAAGTTATATTCAGAGCAATAAACAAGAAAAATATCCAGGTAGGCTGTCACTGAAAATAGAAGGAGAGATAAAAAGCTTCTGGGACAAACAAAAAATTAACAGAATTTGCAAGCACAAAACCAGTCGTAGAGGAAATACTGAATGGGGTTCTCTAAGCAAAGAAAGATTCTAAAAGTAACTGACTAGAAAGGAACAGAGACAATATACAGTAACAGTCACCTTATAGGCAATGCAATGGCACCAAACTCATATCTTTCAATAGTTACCCTGAATGTAAACACACCAAATGCCCCAATCAAAAGACACAGTGTATCAGAATGAATTAAAAAAAAAAAAAAAGAACCTGCTGTCTGTAAGAAACTAATTTTAGACCCAAAGACACCTCCAGATGAGGGTGTGGGAAACAATTTACCATGCTAATAGACCTCAAAAGAAAGCTAGGGTGGCAATCCTTTTATCTGACAAATTATATTTTAAGTCAAAGACTACAATAAGAGATGAGGAAGGACACTATATCCTACTTAAAGGGTTGTGCAACAAGAAGATTTAACAATTTTAAATATCTATGCCCCTAACATGGGAGCAGCCAATTATATAAACCAATTAATAACAAAATCAAAGAAACACATTGACAATAACACAATAATAGTAGGGGACTTTAACACCCCCCTCACTGAAATGGACAGATCATCTAAGAAAAAGATCAACAAGGAAATAAAAGTTTTAAATGACACACTGAACCAGAAGGACAGCAGAGATCTATTCAGAACATTCCATCCCAAAGCAACAGAATCCACATTCTTCTCTAGTGCACATGGAACATTCTCCAGAATAGGTCACATCCTGGGTCACAAATCTGGTCTCAGCCGGTACTAAAAGTTTGGGATCATCCCCTGCCTATTTTCAGACCACAGTGCTTTGAAACTAGAACTGAACTGCAAGAGGAAAGTTGGAAAGAACTCTAATACATGGAGGCTAAAGAGCATCCTACTAAGGAATGAATGGATCAACCAGGAAATAAAGAAGAGAGGAGACAACCTCTTCGAAGGTATGCAGACTCTGCTCCTACAGTAGAGGAGGACATCATGAGAAGAGCCCAGGAAGGAGAGTAACAAGCACTCTGATTCTGATCAGGGACCTACCACTCGCTGCCTATTTGGCTCAGCTAGATGGTTTCATGACATGAAACCTTAGTGTCTCCACCTTTCAAACAAGGACATAGAAAAAAAAAAAAAAAAAAGCTTCAAAGACAAGCCCTGGGCAGAAGGTAAGAAAGCATAGGTTTTGTTTCTCACCCTATTTCTACTTGGCAAGAAAATTGTCCTCTCTCAGCTACTGATCTCTCCTAAGTAAAAGGAGGTCCCCTTACTACTCTACTCTTCTGTGAATTATAGATATGGAAGTACCAAATTTAGAGTTGACGTCTTATATATATTTTTTAAAGTTGTTTTATAATTGTAGTGAGCCTTTCCATTTAGCACCTCAAAAAAAAAAAAAAGGTTTTCAAAAAATCTCAATAAAACGTTTATAATTAGATGCACTTGTGAACGCAGTATGTTTCCAATACTGAGGCAAGATGATTTCTCCACTATTTCAATAATAGTTGGAAATAATTAAGCACTTCCTATAACACTGAAAAGTATAGTTTTATATCTCAAAATGCATGTACTTTAACAGACTAAAACAGATTGCTGCCCCTTGGAGTCCACATGTTAAATTATTATTATTTTTATTTTCACACCATGATTATAATGCATTGCATTTAGCACTGTGGATTGCATTTGCAAGGTAGTTCTAGATAATTTATTACTTATCCACTCAGTGGTTCTTACACAGCACCTGAGCAAAAGCCGAGGACAAAATGTAAGGCTTTCCTCTAAACAGACTTAATTTTCAATACTCAACGCCAAGCTTGAACAGAGCTGGCGTGGCTTAATTCTTTTGTCACAATCTCCCTGGATAATAATTCCTTAATTGCTTCTTAGATGGAAATATTAATCATGGGGCAGTCTATAATAAGACCAAAATTATGGTGTTTCTTATTCCCAAAGGCTAATGGGGAAAAAAATTATGCTTCGCCTCCTTTCTTCCCTCTCCTGATACACAGCCTGTATGGCACCAATCAGTTTCCCTCTGAATTGAATTTAAGCTAATGTGTCATCTAGCCTCGGAAATTCTGAGTTCCTTGAGGAACGGAATCGTGTCTGATTCACCTCTGGATTTGTCACAGAATATGGATCCAATATCTGAAACTGCCAGACTCCATACAAACACGACTGGTTTAAGTAAACGGGGGGAACCGCCCTTGACAATTGTGTCACTGTTTCTCTTTAATTGTGTGATGGTCCGTCCGTGGGCTGGTTGATCTACATCGGTTTGGCAAGAAGGTGGGGCTTAGGAAAGTTGTTCACTCACTAATGAAGAGCAATTAAGCCTTAACCACAAGGCAGCTTCTGTGCTCAGCACTAGAGACGCAAAATTAAAAGTATATATTTCCTGCCCTCTGGCAACTCATTATGTTAGGGAAGAGAGATTCATGCTTATAAAAAGATAAATTAGCAGAACAAATGATTAGACACCATAATAGAGGAAAGAACAGTGTGTTTGTCCTACAGATACTATCCAGACTGGCTCTCTTGGTGTGACACGTGTGGAGAAATTTACACTCAGTGTCCCAGGGTCATGGTAAGTCTCCTTTTTTGGGACCCTGTCCTGCAGATGCTTCAGATCTCTGGGGTGAAAAGTTTGTTCAGAGAGGAGGGGACCAAATCAGTTTGCATAATTGAGAGGTTCATGGGTCTCCCATTCTTGCTGTGAAGATACGAGTGGGTGCCACACACAGAGACCTTTTAGAACTACTTCCAGTGTTCTTGGTTAAATATGGAAAACAGCCTTTGATCTGCAATTAAATTTAAGTTGGAGAAATAAGTGGTGTGGCCAGATTTTTGCAGAGACCTTGTTGAAACATGGGAAACACAGTTTGGGAAAGGCTGATCAAGAGAATTATCTCAATGCAGGGGGGATGTCCTATATCACAAAAGTAAGAGATGAAAATAGGCATCCGAAAAGAAGACAAAAGAAGTCAGAAGACAGAAAATGTGGGAAGGTGGTTATTTGAATTTCATAGTCACCAAATATAGGAAGGGAAGAACTTGCCAAAATTTGTTAGTTATGAATTTGGGAAAAAAAATTAACTTTGAGTTTCTCCTTAAACCATATACTCAATGAACTTTAAATGAATTACAGAGCTACCTGTTAAGATATTAAATTCCAATTATAGAAGAAATAGACTATGAACTTGAGTAACAAGTATGTAAATTTAGAAGTAATAGAAGAAATCACAAAGAATAGATCATCAGATTTAATTGCATACAATTAAAATTTCTGCGTAGTGAAAGAAACCAAAATAAAAAGGCAGATGAGAAAAGAAATGCTTCTGTAAATATATCTTTAGAAAAAACAAAGAGGTAATAATTTTATTCTGTGAGGAACAAAGAAACATCAATTTTAAAAAAGAAAACAATTAAATAGTAGATGAATAAGTAAAATATTCTCAATAGAATAAAAGGTATTATTATCATTATTCTATTATTCTATTTATGGTTATTAGATAGTATTTAACAATGATCACTGCCTTGAATTATGGTAGGTGTTGAATATATATGACTCTGAGCTCTTTTTGTAAAAACTTCTTGGTAATGGCTTTGACGCCCAGGAAATTATCAAAATTAAAAATCAGATACAAAAGCATTCCTGGGTGGCACAGTCAAGCATCCAACTCTCTTTTTATTTTATTTTATTTTATTTTTTTATGTTCAGTTAGCCACTGTATAGTACATAATTAGTTTTTGATGTCGTGGTCAGTGATTCTTCAGTTAAATATAACACCCAGTGCTCATCACAGCACAAGCCCTCCTCAAGACCCATCACCCTCTTACCCCTCCCCTACCCTCCTCCGCTCTGTCCCAGATTGTTTCTCAGGGTCCATAACCTCTCACGGTTCATCTCCCTCTCTGATTTCTCCCCCTTTGGATTGCCCTCCCTTCCCCTATGGTCCTCCAACTCTCGATTTAGGCTCAAGTCATGATTTAAGGGTCATGGAATAGAGCCCCTCTGGGCTGCATGCTCAGAAGGGCACCTACATGAGATTCTCTCTTTCCCTCTCTGTCTGCCCCTACCCCCATATGCTAGCTCATGCTCTGTCTCTATCTCCAAAAAAAAATAATGAAAAAAATTTTTATAATCAGATATAAAAAGCTGTGCTAAGAGACAAGTGGTAATTATGGAATCTATTTAAATATAGAACTAAGACTCAATTATTATGCAATTTAAAGACCAGAATGCAAATGTCATAAACCAAGGAAAAGTAATACTATAACCAACAAAAGCTGAGACATGAAGGAAATGGAGACAGAAAAAAGTGCTCATTTTTTCTATGCCGTATAGCAAGGATAAAATGTCTACAGTTTAAAAGGTGTAATTTTAAAAGGTAACTCCCACCTGTTAATATTTTATTAGCTGTTTCTTAACTCTGGACGGATCTTTTGGGAAGGGAGTAATAGCGTGTAATAAAGAAACATTCATCTGCAATTCAGCTCTTTCTTCAGTTTCCTTCTGCTGTCGTATTCAAGGAAAATTAATTTTAGTACTTTAATACTTTAAAGACGGCAGTTTAAGAAGAGGTCACTGTTTCTCCCTATTCCTCAGAGTACGGAACAGTCAGGCCGGATGGGGCCCTCTCACAGGGCACCCCCTTTCCCAAGAGGGTCTTGAAACAAGCATACATGCGGTTTGGGGGAAATTTTATATCAAATTTTATCAAAAATTTTAAGGTATTCCAGTGTCTAAAATCACCCCGATTGTTGGGGAAAAACAATAGGAAGGGAGGGTTACTATCTCCCTTAGAATGGAGAGGGAAAGCAGTAGACAATGTAAGGGTCTACCAGAATTTCCCAATTAAAATGAGGGAACAGGAGAATAAGAACTACATTCTGTTGAGTCAGCCAAAATACAGACTGAGAAAAAGGAAAGAGTAAAATAAAATAAATGGTAATCTTTAAATAAAATGACATTGGGGCACCTGGGTGTCTCAATCAGTTGAGCACCCAACTCTTGGTTTTAGCTCGGTTGGTGATCTTTGGTCATGAGATTGACCCCCCACACACACCCTATGCCACCCACCCACCTCCCCACACACCCCCAACCCCAGCCTCCCTCACCTTCCCCTTGCTCCTCCCTCCCGCTCGTGTGTGTGCCCTCTCTCTCAAATAAATAAAAAAATAAAATCTTTTTTCTAAAAAAAGCAACAGGAATAAAATCAAAGATATCACCCACCTATGACCTGGAATTTCCAGACTGATACACAGATGATTAGGCTGTGTTAAAAACAACACCATATCCTGTGTTATTCATGAGAAACCCCTAGAGGAGAGCAACAAATGTTAAACACGAAGGAGACAGAAAGAGTACTGATGAATGAAAATATGCAAGCCAACAAAAGGCAATAGCAGTAATCTCAGCATCAAACAAATCTCAATTTCAAGTCTAAAGCATCCCACAGGGTAGATGGTATAAGGGTAAAAGATGAAATCCAAAACAGAATTATAAAAGTCATATATGCCTTAGAGCAAATAATGTAGCATCTGAATCAAAATCTTCTATAAATATGCTAAAACTTGAGTCCAGCTCAATTTGAATTTAAAATATAAATATGCCTTTAAAATATTACAGATTAAGTTGGCAAAAAATGACAAAGGATTAAGATTTGGTTAAGGATATCCTCATTGATTGATTGGTTGGTTGACTCCCATCTTACAACTAGGGACACTTTTAAAATACTTATTCCGTCTTTAGCCAAAAGTAAAGCTTGGTGAAACTGAAAAATCTACAAACTGTAGTCTGACCATGACTCAAAACAACAATTCAAATATCATCATAGGAAAATAGAGTTCCTGGGGCACCTGGATGGTTCAGTGGGTTAAAGCCTCTGCCTTCGGCTCAGGTCATGATTTCGGGGTCCTGGGATCGAGCCCCGCATCAGGCTCTCTGCTCAGCAAGGAGCCTGCTTCCCCCTCTCTCTCTGCCTGCCTCTCTGCCTACTTGTGATCTCTCTGTCTGTCAAATAAATAAATAAAATCTTGAAAAAAAAAATAGAATTCTTATGGGATTGGGAGGGAGACAAACCATAAGTGACCCTTAATCTCACAAAACATACTGAGGGTTGCTGGGGGGAGGGGGTTTGGGAGAAGGGGGGTGGGGTTATGGACATTGGGGAGGGTATGTGCTTTGGTGAGTGCTGTGAAGTGTGTAAACCTGGCGATTCACAGACCTGTACCCCTGGGGATAAAAATATATGTTTATAAAAAATAAAAAATTTTAAAAAAATAGAATTCTTGAAAGTTATGAAAATCTCTTGGGCTAGATTAAAAAGGAAGTCAAAATCAAAACTACAAATTATTTTTCAAATAGATAGAAAGAATAGAATTAAATCCAACTGACGTGGGAATAGAACATCTGGAAGTCCGTATTGCTTGATGGTGAGTCAGACTGCCCGGACCTGTGTGATCCCGAGAAAGTTACCAAACCTCTCTGTGCTCCAGTGTTCTCGCCATGGCAAAATGCTCATAACAGCCCTCCCCATACGGATGTGGTGAGGATTAAATAAGTAGGCACAGAAAACACCCAGGAGTCTAGCACACAAGAAGTGTTCCTGAATTATTTGTCTCTAGTTGTCTTCATTGCTCCCTCGACCTGCCTTCTTTCCTTGTCCCTCTCCCTTCCCAGTTTTTAAATTCTCCACAATGTGTTTCGATTAACTTTGTAATAAAAAAAAAAAACTACATAAAAATGTCTAACGGAACATTAGACATTTTTCATTGCTAATCACACTATTAATGAAATTCAAAGGAAAAAGACTTCAGCTGAATCCGATATATAATCATTCCTTAGGTCAGTGCGATCGGAGAGCCGTCCTCCCTTGGGCTGGCAGAGGTGTGTCAGGGTAAGGAGAGGCTGCAAATCAGCCGAGGAATAGCCTAATTTGTGGCCATTCCAAATAGGAGACAGGGCCCTTGCTTCTGAGAAGGCTGCCTATTGGGACTTACCATAATTTCTACGAGGAGAGCTAGTCTTCTTTGTAGCAGGATCAGAAGGAAAACTAACCTGTGAGCCTTCCCGGAGTTTATTTCCAAAAGCTCAGTTTCTAGAGCAAGGTTCCCCCAAACCTGTTGTGACCACTTCCAGACTAAAAATCGAGTCTGCAGAGGATGAACAGTGAGAAAAGGTGCATGATCGGTGGGTCCCAAGGCAGGAGGCATTCAGAAAGAATGGCCAGTCCTGGAAAGGCCCCAGAAAGAACTGACTATGGGCCAGAGTGGACAGGCCCCCAAGAGGACCGTATGCAGCAAGGGGCACACGGGTGCAAAGCAGAGGGCAGGACCCAGAAGGCCATGCCCTGTGAAAACCTCAGTGACCAGGATTACCTGCCTTCCAAGGTCAAACCATGCAAGGACAAGGTGGACACCCACTGCCACACATTGGGCCTATGGAAACCCTGGGATTTCAACTTAATTTTTGGATGTCAGGAAATCTCCAGAAGGCGTGATATTAGGGTTCCCAGTTGCCCAATAGGGCAAAGGCTCTAAATGAAACTCATTTTAGAAATAAAATCATACTTCCTTGCACACCTGAGTACACACCGTGAGACCGAGACTTGCCATGGGACCCCTCCCATCCATCAAGGCAAACCTTTCACCACACTGTGGACTGCCGAGCCCAGATATGAATTTCCCTGGAGTCCATAATCAGCATTTCCTAACAGTAAGCGTGGCAGGTTGGGGATTTCTCTCTAGTGTATTCTGCAGACCTTTCCAGGAGATAGACCTCAGAGGGTTAAGTTCAATTTTGTTGCTTTGTGATGTGCTGAGACGATCTCCTCTGAGATCCTTCTGCTTTCCTTCCTTCCCTTTCTCCCCCTTGAATTGAGAACAGAAATAAGTCCTGGGGCCCGCACGGCTGGACAGAGTGGAACTGTGGCCACCCAGTGGGGCTGGTAAAGGCAGAATCTTCTCTACATAGGTCCAGAGGAGCTGGTCCTCCTCACAGCCCAGGGGGTTCAGCCATCCTCACCTTCCCAGGAGCTGAGGACACCTGCCTCCCAGCACACACACAACCCGTGCTGCTGCGTGGGACATTGCTCTAAACACATGCCCCCAGGCTCCGAATACGTTCAAGTTTTACTGCTGGTCCCCTGCGAGTGCCCTGCTTATTGATAGGCACAGTTCACAAGGTACAAGCATAATCTCCTCCTCTCCCCCTCCCTTCTCCCTCTCAATCCTGTAGACCTTCCTCCAAGTCCTCTGAACTCATTCTAGGACTTGACGTGTAGCTTGTCCTCAGTCACTATTTGCTGACAGCCGATCCAATCCCTACGTCATCGTTACATTAACATGATACCATGATCTGATTAACATCAGCATCTGCAATTTGCTACATGAAGACCACACATGTGTGTTCTCGGGCACCATGACCTTCTACAGACATCATCGCCGACGTTGGAGAAGATGACAAAACCCAGACCCAAGTTTGCACAGTTCCTGGAGTTTTCGATCCACGCTCTGTCTGAATCCAGACCAAAACCTACATAAAACAGCAATTGCTTTCCCTTAGCTAAAATTGTCTAATGCCCTTTAAATTTGCTCAGTGGGATTAGTTTTTTCATCTGCCCCTAGGATTAATTCCCAAGACTTTCCTGGTCATTTCTGCTTATTATAAAGTCCTATAGCCATTTGAAGTCACAAAGCTCAGTCCTGATCGTGAAATTAGAAGGTCTGGCTCAGTATAATAATTAACACTTCAATCTTAATTTGAAAATAACACTTAATCCTCCTCCTTTGCTAGAGTTTCCTGTGGTTACAAAGCTTCTCTCTTCTCACTCACCTCTTTTCCCACTTGCTACCTGCTGTTTCTTTTCATTTCTTAACATTTTGAATATGGAAACTTCTAAGCATACACAAATAAAGAAGAATAGTATAATAAATCCATTACTCTCCTTCAACAATTATCACCTCACCAGCTAAGAGCAAATCTTGTTCCAACCCTCCCCCACCCCACCACCGCTACCAGCAGCTGCCTGCATGTCTGATTCCTCCAGCATTGGCCCAAGGAGAAGGGAAGGGACAGGAAATCTTCCCTGAATGACAGTGTTGTGAGCTCTTTCCTACTCAGGGCTGGCCAGCATTTACAGAAGACCTTTTCTTAGATGGGGAGCTTTGGTGGGCTCTCTGGAGAATCCTTCTGGAAGCATCTCTCCTCTTCTGCTCCCTCAATGGGAACAGACAACATCTCTGTTTGGGTGAGTGGCTGAAACTTCCCACAGCGCCTCAGGAATGTGGCGGTCCATCTCGAGGGTTCTTCCTGCTGAGATCCCATCAGCCTTGGAGGCAGCCCTGTGGCGCAGGAATGAAGATGACCGAGACCAGCTCCCTCACCTGCAGGGCCTCACTGCTCCATGGAAGACGCTCAGCCCTGCCTTAATAAGTTCTGGAAATGCAGGGGCGTGTCAGTGACCTCTGGACCGCCTTCATCTGGGCCATCAGCAGCAAGCCTACCTCACACCCCTTAGATTTCTCAACAGGCACTCCAGTAGGCTCACATAGTAGTCCCACAGGAGCATGATTAACAATGCTTAAAGTGAGGGACGAGTGTCCCAACACCTTTCCAAAAAAATTATTTCTCTTTTCCAACCCTTTTATATCCTCAGTGTGAAGAAAAGCTTAAGTACCCTAAATCAACACTACTTACAGTGTGGTCCTGAAAATCTGGAGAACCTTGCTATTAGTAATAATAATTTTGGAAAGTCAGTTGAACTATCAATGGGCTTAGGGTTATAGTTGATTGACCTCCGGGTCCCAGTTCCTTATGTCATTGTAGACAAGGAACATACAGCTTATAGGCCGGCTTAAACAATTCTTGGCCCTTTATTTACTTTGGATTTTATCTATGGAAGCAGCGTCTGTTGCATCTGCTAAAATTCGGTTCCTCGACCAAAACTGAGATGGTAGGAATCCTATCAGTACGGCGAGGTATGTGAGAAAAGATTAAGGACCTATTTGGACCGACACAAAGAAATCATAAAGAACGGGTTCTAGAAAGTTTCAAGAGACATGTTCCCCCATCGTGAGAACCTATTCCTCAGAGATGGTCATTTGCAAATCCCGTAAGGCCTCTCCTTCCACTTCACCGTTGACCCAGATCATGTAGCTTCACACCCACAGCCCCTGGTCCTTCCCACTTCAGAGCAAGAAGGCCTGATGTCCAGCCTCGAGGGCTGCGTGTCCAAACCTGTGTCTACTTTGTCCTTCCGCCCCATCAGCAAATGACTGAGGGATTCGTATAGAAACATCCTATCTCCCTCACTCTTAAGGGGATCCCTTGGAGACAAAGGTCTGACGTTGGCTCTCAGAGTTTCCCAGGGAGGCGCAGGCCAAAACTCACCTCCACAGCCTGAGAACTCTTCAACGGGATTTTTGCTCCAGGCAAGCTGCTGCTTCTGGAGAGAAGCATGCCAAGGAGCCTGCGGGGTCACTGCTGCCTGATGGTTGGGAGGCCACAGGACAATGGGCTGCACCTGCCATGCACCCCTTATGTAGCTCACCCATATTTATAAAGGGCACACTCCAAGCAAAGGCTGTTGGAAGCCAGCCTTCCAACAGGAGAGTCTGTCTCTGGGGTCAGCACCATAACC
This sequence comes from Mustela nigripes, assembly GCF_022355385.1. Lineage (NCBI taxonomy): Eukaryota > Metazoa > Chordata > Mammalia > Carnivora > Mustelidae > Mustela > Mustela nigripes. The sequence goes on along the minus strand of NC_081560.1, from coordinate 145,223,116 downwards.
TTTCAAAAGGGACTCCAGGTGGGCAGTCAGAAACTGCATACCCAACTCTTCTTGGACTATGCATTTAGGCTTTCTGTCATCCATGGTCTAGATCATTCGACACTGACCCGCACTCACAAAGAGGCCCTTGAATTTTGGCTCTCAGAATTTTGGCCCTGCCCCCACGACCGGGTTGAGGAGGCAAGCCATGGGGCAGACGCTGCACAGGCCGGGCTGTCCTCTGTTGGGCGCGGCCCCTCCCTTGCTCTGGTCTCGTCCTCAGTGAGCCGGCAAAGGGGCCCGGATGCCCAAGCACCTGCTCCAGTGGGCGGCCAGGACGCCAGCCCGATGCACAAGTCTGGTCTGGCAGGGGCAGTGAGCTCAGAACACTCAGGACCTAGCAGGGTGACTGGCAAGAAAACAAGGACAGGCAAATACGGTTTCAAGGTTTGTTGTGAGCACCCTGATTCTACTGTATGAGAAGGACCCGTGAAAATACAAAATAAAATATAAATAGGTGAATTCCCTGGGGAAAACCATTTCTTCTTTTTGGGCTTCGATCTTCTCACCTTGAAAACGCAAACTCGAATCTTCTTCCTAGGGTTTGGAGGACACAGCGAGCACATTTGTGAAAGCAGTGTGTAAAATGCAAAGGGTGATCAAATGAAAGAGAATGGGCACTATTTGAATAAATTACATGTTCATATTATATGCTAATGGTTATACTAATCATATAATATTATCCTTCTACCATTATGTAAAAAAGTCATCACACGTTGTATCAGATTTCTCCATACATCCTGCCGGCAGGGACTTCGAACACAACCAGAATTCCCCCCGCAGCTCTCCACACGTGAGCTGACTACCCTGGTCCCTCGGTCCATGGCCTCCTCACTCCAGCAGCCTTTTCCCAGCAGGCGATTCTTTTTTTTTTTTTTTTTTTTTAACTAAACCTAAGGCAACTATGCCATTCTGCTGTGTGAACCCGATGGAGGCCCCACAAGTCTCCAGAAGGGCCTCACAGGCTCTATCACCCAGTCCCTGCCTCTCTCTGACCACAGGTCTCACTTCTCTATTTCACCCCAGCAAGCCCTGCCCCCGAGTATGTGACCTTGAATCGGCCGCCTGAAATGCTCTCCTCCAAATATCCAATAGCTCACTCCTTCTCCTCCTTCAGGATTCGGCTTGTGTGCCACCGTGTGGGAGGCATTCATTCCTCAGGCCCTAGTGCAAAAGGCAGATCGCTACCAGCACCCAACTCCTCCTGTATCCCCCTCTCCCCCAGTCTTCCTCATTTCTGCAGAGCACCTACAGGTCAGATAACCATTTGCTCACTTGTAGCCTGCCTTCCTCAACTAGACCTTAATCTCCTTGAGGGCATAAATGTTGCTTTTTTCATCCGAAGAGTGAAGGGCACACGGCAGTTATCTAATACATATTTGCAGACCCGAGTGAAGGAACGAATGACAGATTAATCAGTCGGCCGCCTTGTCAACAGTGTAGTCCATGCAACTCATAGGGCACAGCAAGAGTCGGGAGGAGAATGGATGTGAGGTACTTCGTCATCTGCAAAGCGAGACTGAGTCTGGTTTTTAATCCATTAGTGCTGGGATGAACTGGGGAACCTCCGCACACAGTCTTACGCCGCATCAGCAATAACTTCCTCCCCACCAGAACCTCCGTTCTTTGCGTGGATGTGTAGAGATTGGCCTGTGTCATTTTTTCCAAGCATCCTGAATGGACTGGCCACACTGCCCCAGTGGTCCCGCAGCAGCAGACACCCAGCCCAGCTTCTAGGCTCTATGTAGACTCCTTTATGCCTCCTTATGAAAGTTCAAGTGGTCAGAAGCTGAGAGAGGCACAAATGTGTGCCTACCACTGTTGATTGGTTCCTTCCTCCAAGGGCCCCGGCTGCTAAACTGCATGGCTAACCCCACAGGCTAAATGGCCAGGCAGGAGTGACCCCCTCGTGGCTCCTCCCTGACCGCTCCCCTCCTTCCACTGTGACTGGAAAGAACACCCGTTTCTCTCTCCCCTGCCGTACACCTTCCAGACTTGGAAGCCACCACAGCCTTGGCCACCAGTCCTGCCACCTGCGGCTGCCCTTCTTCTTGTGAGGCCTGAGGCTTTTCCCGAAGAGGAAATAAAAGCGAATAAAATTCAGGTTGCTGCTATTGATCTCAGTCATTTCTGAACGTTGCTACAGCAACCGAAATGGGCCTGATAGTCAATATCTTTCCCTCCTCCCTGAGGCCCTCCCTTCCTCCCTCCCGCCTCGGGGGGCCCAGGCTAAGCTGCCCGGACAGCATCAGCACTGGGTCCAGTCCTGCGGCTTCTGTCCAAGGCTTTAGAGGATGGAACTGCCCAGGGGCCAGAGCCAGGCAATCAGGGCACTGCCAAGTGACCCCCAAGCCCGACTTGGCCCCACACAAAGGGAAGCGGAGCAAGGACCCACTTGCTATTAGATCCTCTTGAAAATGCAGGGAGAAAAAGGGAAAGAGACCTAGGACATTTTCTAGAAAAAGTTTTACAACCTGGATGTCCGCCGCTTCCTTCTGGGGTGCTGGGAGAGCCCCCGGCCGCTCTGGCAGAGAAGTCAAAGAGCTCTGATCGGGGTGGTCCCTGCTCAAGCTTCTCAGGGACAGAGAAGTCTCATCCCCCCAGGGACCTGGCTTCCTGCTCATCCCAGTGCTATCTTTTTCCTTCACTGTTAAGGATTTCAGAAAGAATCAGGTCAAAATATGCATGCTAAGTTATGAGGCATAGATAGGAACATAAAGACCCGGGGGGAGGAAAACGTTAAGCTCGGTTCAGGTCCGCTCTGGGGACTGCAGGGACCCAGCGCCTCACGCAGCCTGCAGGAATGAGGACCGTGCACACAGACTCCAGCACACCCAGGTACAAGGTACAAGCCCCGGAGCTCACCGAGGCACAGTCCAAATCCACTGGGGTATGAGCACGAGGTGGTTAAACCACAAACCCCGGGCTGCGGCCGGAGTTCATGGTTGATGGTGCAACAAGGGCATAACTTTATGGGAAATGACTTGCAGGTAATAGGTAGCAAGTTCAGTGCTGTTCTATTAGCACCCGGAGCAGCGCAGTCCATAAAACTCTTCCCAGGCCAGCGGTGCACGGAGGAGGCCATGTTTGTTACCGGCGGCTGCTGGGGCCCATCCCCGCAGAGTGCGTTCTGATGGAAAGGCCCGTGCAGTGGCCCGGATCTTGGGGGCACAAAGTAGCCACAGAAGTAGCTGTGCCTATAGAAACGCGATTCATGGGAACGCAGAGCGGTGGGATCCCAGAGGCAGCCTGGTGCTGGCCCACAACCAAGCTCTAACCAACCCTCGGCTTCCCTCCTCGGATCCCTCTTGTCTCAGGGTAAATGCGTCTTCCTGAATGTTTGGTCCAAGACGTTCTCCTTCTTGGACCGGTCTCCCCTCCCCTTAGAGGCTAAGACCTTGGGAAATAAAACCATAAGGACCTCTTACTGTTCCTGCTTCCAGTCCCCTCTTAGCCTTAGAGATGAGAGACCAAGCATCAGCTTGGAGGGGGAACAAGGGAGAAAAGAAACTGGATTACAGTGTCAAAGAATTATACCCATAGAAGACTTGCACAAGTCAAGAGGACTAGATCCTCCCCCCATCCTAGTCACTCATTCTTGGGGCCTGGGTCAACCCTCTCCCTCTCTGGTCCCAGCTTCACCAGCTCATACCCAGGGGTAGAGGACAGACAGAGTTCACAGATCCTTCCCAAATCTGTATGTGTCCTTAAGGCCAGAAACTATGGAGTTTGGGATATGATGCAAACTGTGGCATTTAGGATCGAAGTATTATAAATAATTACAAGTGTCTCAAATGCATTGCATGCATTACTTGGTTAATCCTCACAGCATCTAGTGAGGGGGGCACTATGACTGTTCTCATTTCAGACAGGAGGAAGCTGAGACAGAGGGCAAGTAAATTGCCCAAAGGCTTACAGCTTGGAATTGGTGGAATCATCACGCACTCAGAGAGCAGGATCCCTGGCCCTTCACCACCGGGTTTCACCTCCAGGCTGCTCTGCTCTCCAAGATACACTCCAGAAGCCATGGGAATAAGATAATAAGGCAGAGGTCTGGCAGTGCCTGCCTTCCCAGACTCACCCAGCTGACTGGCGTGTCTTCAGCACCTTCAGTGGGACGAGGAGAATCAGAGGGCTATGGGGGTATAGGGCTGGAGAATAGGAGGGCTAGGGCTAGGGTCCAGCAAGGTCACACACACATACAGGCTGGTTCCTTAAATTTTTGGAACACTTCCAAGCTGACCAAAAGTCAGAGCCCAGCTGCCTCCCTGAGAAGTGTTTCTCCCTCCCAAACCCAGGATCCTGCAATTAAGGGGTAACTCCTGGACCAGTGTGGGGTCTCCAGAAGGTGCTTACTGATCTGGCTGGTGGGGCCCAGATGGGGTGCTACAGTTTATCCCACCAGCCCTGCTGCTCTTCCCAAGTCAGGTGGCAGGAGTAACAAAGGAGGCTAGAAGCCTCAGTGACCAGAGAGAATAGCTTTGAACCTCTTCCCCTGTCCCAGCTATGTATGGCCTGGCTCCCGGACAGCTTTTCCCAGGCCAGGTTGGTTGGTCACGCTCCTGAGTGGCATGTCTCCTGGAGCAGGACTCTGTTCCTGGTGTGGACCCAGACGAGTGACCCAGGTTGCCATTGGCAACCCAGTTATAGGCTGCACTCAGCCCTCCCCCCACCCATCAACTCTTCAGAGTTACTGAATCTTGAGTCTTGGTGTCCTGAATAGCAGGTCCCTCTTGGAAGAGGACTGGGCACCCCTGTGGGCCGTCAGCCATTAGTACGGGCTATCCCACTCCCCCATTTCCTGCCAGAAGCACTTTTCCCCCTACTTAGATCCAATTCTGCATTATTGGGAACCTATCTCATGCCAAGAGTTAGCGCAACATGACCTAGTTGAGAAAATTGTCCTGCGTGCAGCTGATGGTTAATAACAGCTGCTTAGATAGGCTGCCTCAGAGCCTGTCCCTAAGCGCTTTACGTTTATTAATCCTAAGAATAAACTCATTAAATAGGAACTGCTACCACCTCCATTTTGTAGAAGAGGACTCTGAGGCACAGAAAGGTTAAGAATTTCACCCAGGTCACACAGCAAGTTTGGGATGTCACTGGATTCCATCCAGCATCTGTACTTACAACCCAAAGCAAGGACAGCCAGCACTAGAAAGCCCTAAGTTCTTCCCAGACTTTAGACATATGAATTCAGTCCAGATGGGCATATTCAGGAAACTGCTTATAATTGATCGGTTTAGCCCAAGACTTCCCACACCTCGAGGACAGCTTTGGAGAAAATGGAATTGGACAGCTGCTGGGAGACGGGCCAAGGTTTTCAGGGAAAACGTTTCTTTATTGGTTACTGGGGGAGTCTTTTACTTGGTTCCACAGATAGCTCCAGGCTCAGGGTGGGGAGAAAGCCGAGCCCTCTGGTTGGCCCTGGAGGCTGGCCTGCAGGACCTCCCCTGCCAGCAAGCCCAGACTCCACACAGAAGCTTTCCCTCTTCCAGAGAACCCTTGTGTACAGGTCTGACGTTCAGGTGAGGACAAACAGCCTCGTTCTCACTCCTCAGGAGAGAAGGTTCCAGGCCACACCCTCACGAGGCAGCGGCAATTCCTTCCAACCTGCAGTTTGGGAAGACCTCGGGCAGACATTTTCCCAGCCAGGGCCGGCGCTGCTCCGATAATCTGCTGGATGGTGCCACCTGCTGGAGAAACGGAAAGCCTTCTCTCTGGCCGCAGCACCAGAGAGCCCTGCTTTCTGGGGCCACCTCCACCTGGTGCCTGCATCTCCTCCACCCTGACCCTGACCCTGGCCGGAGAGAAACCTTCAACAGAAAGCTGGTGCAGTGGGCATCTGGGTCTTCCGTGGGTTCAATCAGCAGGATTGCTCATTTATTTATCTGTACTGTTTTCTTGTTTTTGCTTCTCAGGGCTGAAAGACCGACCTCATCGTCTCCCCTTGGTTAAGGACACTAAATCCTTAAACTTTTTGAACTTCGGTTCCCCTATTAAAATGCTGGGCTGTTGTGAACAGGATAATGCACCTGTTTCAGGAACTTAGCGAGGTGGGAAAAGAGACTAGTGATCATTGCACACACACCCAGGGAAGCCGTGTGCTTGCTGGACATGCCACGACTGGACCGTGACAAGTGGGAAGGGGATGTCTGTAGGTTCTCAGATATTACTGGAAGATACTGTATCCTCGGTAAAATGTGTATAGAAGAACAAATCCCTTTTGAGATAAGGGTTCATTAACCTAATCACAGATGGGACTTGGAGGGCACAAGACGCAAAGCAAAGCCCTAGTAAAACAATAAATTACTATGTAACATTGACTCTCAGAGTTTTATTGGAACCATGAGGTTATACCTGAGATGCCAAGCTCTTCTCTATTTCACTTAATAAACATTATTTTTCTTCCTTTTCTCTTTTGCTCTGTGCTCCCTAATGAGCCCATTCTTTCCCATCTGTTATGGGTTGAATTGTTTCTCCCCTCCCAAAATTCACATGTCAAAGCCCTAACTCCCAGTATCTCAGAAGATGACTGTATCTGGAAAGAGGGCCTGTACAGAGTTCATTAAGTTAAAATGAGGCCATTAGTATGGAATCTAATCCACCCTGACTCCTGTCCTGTGGGAAATTTTCAAAGTGCAAAGGTAAACCACAAGCTGAAAAGAAATTTTTCAGAACAAAGAGTTTGCAATCAGAATATATAAAGAACTCTCACAACTCAATAAAAAAAAGGCCAAAAATTCTAATAAAAAATGGATGAAAGATTAGAATAGACATTACCCAAAAGAAATATACAAGTAGCTATGGGGCATCTGGGAAGCTTAGTCATTAAGCGTCTCCCTTTGGCTCAGGTAATGATTCCAGGGTCCTGGGATTGGGAAACCTGTTTCTCCCTCTCCCACTCCCCCTGCTTGTGTCCCCTCTCTCACTGTCTCTCTCTCTCTCTCTGTCAAATAAATAAATAAAATCTTAAAAAAAAAAAAAAAAAGGAAGAAAGAAATACACAAGTGGCTAACTAGCACATGTTCAATATCGCTGGTCCTCAGAGAAATGATAATTAAAACCACAATGAGATAACTACTACACATGCGTTAAAATGACTAACGTTAATGAGATTGTCAATACCAAGTGTTGGTAAGGCTGGTGAGGACTTGGAGCCACTGGACCCCTCTCCTACATTGTTGCCATTGTTACAGCCATTTTGCAAAACAATGTGACATTACCTTGTGATATGAAACATTCATTTACCATACTATCAGACAATTCCATTCCTAGGTATGTACCCTAGAGAAATACAAGTGTATGTCCCCATGAAACACGGATGCAAATCTTTATTTACTTTTTAAAGCAACTTTATTTTTTTAAGATTTTATTTATGTATTTATTTACTTGAGAAAGAGTGAGCGAGAGAGAGAGAGCATAAGCTGAGGGAATGAGCAGTGGGAGAAGGAGAAGCAGACTGTCTCCTAAGCAAGGAACCCGATGCGGGGCTCGATCTCAGGACCCCCGGGATCATGACCTGAGCTGAAGGCAGATGTCCAACCAACAGAGCCACCCAGGCATCCAAGATGCAAATTATTTATAATAGCATGATTCATAAGGGACAAAAACTGGAAGCAGATATATACATACCGTGGGATACTATGGAGCGATAAAAGGAACAAAATGCTAAGAGGTAGAACATGAATGAATCTCAGACACATTGTGCAAAATCAAAGAAGTCAGAAAGAAAAGGCTGTGTACAGAATGATTCTGTTTACATGAAATTCTAGAAAAGGCAGCCCAGTAATGACAGAAAGCAGATCAAATGTGGGCCTGGTGCTGACAGCAGAGAAATGGGATCCATGGGAGGGAAGAGGCACGAGGAATCTTGTTACTGTAAAGGGGCTGCTCTTCATATGGGGTGGGATGGCGGTGACATGATTGCATATACTTAGCAAAATTCATGAAATTGTGCTTTGAAAATGGATGAATATTATTATATATAACTATCGTCATAATAAATAAAAAGAAGGCCAAAAAAAAAAGAGAAAAAAGGAAATTTGACCCACAGAAAGAGACGGCAGGGCTGCATGCAGAGGAAAGATGCAGCCACCTCACAGCCCAGAAGAGAGGCCTCAGGAGAAACCAGACTTGTGGACACTTTGATCTTGAACTAAAACCTCCAGAACTGTGATCAAATCAATTTCTGTTGACAAAGCTCCCCAGGCTGTGCTATTTTGTTATGGCAGCACTAAGGGACTAATACACCATCTTAGTACAACAAAGATAGCTGCTACTCAATGAGACAGGACTTCTGTCCACACGGAGGTCAGACAGGAAGCATGACTCGCCCCGGGCATGGACCCGCACTGCCAGCAGGCCGAAAGGGGCCCACGCCTCTGCCTTCCTGCCTCGGATCCAGGCCCAGTGTGGGGCGCTGCACTGAGCGGGTGCGCTGGGCTCTGGTCCCTGCAGGATCTGCCGGAGGCCCTGGCAGATGGCTGCCTGAATTTCTGCTTCTCTGCATCTCCACTAGAGAGCCACCAGCCACTAGCGAGCAGAGACGCCTCCCATAAACCACAGGGCCCAGATGCAAGGGTCACGCAAGGACAGGGTTGCCCCTTCACAGGGCTCTGAAAAGAGGCTGAAGTTTATGGCTGTGTGAGATGTTTACAACAGAAACATTTGTTTCTCCAACGGCTCTGGGGTTGCTGAAGTGAATTTCCTCTAAAGCTGAGAAGTACCCATCCATCTGCTTGACAGTCCCTTCCTCAGAGGCACGGGAAGCTGAGGTGGGACACGCTGGCGGGAGGCCAGGGTGGGAAGGAGGTGACAAATCAAGCCACAACTGGAATGGGTGCTGTGGATGGCCCTCTCCAGGCAAAGGAGCTGTATTTTTGAACCAAATATAGAAAAATAACAATAATAATAATAATTGACTCTGATTGGTGAATGTATGCAAAAAGTTTTACAAAGATTTACAAAACCAATCATAGTTTCTTACACATTCCGAACATTTGATATTGAAAATAGTAAAATTTTATTCCGACATACCAAAATCATTCCAAAACCTATAGGGTTGACATCAAGAGTGCCCGGTCACAACTGGAACCTAGCTGGATCCAGGTGTGCTCCAAAGAGGCTGGGAAGCAGGGAAGGGACTCGGACAGGAGGGGCTTGATCTAGGGACAGAGGTAGTCATCCAGGGACCTGGAAGCAGTGATCACAACGCAGACAGGCAGACGGCAAAATATGTCTTCAGGCCAGTCCCGGAAACCTGCCAATTCCTGAAGAGAACAAAAAATCAATTCAGATAACAGCCTTTCCCTCAAAACGTTGCTGCTGAAGACCCAGGCGTGGGCAGCACCTACTTGGGTCCTGAGGCAGGTTAGACCAAAGCATTAATAGATTTGTTTTCTGTGCACTTCCCGCTCTTCCTCTGGTTACCCTGGGGGCACCCCCGCTGAAACAAAGACTCCAGGAGACAGACTGGAGTTGATCTCAGGGAAAGAGAGCAACTCTCCACCGGGCTTTCATCAAAGCAGGAGATTTTATTTTGCTCCGTGAATGTATTTGAGACTGAGGCTGGAGGCAAGGAAGAGAGTGGCTGAAAGGGGCGGTGGAGAGACAGGAGAAGGAAGCAAAGTCCCTGCAGAGTGAAGGAGAAGACCCAGCATGTCCAAGGGTCGGGAGCCGATGGAAAGGACCCAGGCTCAAGCCGTCTTCTAAAGAAGCTCCTCACCCACCCGTCCTGCAGACAGCAATCCGGGACCCGTGCAAATCCCTGTGAACTGAAGGCAGGGCACTTGGCCACTGTTGGTGGGGCTGGGAGTGAACAGACAGAACCCTGTCCCTGACTACCATGCAACAGCCCCACCATCCAGGGTCCCAGTGGTCTGGCCCCAGTGTTACAGTATCATGTACTGCCTGGTAGCCAGAAGGAGGAGATGCCCATCCTGTCTTGGCACAAGTACTCCATTGCTGGCTCCCACCCTGAGGCCTTCAGAACACTAAGCATGATAATCAGCAGAAGGCTATGGCTCCTACCAGGAGATGCTGGTTCATGGGGAGGCCTGGAGGGAGCAGAGGAGCAGTTAAGTCCTGGCAAAGCAGCCCCACAGCAAAAAATGGCCAGGAGCAGAGCCATTGGTGCACATCCTGGAGCTCTAGGAGGGCCTGGAAAAGCCAGGAAGCTCCACACCCTGGGTGAGCAGGTGTGTCAGGGACCCCAGAATACAGAGAGCTCCTGCTAGCATGACCCCCTGTGTGACCCCAACCACACCAGGGAAGTACCAGGCTCCCCGGGAACAGGGCTGATCCAAGCCATGGGTGAAAACTCACTTGTCCGTTTGGGAAAAGCCATCTATAAGGTTATAGCCTACACTGTGGGAGTGAAAGTAATGACAGGCACATCCCAAACCAGACGAATGAAAACCTAATGTGTGGTTTTTAATTCTAGGCAAATGATAAGTTGTGCAAAAAGTAAATTGTAATCATAGGACCAACCTGACCTACAGTGAACAAGATTTCTCACCAAATTCAGAGGATTTGGGTGGCTGAGGAAACAAAACGTGTAGGGGAGGGTGTGGACAGGCAACATGAGAGCTGACTCCAGTCTATAGAGAATTGTCTAAAACTGGGAAACCAAGAAACAGTAGATTAACCTCATAATTCAAGAAAGTAAAGCCAATCCTGGAAAGAACAGCTAAGAATTGAGAAACGTCTCAATTGAGAAAGATCGTGTCTAGGGAGTAGCACTGGGTGGGAAGGGAAAAGGAGCAGGGGGCCTGCTGGGTCCTGCGTTCTTCTCTGTGTGATTCTGGGACCCGTGAACTGCCTACTCCGGCTCTCAGCTTCCCCATCTGCACCATGATCGTGCCATCTAAGTGATCTTTAGTGGCTGTCCAGTTCTCTGGGATGGGGTTCTGGGCTTGTGGGTTTCTGTGGATGGATCATATTTAGTGTGATCATGGAAGCCTGAGTGTCCCACACAACCGGGCACGTCTGCCCGCACACCCACCTCAGAATGTGCTCAAACTCCAACAGGCACGTGGTCTACCCAGGGCAGCCTTGGCCTTTCCCAAACTCAGCCAAAGGACACCCTGCCCACCTGCTCCCAGGCCGAGGGCCTGCCCGCAGGAAGGCACCTCTGAACAGATATCATGGCTGCTATTGGAGGCATCCCACTGCACGCAGCAAGGGTGGCCCTTTATTAAAGATGCTGCAGGACCCCTGCATTCTGAGCTCCCTCTTCGACCTCCTCCATCCTGCATCCCACACTCCACCCCTATAAACAGACCACATTAGCCCCTTCTTATGTGAATGGAAGGTACATATCTATGTTGAATGAATGAACACATGAATGAATGAATGAATGAATGAATGAATGAATGAAATCATATACCAATTTGTTCTTTAGGCAATGAATGCCTTTCCTGAGCCCCAGGGTCGGAGGAATTAAGGCAATGAAGAGATACAAAGCAGGTGAAAACCGACATTCACACCAACTCAGAAAGAACAAGGAAGTAACACTGAGAAAACACAGACTCCTTAGTATGGGCTTCCTCTGGGGACAAAACATTTGTGGGAAAATAAGGGAAGTAGTCCCTAAAGAAAGGTAACTTTCTACAAACCTTCCAGGAAATCTTCCATGCCTGGCACCAAGCACAACCGCATGTAGCCATGTGGCCAAAGAGTCCTTTCTTTCACTCACAAAGCCAGTTGGGTCAGGTCCAATGCCGGCATGTTTCGGCACTCCTGAAGATCCTGGTTATCCTTGACAGTGAAGCTCTGAGCACAGGGAAAGAGTCTGTGTTTAGCAGCTAGTATATGTCACCTTTTCATATATTTTCTCATTTAGTCCTGAGAATGACCTTGTGATGTAGGGATCATTATCCTAACTTGGATATGGGACCACTAGAAACCCTCCATTGATCTGTCTTCCCTTGGCTCCCATTGCTAGTGAGTGTCAAAGCCGGAGTCATCCCAAAAGCCAGGTCATAGCGAAATGCATTCTTCCTCCTCATCTACCAGTTTGCACAAGACTTGCTTCACACAGTTCTTGGCCTAGCTGAGGAAGGACATGGGGGCCAGACCCCAAAAGGGCATGTGTTTTGTGCCTTGTCTGTTCCCCTGTCCATTTCCTAAGCTGGGGAGTGGATGGAAGACCCCAGTACTTTGTTGGTCAAAGGGGGCCCTGGTTGAGAGGGGAGACTGAGAGGGGGCTCAGCCCAATGACATTCCTTCCAAACAGGAAACTTGATCATCCTGCGTTAACTTTGTATCCTTACAAATAGGTCTCCATTTCTTCCTGTTTCTGAATATTTAAAGTGCTCTTAAATGAAGGGATTATTTAACGATTTCTGTGGGTTTTCTGGTATTTGTTTTGAGGGGTTGTTTTTTTTTCTTTTTAATTTTGTTTTTGTTTGACAGTGTTGAATCATCAAAATATTGTAAAGCACTTTTCCGGCTCACTAATTGATACACTCCTGCCTAATTGCCTGCTGTTTCATTTCTTCTTTGTTAAAATGACACAAGGTTTTCAGTTTTGTTGCTTCCCCAAAAACAAAGGGTGTTGCTTCACTACCCCTCCATCTGCGCCTCCACCAGGATGACAGCGTGCACACACACATCACTGGTCCTAGGCAGGAGCTGGGGGGCAGAAGCCTAGAAGGAGGGGGGCAGGGGACAGTGGTTGCCAACAGAGCTCCCTCCCCAGCACCCTTGCCTGACATCACCTAGCAGATCTCCCGACATCTGAAATCTTCGGCGGGTCTTAATTGTCTATGCCCTGAATTGCCAAGGGATTTTTAAAGCTCCCAGGGAGATTTTTAAAGCTCCCAGGAGGCTCCAACCAGAATCTTCCAGAAACCAACTATCCTCAAGCATTCCACAGTACTGTGTTGCACAGGCACCCAGCCCAGATGAGTGCCCCTCCTGATGCTGGCCGACATGTAGGCCCTTCCCAGCTACCTATCTTTCTGATGTCTGGCTTTGACCTCCCCTCTAGCTCCATGAACTCACCCTGAATCACAGGACTGATTGTTCTTCTAGCCCTCCCCCCTATGGTAGAGTGTACATGCTGGCCATAAACTTTGCCCAGGGGTGCCCCTGGCTCTGACCATGGGCTTCTCCATGAGGCCCTGCCTCTTCTAGCTTTACCCAGGTCCCAGGATAAAAAAGCAAACCCCAGTAGTCCTTGGCAACATTAGAACTTCAAAGGGGTATGATTTTCTGAACAGACCTCTGCCTTTTCCATGAAACCTTGACAAAACCAGAGGTTGACTAGGAGACAGTATTATGATCCTGTCCTCCTGTATCTCAGTATTTTCTGAGTCCCAATGAGAGGAAAGTAAAATCCAAGGCCACCGTGTGAGTCAGTGACAGACCTGGGACCAGACCAGGGGCCCGACTTCTAACCTGATGCTATGCTAATTCCAGACTCGACTTCTCTTCACCTCTCCCAGAACATCCATACTATTCTCTTTCTGTGGACCACATTATTGCATTCTCCAGAGTCAGAGTCATGACTTTAGAATTTACTCTGTGGTTTTCACAAGTTTCCTTGAGCTTAAGAATTATCTGGAGTGCTTACCAAAGAAATGGATTGCTGGAGCCTAACCTAGACAGACTGGTTTAGAAGTTCTGGGAGAAAGTCCTGATGGTCCAGTCATTCTTGTCATCAAGAAAGTTTAAAAAAAAAAAAAAAAAAAACTGTAGAGGTAATTGGGAGTCATCAAAGGTTTTAGAGCAGGATCATAACATAAACAGTCATGCTACTGAAAGATTAATTAGGTAGCCCTGTGGAAGTCAGATCGTCAGCATCGAGCTGTAAAGAGCTCTGATAAGGGCTACCTGGGAAAGAATTTCCAAGATCAGAGTGGAGGGATGAGAAGTGCAGGCCCTACAGTCATGTCTTCCTATCATGATGCCAACTTCCTGAGCCCATGGAGAGGAACAGCACGCACATATGATACAGGTGGGACGGTGGGGTTATCCCTCACAGGGATTCAGAACTGGTGTCTGCCCCACCTTCCCAGTCTAGCCCATATCAGAGCCCGCCCCTACACTGCTGTCCTGAGGCAGATGGCATCTCAGCTCCCTTCGAGGACTCATGCCACCTGTCCTTGGCCTCTCTTCCAACCTTAGTTACTTCCTTCCATTCTAAACCAGGCAGCTACTTCATCATTAGATGAGAAATTGAGATTCCAGCTCACTTTCCTTTATTTCTATCCAAGATTCCTTGGACGTAGTTGACAACATACCCGCCTGAGCTTCCAGAAGTGTTTGTCTGACTACAGCTCCACTTGTTCCATGAAATCTCAGAGTCCTCTAAACTTCCTTCCAGCCAATTCTCTAACTGACCAAGAGGTTTCCTATATGAGCTTTGCGAAGAGACCTCTTAGCTACCATGAGACATATGCAATTTACTTCTTGTCCTCTGAGATCTGTTACAGTATCTCTTTCCTTTACCTGTTCCAAGAGTGGGGCCGTGGCCCAGGGCCCAGCATGGCCCAGCTGCTGCTTGTTAGGCATGGAGGCTCAATGCCAAGAGCACGAGAAGTCAATGTTGCTGCCATCCCCAATTTCAAATCTCTCTATGCCTTAACTTTTCTATGTCCTACAGAGACACAGTCAACACAGTTATTCATTCAATATAGATTGCTATGGGTCTGCTTGGTACCAGAGCCATTAAAATACAATCCATTCACACTCACTTCCTTTAAGACTCCAACATCTGTTGAAAGAGTCTGGAGTGAAGAACTGTCTTCCTTGGAACCTCACCTCACCCCTCAAAAGGACCCCCTTGGCCTGAAGCCATGCATGTGCACCTTGAGGCTGTCTTCCCCTCTCAAAAGCTTATGTCAAGAGAGACCCAGTGCCTTCCTCTGAATCAATACTAGGGTCAAATCTCACCTCCATTCACTCCTCCAGGCCAGGCTAACTCCTAGAGTAGACATAGCTTAAGCCCACACTAACAAATACCTCTTGAATATTGAATGAATGTCTTTCCCACGCAAATCCCAGACAGACCAAGACATTCCATCCAATCTCCTTCTTGACCCTTCATACACATCCTCCTATAGCACAGCAACTAAGAAGTCTTTGTGGCTCCTACAGGACTTTGAACAATACAGTTGAGGGCCTCATGAGGAAGAAGTAATGAGAGAGCACAATTATATGAATCCTCTTTTACAGATGAGGCAAGAGAGGCTCAGAGAAGTGAAGAGCTTCTCAGAGCTGAGGGGACCAGATGCGGTATTTGAATCCAGGTCCTCCGTTCCTGGTTGCTGTCCAATCCAGCCTCTCTTAGAGGGAGGGCAAGGCGCCTGACCAAGTGCATGCTCTGTTCTAGTGGCCTTACATGCTTCATCTTGTCTAATCCTTGCAGTGGCCCTGTGATGCAGAAGTCATCACCCCCATTTTGTAAATGACGGGACTGAGATATAAGGAGGTCAAATCACTTGCCAAGATGACCCTACAAACAGGGCAGGATTCCGATTTTGGTCACCGGGATCTGAACCCCATGACTTTGGCCTTCACTGCATTGCCCTGCCATGTAGAAAACTCGATGTCTTAGGACTGTCTCATTAGAAAACCAGTCTTCACGCTACTGCATCCTCATAAATAAATTACCTCCCCAATCAATTAGATAATGAGCAGCAAAGGGTGCTTTAACTCCCAGACTTCCAGCCATCTGAGGAGAGCACTCAGTGTAGCTGATCTGTGCCATCCCTGTGTAAGGTCCCACAAATTCCCAGCTGAATAACCACAAAATTTCTAAAAGCTAACAAGTGCCTTAGCCCAATCAGAGACATCTTGAGATAGGACTAATGTCCTTCCACATCAGAGACATACCTGAAATCACCAAACTTGTAGGGGCTTGATTGGAAATTGAAAGGGTCATTGTGAAATCATATTGGGAGAAATTTTATTAAGACACAAATTATGTCCACTATAAAAATTACGTCTGCTACAAATTCAGATTTTTTAGCTCATTTTCCAGACGGGCAGTGGCATGGACTTTCTTCGATCTTCCCTCCTACAGTCTTACTTTCCACTGACAAGAGAAACCGAAGGGAAGTGGCGCGCAAGGCCAACTTGAGAGCGGGTTGGGTGCAGAGAATCTGGGCCACAGGCCAGAATGTACCAGGACCACATCCCGGGGGGTCCCTAACAGACACTGCCTTGCCTTTCTCCTCCTGTTTCCACCTCTCACTCTTCACACCCCTGCCTTTGTCCTGTGGGGCAAACTGGGTGCTGAGAGGCCATTGAGGACACAAGCCCACCCAGCTGCTGGAAGGAGAAATGAGCCCTCCAACCCCCCAGGGCCGGCCTCCTCCAGAAGGAAGAGCTCAGGCCAGTGTACTCCCACCATTTCCCAAACCCCTCATGCATGGGTCTGTCTACGCTTCTTCCTTCATCTCTTCCGACTTGCTCTCCATAATTCAGACATTCTTCAGGTTTTGTCTCCTGCAGGTTGACTTACTTTGCCTGCAAAGATTTGGGCACAGACTCACAGCTCCCTGAGTCTGCTTTCTCATCTCCTATGCCATTTCTCCAGCTCTCTCCTGGTGTGCCAAGTACTTTCCCTCAAACACTGCACCCTTGAAACTGGGCTGCTGTTACATGCTAACAACAGAGGCAGGTAAAATGACAGCTGGCTTTAAGAAGCACCCGATAAAAATCAGGACAGGACTTGAGTGGCCATGCTGAAAAGGCACCATCATCTTATCATGCCCCAAATTGAGCTCATTGTCTTCCTCTGTCACCTTCTCCTCGCAGGTGCTCTGTCCCTGTTAATGGACCCAGCAGTCAGTCGCTCACTCAGTCCAGAACTCTTAATTCCAATCAGCAGCCAAGGGCTGTCAATTTTGTCCCCTTGCTACACCTCAAACGTGCCCCCTTCTCTCTATCCCTAGATGACATTACCTGGCTCCAGCCCTTCTCACCCCCCACGTACATGATGGCCTTGTTTTCCTCACTGGGCTGCCCCCTGAAAAGTCTCATCCTCCCCCAACTCTGCTGCCTCAGGTGTCCCCAAGAAATGCAAACTCTAACCTCAGTAGCTTTCTGTCCATACAGCCCCAGAGTGGCACGGACTCGAAGCATTTTCCCGTCCATACTCGACAGGAAAGAGCCACTACCAGACATGCAGGCAGCATGCTAGTTCACACCCATATTCCTCAGTGGGGTCTGTTCTCTTCATCTAAATCTCCCTGTTCGGGTCTTTCTAAAACATTGCCAGTCACCTGCAGAGAAATCCTTACTCCTCTTCAAAGTCCACTTCAGGTAGAGTCTGATGCAAGAACACTTACCTGTGTCCCTCCAATCTTCCCTGAGCACTAATTAGTCCTTCCTCTATAGGCCTTACATCCTTAAGCACATGTATTTACCTCCTGTCTGTCTCCCTGAACCACTCAAGAGCAGAGGTCATGCTTTCTTTGTCACACATCCGGAGGGCCTGTCCCACTGAATGACGGGAACTCTATTCAATCCGCCAACTCACGGCAGAAAACTTGAAGGTCATCACTTCATGTAAAGGGTCCAAGTATGTGCTTCTCTATCATCCCTCGAAATGATATTTAAAAGTAATAGATGGTGACATATTTTAAGTTAAGGTAAAATAACTCACTGACAAATGGTACAAGGTACCCCGAGACGAACGGGGGAAAGCTATAGAGCGGATCAGTGATCATGGAAACAAGACACCCGGTGCCAAAATATAACAATTTTTATGGGAATCACTTTGGAATATTATTCTTTGGAGCAGGATATGATTCCCCAAAATGGGGAGAAAAGAGGACAATGACCAAAAAAGACTGGATCAGGTGGCTATTCTAGGATAAGCACTTTGTTAAGCATTTTATAAACATTGACTCCCTCCACAGTCATGCAAGATGTATGCTATTAACTATTTGCAAATAAAGAAACCAGGTTACATAGAGAAAATAATCCTAGCTTTAGACTAATATACTACAAAACAGGAATCTAAATTCACATCTGATTAGTTCAAAGACCAGCTTCCCAGATCAAATGTCAAATCAAAATAAAGAACATAGAAGTCATGATATGAAATGATGGGCAATAGAAAATGAACTCTCCAAAGTCCTAACTATAGCAGTTAGGATTAAACTTAGCTTCAGTTAATAGTGACCCAGAGTGACAGTGACTTATTGCAGGTAGATGTTTATGTGTGTCTTGTTTCCAAGTCTGAAAAGAGGCAGGCCAGGGCTGGGTTAGTGTCTGCAGAACCAGTGGTCACTCCATTCCTAGGGGACAGCCCCCCTGCTCATGTCCCACCATGAAGCTCCAGCCATCCCATGCATATCCCAAGAAACAGAGAAGGAAGGAGAGAAAGAAGAGGCAAAGCCCTCCAAGCACTCCTATAAAAACAATGCCCTTTAACCCTATTTCCTGGAATCTAATTATGTGACTCATCTAACCACAAAGGAAGAGGGGAAATGGAGCCTTCACTCAAGCAGCTGTGAGTTCCAGTAAAAATCAAGGGTTCTGTGGAATGTGAAATGGGCATTAAGGTAAACATATGGTGCCTCCGCCACAAGCACTTAATATTAAACGTATTAGAAATACTGCTATTGTAGGAATACAAGACTGCTCCCGAAAAAAAAAATCTACATTTATATATTAATGTGTGCTCATTCGGAAAGACTCTAACCTTTTTTAACAAGCCTGGCAAGTTGGAAAGTATGAAAGTGAATGACAGTTAAGCTCCTCATGCCTTGGGGTCAAGTCAGGAGGGGGGAAGTGATTTTTACCATTAACTATTATGATGGAGAAAATGTGGTTATTCACAACACACATCACATTTAAAGCGAATTGCTGAAGGTGTTGGTTCTACAGTTGGAAACAAGGCAAGGTCACCCATTTTTATGACTCTTAATACTATGAGACATGATAGTCAATCAATTAGACAGGAAGCGGAAATCACAGTAAAAGTAAAATAGAATGTACAGTTTTCACATCAACAGAGAAAAACTCAACCTACCCAGTGAAAAACATAAAAGCGGAAAAACACACAAAACAAATGGAAAATAGGACATAAGATGGCAGAGATAAGTTCTAATCAAAGAATAACCAAAAAAAAAACCAAACAAACAAACAAACAAAAAAAAAAAAACCCAAATGGGTTAAACTTACCAGTTTAAAATGAGACTCCAGGGGCGCCCGGGTGGTTCAGTGGGTTAAGCCTCTGCCTTTGGCTCAGGTCATGATCTCAGGGTCCTGGAGTTGAGCCCTGCATCTTGCTCTCTGCTCAGTGGGGAGCCTGCTTCCTCCTCTCTCTGCCTGCCTCTCTGCCTACTTGTGATCTCTGTCTGTCAAATGAGTGAATAAAAATCTTAAAAATAGATAAATAAATAAAATACAATAAGACTCCCACATTGTATTAAAGAAAACAAGATCCACCAACATGTTGTCTTAGACACATTTTAAGCCAAGAAATAGAGAAAAGCTAAAAAAAAAATTTTTAGGGGGAGAGATACACCAGGAATATACAAAGCCAAAGAGAGCTGGGAGAGCAGTCCCAATAGCTCACAAAATAGAATTCAAAGCCCAAAGAATAATGTTACCTATTGATCCAAAGAAATAGTAGGAAAAAATACATAATTATTAATATGTATGTACCTTACGATACAATTGTAATAATAATTCAAAATATATAAAGCAATAACTGATGTGGGAAGAAATAGATAAATCAACAACTACAGTCGAAAATTTAATATCCCTTTCTCAGACGTAATAAATAAAGCCATAAAAATTGAGCAAAAATAGAGACTATCTGAATAATGCAATTATTGAAGACAGAGGACTTCACACCAGATAAATACGGAGTAAGCATTCTTTCTAATTACATATTTAACCTACACCAAGAAATGACCATCTATAAAACCATGGACTGTCAATAAATTCCAAAAGGTATGTTCTACTCTCACAGAGCTATATATGTTCTCTACTCGTACTCTAGTAACATTAGAAATTATCAACAAAAAATTAAATACAAAATTCTATGTACCAAGAAATAGGATTACATATGACTAATAACTTTTGAGCTAACAAATCATAACTGAAATTAATAAATGCTCTAAAACTCAGCAGCAGTTAAGACACTCTAGTTCAAAATTTGTGGGAATTGCTGAAGCAAAACTTTTCGGATCCTCATAAATTCATCAAAAAAATAAAAACAGAAATTGAAAACATAAATTCAAGAAATTGCAAAAAATATAACAGAGCAAATAAGATAACTAAAAAGCAACAAATAAATAAATAAATAAATAGAACCCATAAAGGCAAAAATGAGTGAAATTGATAATTAAAAAATAGACATTTTATAAAACAAAAAGGCAGTTTTTTAAGGAATTGACGACATAGAACTTTGGTGACACGGCTAGGAACAAAAAGAGAAAAGTTAAAATAAACCGAAGCCAATGAAATAGAAAACACCTACAGGCACAATATAAATAAGTGATAATAAACAAAATACCTACACATCAATAAACCTCAAAAACTGAGATAAAAGGAACTGATGTCTTGACAATGCTTCTGGCAGGAGCAGAACGTGGGTCTGACCCAGTGAGCCGCAGAGCCCACCTCCCCAGACCCCTGCCCCAGAGACTAAGGGTCTGAGCCCAGGTGCCAGAAGTCCACCTGCCATCCTTCATATCCCAAAGCTCATCTCTGAAAGGACACCCCCACCTTCCACCACCCTAGTCCCAGAATTTTCCAAAGCTCAAATCTGACCAGATAGCACCCTTATTTAAAACCCTTTGGTGGCTCTGAGAAACACACAGCCAGGGAGAGACTAAGGAGACATGACAACTAAGTGTAACATGATATCTCTGATTAAATAAATCCAGATGCAGAAAAGGGACCTTGTGTAAAAAATCAGGAAGTATGAATAAAGTATGGGTTTTAGTTATTAATACTATATCAATATCGGTTGATCACTCATTGTGATCAATATACCAATTTAATATAAGATGTTTATGATAGGGGAAACTGAGTATGGGGTCTAGGGGAATACTGTGTGTTATCTTGGCAGTTTTTCTGTAAATCTAAAAACTACTGTGAAACAAAAAGTTATTAAATTAAAAAGAATCTAGTGCAGGGCAGGAGACTCTTCAGTGATTCCCCAACACTTCTAAATTCAAGTCCCTTATCTTGGGAAACGCAGCCCTTCTTTGTACACTGGCATTCCTAGGGAGTGGAGACCAGGGGCCAGGGCACCAAGAATAGAGAGAGATGGGAAGCCTGCTTCTCATCATTTATTCAGGTTACAGAACAGAATGTGGGTGGGAACAATTTAAGACAGGGCTCGGGAAAGAAATAAAAAAGGAATGGCTTTGGCTTGGGAAGGACCCTCATTTTGATCAACAAAACATTCCCTAAAAGGAGCCTTGGCGTTCCTTGGGAACATGCAGTCACAGCTGTAGGGACATCTGCTGCTCAGCACCCTAAGCTTGAGGCCTACAGACTTGCAGCAGCCCAAGCTGGAACCCCAACATTGGCCCAACAGGAGGTCCCTCCACCATCCAAAGCATCAAGATACGGTCAATCATGGTTTAGCCATCTCCAAAGACTGCCTGGATCCGATGCTGCTCTCCGTGGCTGCAGCCCCAGATCACTTTCAGATCACCCTCGAACCTCGGGCCGGCCATCCCAAACATAGACAATAGCCATGGGTCTTCGTCCAAGCCTGCCCCTTTCAGGTCATGTTCCCAGGGCTCTGTCCAAACTAACTCAACAATTGCCACAACTGTAAAAGAGAGCACTAGAATAGAATAGATGCTTCTACCAACCCTTACAGCTCTAAAAAATTCTCTGAATTTTGGGGCACCTGGGTCATTCAGTCGGTTAAGTGTCTGCCTTCAGCTCAGGTCATGATCCCAGGATCCTGGCATGGAGCCCCATGTCCAACTCCCTGCTCAGCAGGGAGCCTGCTTCTCCCTTTCCCTCTGCCTATTGCTCCGCCTACAGAGAGCTCTCGCACTCTCTGTCTCTCTACCTAAATAAAATCTTTATTTTTTAATTGTCTAAAATTTCCCCACCAACTCTACAAAGCTGGACTCAGATCTCCTTCTCCCTGTTTCAGACTCATTTTCAAATTCTCTGCAGTTCTGCTGGAAATGAATTAAACCCCCTAAGAGCCTCCAGCTTTCTTTCTATCCAGACCCCACGAAAAGAGAATTCTATGCTGGCAAACCCAGTGTGGGCTACAGGAGAAATGCCAGGCAGCCACACATAGAAGCTACTTTGCAAGTTACATTTCATCCGCATTCCCCTCATTCATCTTTTGGCAAAGAGCAGAGAGAGGATTAAGAATGAGGAGGATTCCATCAAGTCAGGCAAAATTAATTAGCTGCAATTTCACTGCTGAGCTGCCAGGTAAATTTCACAGTGTAATCACTCCAAGCTCCCGCATTAACACGACAATAACACCTTATAAGCATTCAATATCCCATTTCCCTCCATGCATGGTCAAGCCTAAGAATTAAGTACTAGCCCAGCTGCCATGCTTGGTTTGGATCTGGGAAGAATCAAATTTTGTAGAATGTTTCTCATAAAGAAACACAATAGCTGCTATCTCCACTTTTCCTCCTCCTCACTCACCTATCCGTTCTGGAAGGAGGCTGGACTCCTGTCTCCGGGTCAGTGGGCAAGTCTGGCTCGCAGCGTGATAGAGCAGAAAGCAGGTGGGATGGGCCATCAACCCACTAGGCACCTTGGGGCACTTCGCTCTGACTCTCCACGTCTTTGTTTCCTCACCTGTAAAAGGGGAACAATAGGACAGTCTTGGGTGCCTCCAAGCTTGATAAGAGAATCACTTGGGATTGTGGAACATTGTTTACACTCTGCTAACTGAACAGGGCTCCAGTCACAAAGCATCGTAGCAAGAATCATCATGAGTTGGAAGACTCAGATATTTGAACATGAGCACTCACACACCCACCACTGCACATCCTCCTCCCAGCCTGAGATCTGGCTGAGTGTCAGGCTCAGCATGAATACTGGGTGCTGTAGATGTGGGCAAGGTGTCTCTCCCCCAGTGCCCAGAGTTGATGTTCAAGGAAAACCGGTGTTTGTCCTCAGCTAATGTTCCTTAGCTGTTGTTCTTCAGAAAGAGCTGACATCTCTACTACTATTGGACCTTCACCAAAACATCGATAGCTAACTGTTTTTCTCTAATGGCGTAAGGGAAGAAACACAGCAATCCCATAATGAACCAATGGGGTTGACCAGACAGCTCCATAGGAGTCTGGACAACCACAAAGAATGCAGCCCCAGTATCAGGGTACCTATATACAGTGACAAGAATAAGCTTTGGGGCCAGGCCAGCTGGAGTTTTAATAGGGCTCTGTGACCTCATCTTTCTGCAGTCTCCTCACCCTTATATGGGAATGATAATACCCACATTATTGAATTATTGAGATGGACCTAACACAGCACACACATAATCAGTGCTCAGTGTAGCCTCACACAGCAACAACCACATGGCATCTACCCAGCGCCAGCTTATTGATGGGCTGATTTCCATTTAAGTAAACTGAAGATTTAGGAAGAAAAACTCAAGGGAACTGGGGACATGTAGTATTTGGATTACACTTAATGACCCAGAAAGCATAGAGGGAAATAACGCTTGGGCCCCAGTAGTAGCCTTGCCCATCTGAAAAGAAGCAAAATGAAGTGGAAGGCGGACATCCATCCACCTTGACCGTGGTTCATCAGCCTGAACAGGGGGCTGACTCAAAGAACACTAGAACACTAGCTCCTGGGAAGTCTTCCCTGTAGCCAAGGGAATCTTCTCAGTAGACCAGTATAGACTCTGGGTCTGCCCTCTGTTGCTACACAGCAGCTCTACCTCTGCTTCCAAATGGTGGCTCTACAGAAAGCACCTCTTGCCTCTGCTAAGGATGCCCCATTCCTTCCTCCGTCCCCAGGGACCAGACAAAAACTGTGGGGCCCAGTACTTAATTACATGGCCTCTGAAGTCAGATGGATGTGGACTGAATCCACTTTGACCCTGGTCCAGCTAGTTTACCTTCCTAAAACTTAGTTCCCCTGCTGTAATATGGAGAATTTAATATAGAAGACTCCCCACTGAACAGGGAGCCCATTGTGAGGCTTGATCCTAAGACTCTGGGATCATGACTTGAGTCAAAGGTAGATGCTTAACTGACTGGGCCACCCAGAGGCCCTGACCATGCACTTCCTAACTTCATGGGCAAACTCTTGTGGCTTCTAAATAGCATCTCTAACCTAATGTATCCAAAACAGGAATCATGATCTGTCCATCCAAAATATTAACTAATGATATTTTTAAGAAATCACCAAAACAGGGCTCCTAGTACCTTGGTCCTCTCCATCAAACCAGCAGAAGGAAATGGGACATGGAAAATAGATATGAGGGTTTTTTACAGGCCAAGACTGGAAGGGGCATCTATTGCCCACACTGCCATGGGCTGAAACTTAATCAGACGGTCACGCGCAACAACCAAGGTGGCTAGGAAATATACAAGACTTGGGTGCCCCGAAGAAGAAAAAGCTCAGTTAGCCATCCCTGTCATAGTCCCCACCAATTTGGGACTGGCACTCAGCTCCCTATTTCTGTTCTTCAGACATACCGGGTTTATTCTTGCCTCAGGCTGCCCACTGCTCTTTGTTCTCTTTGCCTGGCTCTCTGCATGGCTGGCTCCTTCTGTCATCCAGACCTCAGCACAGATGTCACCTCCTCAAAGAGGGCTTTTCTGGCCACTTAATCCAATGTGGCCTCCACTCACCAGCTACTTTCTGACACAGCCCACAGTTTCAACAATGTCATGCACTTATATCGGCATCTGAATCTGCCTTGTTCTTTTTGCACCTGTTTCTTACCGGTCTCTACATTAGATTAAGAAATCCATGACAGCCTGGCACTGGCAGGTACTCAAGAATATTTCTGAATAAGTGAATGAATGAATGCTTTTCTTCCACTCTTCTTCTCTCCAATGAATATCGTTACAATCATTACTTTGAACTCTTTATCAAGCATGTTGCTTATCTCTGTTTCATTTGCTTCTTTTTCTGAGGGTTTTAACTTGTTCCTTTTATTCGGAGCATATACCTCTGCCTCTTCATTTTGCTTGACTTTCTGGATTTGTTTCTATGAGTTAGGAAGAAGAGCGACTTCTCCTAGACTTTAAAGAGTGGTCTTGCATGTGGTCATCCCTTGTGTACACTGTGGGTGCCTGGTGACTTTGGCTGGCTGGCTGCACCTGTGGCTGGCAGGAATGGGAATCCCAGGCACTTTATGCTGGGGTTGCCCAGGCGGGATGGTATGGGGGTAAAGTGGGAGTGGGCTGGGGTGTCCCAGGAATCTCTACATAGAGGGTACCCTGCCAGGTAGCTGGATCCCACATGTGCCATGGGCTAGGGGGCTCCAAAAATGTACTGTGCAGGGAGCACCCTGGTCTAGTGGCCAGAACATAAGTAGTTCCACACTGCTCTGTGCTGGGGGTACCCTGGCAAGCTGTTGAGTTGAAGTGGTATGGGCCTGAAGTATTCTGGGTCACCTTGGCATGACAGCCTGAGCTGTAATGAGTGCTGATCAGGGATATGTCCTACTCTGCAATGCACTGAGGTCACTTTGATGGGATGGCTGGAGCTGGTGAGCCTAGGGGCCCAGAGCCCACTGAGGCAGCCCACAGGCCCCAGAGAGAGTTCCAGCAGTTTCTCCATCACCTGGCAGGGTTCTGGAACTGGATCTTTAATACACTAGTTCCTCTTCTAAACCATAGCTTTCTTCCTACATCTCAGAGCAGACGAATGTGCTCCCTCCCTCAGTGCTATCCTTCTCCACTGCAGTTCCCAATGTCCAAGGTGGGCTGTCCCTTCTCTCTTGCCCTTCTACCGTTTGTTGTGCAGAAGCTGTTCAGTCAGCCCTCAGAACTCCTTCAGGAAGAATTGTTTTTTGTGTTTTGTTTTTGTTTTTGTTTTTTAAGATTTTATTTATCTGGGAAGGAGAGCATGAGCAGAGGGACAGAGGGAGAGGAAGAAGCAGGCTCCCCACTGAGCAGGGAGCTAGATGTGGGTCTTGATCCCAGGACCCCAGGATCATGACCTGAGCTAAAGGCAGACGCTTAATTGACAAAGCCACCCAGGGGTCCTGAAGAATCACTTTATAAAGAGTTTTAGATTTGGTGTGTCCATAGAGGAGACGAGTTCAAGATCTTCCTGTCTCGCCATCTTAGACTAGAATCTGAATAAATGCTTTGAGTGAACAAACAGCACAGGACGAGATCTCCATAGAGCAAAAACACCCATCTTTTCTCCGGTTCTGCTGTATTTCCCCTTGCAGAGCCCATCATCTGATGAGCACGAAATTAAAACGCTTCAGCCTCTTTTGGGTAGAACCTAAACTCTGCCTCTTCTGACGGACTTGTACCCTGACTAGCTGATGTTGAGGATCGAATAGTGAACTTGAGAGTGACTCATGCTAAAACTCATTTTATTTTATCTAAACGACACAGTTGGTCTCCGAGCGTCTGTTCAACGATCCGTTGTTTTGATTCTCCCATCCAAACCGGGTCAGTACACAAACTGATGGTCCCCACAGAGAGACAAAGCAAACCAGTGCTTTCAGTCCACCGATCAGCCTTGCCCCACACGGCACGCAAACCCTGTCCTTGTGCAATTAATTTTGGAAAAAAATCGAATACGCCCTTGAGCCCACCTGCCTTTGGCATTCACTGTGAGTCTCAGTTTCTCAGGGCTCTGTTCCCCTTGACACTGTCTGGCAAGGCCAGGCTCTGCCTCTGTGCCCCTCCCCCCACCTTTCTTTCAGGTGCCTGGTGGAGCTTCAGGAACTTCTGCAGAGGCCTCTGATGTCCACAACTAGGCTTGGCATCAAACAGGCCAAGATTTTAAATATGGCTCCTTCACCTACTTGTTTTGTGGCCTTGGGCTTCTGTGTCCTCTTCTGTAAGATGGAGATGATCGTGTTCATTTTCAGGGCTGTTTTAAGGATCAAAGAAGACAAATGTGTAAAGGACAGAGCCTGGCACAGAGCAGGACCCCAACCGGAAACTTCATATTCTCCAAATACTACATGCTTCATGGGTTCACTGAGGCGTTCACTGAGCTAACACCCAGGACGGTCTGGGTTGAGGGAGGACTGCTGACTGCCCCTCCATAGAGAAGCTCGGTGTTGCCAGACCTCACCATCATCTCGTGCATTCCCTACCTCAGACAGGGCAAAGCACTGACTCCTCCCCAGGGATGGGTTTTCAGTTCATGACAAGTTCTAAAAACAGGGTTCAGTGGGCTCAGTCCCTGCTGAGGCAAGGGTCAGGATCAGAGATGAGAGCTGATCAGAGTGTAGAACACACCTGCTGACCCAGGGGTTCTTACTGAATAGTTCACCCCTCTGTCCATAGACCTGACCACCATCAGGTTCTGAAAGCTTCTATAGGGCAAGCAAGAGATCCTGCCAGTCACCCAAGACGTGCTCCTGCAGACAGGCCTGGGTCCCGTGTCCCTAGCAGAAGGCAGACTGTGCCGCAGGACATGAGCTGCTTTGTCCTCACTGAGAGACAGGTGAGAAGTCTGCAGGGCTGCACGCTGCTTAGACATGGCTGGAACGAAGCCCCTTGAGCACAGGAGTTGGCAAGAGCCACCTCACCCCTGCCCATCTCCATCCCCCTCCACCAGCCCAGAGGGGTCTCTGCCTTGGGGGATCCCCTCTGCGCAGGTTAAAGAGAGAAAGCCTTCACAATGATGGACTGAAAGGCAGCTCAAAGATCTTTCCTCCAGGAATAAAGGTAGCTGGGAATGAATGAAAGGGAGAAATCTTAGTCCTTTCACTGTAGCATCTTTTTCCTTCTCTGATAAATTGTATCTAAAAGGTCACTCTTTGAGATTGATGGCTCTCTTAGGAGAGTGCTCTCTGTCCCCTCCTCATTTGTGGGGCCTGCATATCCCAAGACGCAGTGGATCCTCTTACAAAAACTTAGACCACAACAACATAAATAGCTAAAATAAAACTTTCCAGAACTCGGAGGCTCTGGCCTTTTGAAGAACTGAATTTATAGGTTGCTCTGCTTTCAGATGTCTCTCCCATTCTGACTTTTGGAAAGAACCATAAACCCTGAGGGCAGGCCTGGACATCCAGAGCTTCTCAGGAGACAGTGATTCTGGTTCTTCAGACCATACATTCACCACGTCCCCAACCACCCAGCCGCCCACCCATTGAGGCACACCTCTGTTCTTTTCTATTTTTTTTTTCAAGATTTTATTTATTTATTTGACAGACAGAGATCACAAGTAGACAGAGAGGCAGGCAGAGAGAGGGGGGGAAGCAGGCTCCCTGCCGAGCAGAGAGCCCGATGCGGGGCTTGATCCCAAGACCCTGAGATCATGACCTGAGCCGAAGGCAGAGGCTTAACCTACTGAGCCACCCAGGCGCCCTGGCATGCCTCTGTTCTTGCAACAAGCAGCTGAGTGCCTGGTTCTGTCCTATAAAGGAGGGACAAAGCGGCGAACTCCCAGACCTGGTCACCAGTCTCAGGGGAGTGCTGCTGGAGGCAAATACAGACAAGTAAACCGACACAGCAGAAGGCTTTGTCAGACATATACAGACATATACAACCTGGAAATAACTAGAAATAACTTAGTCTTATTCCCCCGAAGAGATAACCAGGGCTTTATGTCTGAAGCCTTGGTCTTCCTTTACCCACCAGATGAGAGCATGAGTAAGCTTTTGTATCCAAAAATCTGGGCAGGTGATCTCACACTGGTCCCTGAGGGCCACCCTGTAGCCATTGTCTCCAGCCTGCACAAAACTTTAAAAGACACCGGGTCTGGGCAGGTGGGAGACTCGGTGACCTGTGTTAACGTTAACCACTACCTCTCTGCCGCTGGGTTTGTGAACCTTCTCTATGCTCAATGAACTGGGCTGGCAGCAGCTCTCAACCTTGACTACAGGTTAGAATCACCCAGAACTCTTAAGTCACTACGCCCGGACTACGTCTAAGCCAATTAAATCAAGACATCTGGAGGTAAGAGCTGGTCGTCAATCGTGTTTCAGGTTCCGCAGGTGAATCCAGATGAGAACAGCTAGTATAAGGTGAGCTACTGGCTCCGTTGAACATTAGGGATTCAGGATTAGATGCCTTAAGGGGGAAAGTTTGGGTTTCTTCTCCTGCTGGGAACTAGAACATCATCACAGCAGACTTCCCAGGGAAGCAGCAACGTCATTAGCAGAGGAAGCAAAGAAGCAGGGGCTCCTGGGTGGCACACTCAGTTAAGCGTCTGCCTTGGCCTCAGGTCATGATCCTGGGGTACTGCGATCGAGCCCCACATCGGGCTCCTTGCTCAGTGGGGAGCCTGCTTCTCCCTCTCCTCTCCGCTTGTTCTCTCTCTCACTATCTCTCTCTCTCTCTCTCTCTCAAGTAAGATCTTTAAAAAAGGAAGGAAAACTGGCAACCACCATGGATACGAAAGCTTCAAGGTACTGTCTATGGAAAGCCCAGAAATGACTGGACCTGTTTCTTCATGAGCTGAATCTCAGAACTGGATTTTGTATTAGTTGGAAAAATAAGGAATTGTGTCACTTCAACATGTGTCACCTCAACATCATCTAAGGAATTCATCTCTTTTACGTACTCAATGGTCATACACGGAAGCAAGGGCTAACCAGGAGGGAGACCCCTGCCACAGTAACAGAGGATGGTCCCCAAACTGGCTAGTACTCCCCTCCCTTTACTGGCACCCTTCAGCCATCCATAGAATGGAAGCCCAGCTTCCAGTCATGCCCCACCAGGTCACATCCGCTTGGCACGTATTACCAGTGGTACAGAGGGTCATCAGGGCCCCCAGGGAAAGGGACAATTCACCCTGAAGTAGAGGGGAGTGGAAGGTAAGAACCTGGGCCCTAGCCAGCCTCGTCCCCCTCAGCTTATCAGAGCTCTTCCCAAGAACCCAGATCCCAAGGTAGAGTCACTCGCTCAACTCCCTTGCCTCCAGCCCTCTTGCCCACTGCCCTTCCCACCCCATGCCCCAGCCTCCCTCCCAGAACAAGGAACTTTAAAACACCTGAAATGACCGCTCAGCCCCTTTTCCTTCTGCAAAGAGACTTCCATCCCATTCTTCTGAATTTCTCCTCTTGGCAGCTAAGCTCAGACCCCAATCTCCTCCTGAAGCATATGGCTTTAAGAACCTTCCCTTGTTTACTGTTGGGACTATTGACTGTATTTTATAGAAATAAAAAGCTCTAAGCTTGTTCTCTCTGTTGGCACAGCCAACAAGGAACAGCTGGCAGCTTTGTAAACGACTCCATTAAATCCCAGCTCCGTCGAGGGGCAAAGACTCCCACAGCCCAGTGCACCTCAGCCTCAGCTACAAATGGAATCACCTGGATGGGTTTTTAAAAATAAGATGCCTGGGTCCCCACCCCCCAGAGATTTTGTTGTAATTAGTCTGCAAGAGGTTAGACGTGCCATGCGTGAGGATTGCCTTTGAGGACCCCCTCCATGGAATCCCGACCCGTGATCAGTGGTGGAAACCACTGCTGTGGAGCAGATCAACATCTCTGCCAGGAGTCTTGCCTCTTCGCGGAGGAGCCATCTCTGAAGTGCCATTCCTGGGGGGAGACAGGATAAAATAAAGCCATGTGACTCGTTATCCTGTTATCCTCCAGGGTATCTGCAGGTCCCCACCTGGTGTTTTCATTGTCACCACACCCCCTTGCTCTGGTTACAGCTACATCCATCGCCATGCAAATGCATCTTCCAGGATAAATTGCCTTTGCCTGCTGTGCTTCTCAGCCAGCAAACCTTTTCTAAACATGCACTCGAGGAGGGATGCCTCAAACCCAGCTCCCAGTTGGAGAGGAGCAGGTGGCCAAGGGCTGACCTATATGTCAATGCCCACGAACTTCAGTGGGAACACAACGGGCTTTCAGGGAAGGGGCCAACGATGGAGGCAGCTTTCTGGAGGAGGCGGGCCAAAGGTGGGAAGGGAGGGAATGCAGAGAAGGGTAAAGCCAAAGAAAAGGCTTCTGAGAAGAGGTAAAACAGTAAGCAAAGGCTGAGGACAAGAACAGGTATCACCTTCAAGGTGAGGAGGAGATGATAGGCAAAAAGGGAAGACCAAACAGTCCCGTGGATCATCCGTTCCCACTAACCCTGTGGCGACCGCTTGCCGGGGCCATCATGCTCCCCTCTCGGGATCTGTGTGCACCTCTGCCCTCCGTGTAGACCCTCTACTGATGGGGGGATGCGGGGAGTAGGAGGTGACCGTTTGCTGGCCCACCATTTACACTATCAGCACATCTAGCCTGGTCAACAAAACTTCCTTAGCATCAGCTGGTCTCCGGACCACGTCCAAATGTCCCCTCCATGTGTTTCACAAATACCCTTTTCATAGACAATTTGTTCAGCTCAAGATCAGAACGGTGTCCATGCATTGCATTCGGTTGATTGGTTTCTTAAGTTTCTACTCCTCTAAAACTTACTTCCCCATCCCAATTTTTTTACGCCATTTCTTTTATGAAGAAGTCAGGTCATTTGTCCTATAACGTTTCCCTCATTCTGAATTCAGTTTATGATGTCTTTATAGGAGTTTTAATTTTTAAAAAGGCAGGGGTCAAAAATCACCAGCAATCATGAGAAGCAGGAAGACCTAACTAAGAACTACTCTCCAGAGGAACAGAATAACCAAAGCATTGGCTTCCTTTTATACCAATCCTTCAAGCTGTGGTTTGAAGAGAGAAGGTAAGTGGGATGCAACTATTTCCTCCCAAGCCCACCCACAGTTCTAGACTCTGGGCATGTGGTGAGGAAAAGAGCTAGTGGGAAGAAAGGACACATCTGGTAGAAGGGGAATGACACTGAGGTCTGAACCTGCTTGAAGGAGGTGAATGATGAGAGCCGCACAAAAAGATTTTCCAGTGGCTCCATCCTCCACTGAAACCTTCCCTGGGGAAGATCAAAGCCTTGCTCAGCCACAGCCAGTGACGCTCACTGCCCCCTCAGTGGACTTTCTTCAGCAGTAATGATGGAATCTCAGCCCGGATTTCACCCAGAGCCTTGGAGAAAGCAAGAGAGCAGGAATGGCTTCCAGAATAGTCTACATGCTGACTCTGGTGACGTCCCCTCATGAAGGTGGAGGACCACCTGTTCCATCACCCTGTGAATATATCCTATGGCATGTGGCTGTGGAATCAATGAAGAAAGGAGGAGAAACTGGTCTGAAGGTGCTGAGCTGGAAGCCAACCTGTGAGAAAGTCCTCAAGCCATCACATGTATACCAGTGACACTGGAAGAAGCCAGAATGCTCATGACTATGATATTTCATCAGAATGGAAGTTCTTTCCTTTCAAAAATATACTCAAGAGGGCAGGGTATGGGAGCGCCTGGATGGCTCAGTGAGTTAAAGCCTCTGCCTTTGGCTCAGGTCATGATCTCAGGATCCTGGGATCAAACCTCCCCATTGGGCTCTCTGCTCAGCAGGGAGCCTGCTTCCCTCTCTCTCTGCCTGCCTCTCTGCCTACTTGTGATCTCTGTCAAATGATTAAATAAAATCTTTTTTTTTAAAAAGTGCAGGGTATGGAGTTATACATGCACCATGTATTTTCTCTGTGTTGATGGGAATCGGGTGAAATATCTTTGGATTTCCTGTTTGAAAAGCACAACCCGGTAGCAAATTACGAACAATGAGTATGTGTGCATCTGAGGTCACGTGGTTGACATAAAACACATCTCGAAAATACACCTTAAATTTTGATCAACTCTATTGGCAGAAACTATAGATCATCCTTTTAATTCTTTGTATGAGAAATGACAATTCTATGGAGAGAGGATCAAAGAATATGAAGCCCAAAAAAGTAGGAACATGTGAAGTAGTGTAAAGGTGTTTATTTGGTAAACATGATGCCATCCTTCTAGATTTGAGGGTGTTTGTGGTATTTGGCCACTTATTCAAATTTGTATTTTTTAGTAATTTCTTTTCATATTTTTAAATACTCACTTTTGTACCCAGAAAAAAAACTTAGGCCAAAAAAAAAAAAAAGTGAAAACTATAAAATAGATGAATTAAGGAGTGATAATTAGCTTTGCACAGTTTCATCTAAAAAAAAAAAAAAAAAAAAAAAATTCCTTGAAATAGAATGTGTTCTCCCGGGGCTTTTTAATTATGGCTTCATAGAACGTTACAGCTTCCAAAGACCTTGGAGGTAGGTCCTCAGAGAGCTGGGGAACTAAGGTGGGGAAAGGAACCGGGAACCAAAATCACACTGCAAGTTTGTGGCAGAGGTCGAATTAGAACCCAGGCCCCTTGGCCGTGACCACAAGCTCCTGCCTCCTGACGCATGCGTGCTTACAGCCTGCCAAAAAGGTCTGGGCTCCTCCAGGCTTTAATCCCAACCTTTACTCGGAACTACGCACGTACAAAAGCCCCCTCCACCTCTGCGCCACAGAGCTACAGAAGCCAGGACCTCCAGGCTGAGAAAGCAGGGGAGCAAGTCTTTCCACGTCGGCCTGATCTACTCCACAGAAGACCCTCCATGTTGCCAGGATCTGAGCTTCCCCTGTCTTCCCTGCCCCTAGAGAAGCTGGCAGATGCGGCAGGCGCCCCCTGCTGGCCAAACGGAATAAAACAGGCCAGGCGGCCCTTCCCCTTAATGATTTGACCCCCAGGGCCCTTGGTTTAAAACCTATACATAGCAACATGGACGGGACTGGAAGAGATGATGCTGAGTGAAATAAGTCAAGCAGAGAGAGTCAATTATCATATGGTTTCACTTATTTGTGGAGCATAACAAATAACATGGAGGGCAAGGGGAGATGGAGAGGAGAAGGGAGTTGAAGGAAATTGGAAGGGGAGGTGAACCATGAGAGACTATGGACTGAAAAACAACCTTAGGGTCTTGAAGGCGCAGAGGGTGGGAGGTTGGGGTACCAGGTGGTGGGTATTAAGGAGGGCACGTATTGCATGGAGCACTGGGTGTGGTGCAAAAACAACAAATACTGTTAAGCTGAAAAGAAATTTATAAATAAATAAATAAATTGTTTTAAAAAGAAAAAAAAAAAAACCTATCCATAAGGAATGCCTGGGTGACTCAGTCTGTTAGGCTCCTGTCTTCCACTCAGGACATGATCCCAGGGTCCTGGGATGGAGCCCTGCATTGGACTCGTTGCTCAGTGAGGAGCCTGCTTTTCCTGCCTGCCACTCCCTCTGCTTGTGCGCTCTCTCTCTCTGACAAATAAATAAAAGTTTAAAAAAAAAAAAAAGTAGTGTAGCCCAGAACAGTGCCTTGAAATTTAACATAAACAGACCTGTTCACCTGCGGGTCTTCTTGAAATGCAAATTCTGATTAGCTGGGTCTAGTGGTGGAGCCTGGGACCCTGCATTACTAACAAGCCCCCTAGGTGGTACTGTTGCTGGCTCAAGGACCACCCTTGAAATAGCAAGATTGTGGATAGAAGTGCATGAACTTTGGAGTCAGATGCAATGGTCTGAACCTCAATTTTCCCACTTACCAGTTACATGACCTCAGACAAAGGACTTAACGATCTTGAACCTAGAAAATTCCATATTTGTAAAATGGTCATGTCCCCACCTACCTCACTGCATTTTGTATGGATTAAATGGACACCATATATGTGAATACCTAGGATCGTATCTGGCATGGAATGGGCAAGCATTTAGTAGATGATGACGATTACCAGTACTAGTATGTGACTTTTCTCCCAGCAGGTTCATGTCCTCAGCAGCTCACTGCTCATGGACACTAGTCAAAGGCCTCGATTCACACAAACGTGGAAATCATAGCATCTCACACTTATGGATGATGTCATTGTCATTTATTAGCCTCCTCGCAGCCAAGATTAGATCCATATGTAACCGCAAGCCTTGAGGCTTTGGGCCATTTAGAGCTGGATCCTTAACGGTGTTCTCAGGTGTCCCTGCTGAATGGACACCTTCTCTCACATCCAAACTGGAAAGACACAGAAGAAATAAGATTGATGCCTCATCAGCACACTGGAGGTGAGCCATCTTTCACATGTGATCCAGGCAGACACTGGAACATGACCTGCAGATAAAATCCTCAGTGAGCCCACGGGGAAAGTCTCAGTGCTGTGGAGCTAGAAGGTCTGGGTCCACATTCTGTCATTGGGCCACTGCAGAAACACCTTTAAGTCCTCTGAGCCCCATTTCCTCATCTGTAAAATGAGATGATGGACACAATGCATCCACATTAGACATAAAATGGGAACTACTTTGAAAATTACTGTCCCCAAATTGATCTTTTAAAAAAAGAAAGAAAAAGAGGAAAGAGGAGGAGGAAGAGGAGGAGGAGAGAGAGGAGGAAAGGAAAAAGGAAAGCAAGGGAAAGGAAAGGGAAAGAAAAGGAAAAAAAGAAAAAAAAAGGATGAACCCTAAATTAGCAAGACAGGAACCAATGTGTGTTAGAGAGGATGTGGAGAAAGGGGAACCCTCTTCCACTGTTGGTGGGAATGCAAGTTGGTGCAGCCACTTTGGAGAACAGTGTGGAGATTCCTCAAGAAATTAAAAATAGAGCTTCCCTATGACCCTGCAATTGCTCTCCTGGGTATTTACCCCAAAGATACAGATGTCGTGAAAAGAAGGGCCATCTGTACCCCAATGTTCATAGCAGCAATGGCCACGGTCGCCAAATGGTGGAAAGAACCAAGATGCCCTTCAACAGTTGAATGGATAAGGAAGATGTGATCCATATACACTATGGAGTATTATGTCTCCATCAGAAAGGATGAATACCCAACTTTTGTAGCAACATGGACGGGACTGGAAGAGATGATGCTGAGTGAAATAAGTCAAGCAGAGAGAGTCAATTATCATATGGTTTCACTTATTTGTGGAGCATAAGAAATAACATGGAGGACATGGGGAGATGGAGAGGAGAAGGGAGTTGAGGGAAATTGGAGGGGGAGATGAACCATGAGAGACTATAGACTCTGAAAAACAACCTGAGGGTTTTGAAGGGGCGGGGGTGGGAGGTTGGGGGACCCAGGTGGTGGGTATTAAGGAGGGCACGTACTGCATGGAGCACTGGTTGTGGTGCAAAAAACAATGAATACTGTTATGCTGAAAAGAAATTAAAAAAAAGAAAAGAAAAGGATGAACCACGTTGTGTCACCTTGGCCCCTCCCGTGTCAGAGGGGTTGGAATTCAAGGTAAATCAGGGCCTTTTCTCCACAGTTAGTCCAGGACCTAAGGATCCAGGAAGTTAGGGGTAGCAGGTGCAACAGAATGTTTGTTTGAAAATAAAATATACTATCATTTATTTTATGGCTAAAGAGTTTTGGTCACTGAGCATTGAAGGCCCATCTCCCCATCTGGGTTACATTTAGAAGAAAAAAACAACAGAAACATAAGGCCCATCTCCATGGCAGAGCCCATGAGCTCCTTCTGCACTGGCCTCTACATCCCTGACTCCATTCCCCATAAACATCAAACTTTGGGGGCGCCTGGGTGGCTCAGGGGGTTAAGGCCTCTGCCTTCAGCTCTGGTCGTGATTCCAGGGTTCTGGGATCGAGCCCCACATCGGGCTCTCTGCTTAGCAGGGAGCCTGCTTCCTCCTCTCTCTCTCTGCCTGCCTCTCTGCCTACTTGTAATCTCTGTCTGTCAGGTAAATAAATAAAACCTTAAAAAAAAAATCAAATTTTGTAGCTCCTAGTGCCCTTTCTACCTCCAGGGCTCTTTATATGTCCCCCTTGTCATTGTCCTCCATCCTCCTCAAACTTTTGACCCAAGGACCAGTCAGGGCTCTTGGCTGCAACCGAATCTGCCTCCAGGTGACTTAAGCAGTAAACAGCCTATCAGAGGAGGTCAGGGAGCTCCTGGTATCACCAAGAAACCTGGGCAGGGGCTTGGGAACAAAGGAAAGCACAGTCAGAACCACGGCCAAGATCACGGTGCCAAACAGCACCGGGGTGACCACTCAGGTGCCAACACCAGCCCCCAGAAGCCATCGGGGTGTGCCTCGCCAATGCCACCACCACCCCCCCACAGGCCTACTCTGCCCCCACACTGTCACCATTACCAGTCCAAGCCATGTGACTCCTTGGCTGCAGTGCCAAGTTTCAGACTAATCTGTCCAACTAGGCACGTCTGAGGGAGTTAAACTGGACTTTTCAACGTCCGTGGTGGGACATGCAGCCTGAATCAGAGACAGACCCACACAGGTAAAGGCTCAGATGCCAGGCAGTCAGAAGACAAAAGACACCACACCTCTTCCGGAACACCATGGCGGCCCCAGAGCTTCCCTGACGTGCTTTTCTCCTTGGATGGGTCCTACACACACTTTCACACACAGTCCGTCATCTGTGCTCCCAGCAGTCCTTAAACTTAATCATTTGGTTTTGTCTTTTTCGGACAAATTTTCCATGACTACCTTAAGACGAGCTCCACCGAAGTAGCCCTAAAGAAGAGGAGTGGGCTACCGGCGGCTTACGAAGGAGATTCTCCTGGGAAGATCAGTGTGCAGAGAAGGGAGGAGCAGAACAGGAAGAGGAGGAAGCAACGAGGAGGATCTCAAGCAAAGGGGAAGCAGAGGGTGGCTTCAAGCTGACCCTCAGGGGAACCCAGGACAGTGTCCTAAGTCACAGAATTGTCCCAACCCAAGACAAGGGGCTGGGTTCCCATATGCCATGCCCTACAGACATTGACTAGTGGCAGCCAAGGTGGGAGAAGGGAAGTGGGAACCTAAACTCCAAGGTGCATCCTTGCAGAGTGACTCCCATTACCCAGTGGAGTCCTTCAAGAAGAAGCAGCAGGGGGCATGCTGGTGGCTCTGTTAAGTGTCTGACTTTGGCCCAGGTCGTGATCTCAGGGTCCTGGAACCGAGCGCCGCCCCCCCGCTCACCCAATCCAGCTCTGCTCTCAGTAAGGAAACAGATTCTCTCTTCCTCTCTGCCCCTCCTCCCAGCTCGTGCACTCTCGCTCACTCTCTCAAATAAATAAAACCTTAAAAAAAAATAATAAAAGGCAGCAGGTGTAAGCTTTAAAAGAATGCCATTGAGAGCAGTGATGGTAAAGTGAGGTCCAAGGAGGTAGAAGAGAGTTCTGACGCGGTCTGCTCCAATGACCCCACTAGACTGGGAGTGCCCCTTGAAAGGGCTGCCGGTGGTTGATTTGTCCCTCTGTTCCCAGGACTCCACATAGGGCAGAAAATTAGCAGGCATCCAGGAAATGTCCCAAAAGTGGATAAGGGCTGGCTAGGATGGGCGTGTATGCTTCTGGGGGGGCAAAATGAAGCAGCAGAGATGGGCATAGACCCAGACAGGGGGTAAACAGGCACAGGCCAGTGATTCCAATCCAAACCGTCATTCCCTTTATTGTCTTGCAGGTCCTGGCCACACTGTCTCTGTCCAAGGAAAGAATTCTTGGAGTTTCCCAGGTCAAAGTATTCCTGTCATTAGAAAGGATCCAGTGTGGAATGAACACACTGGAAGGTGTATTCCCTCTAGAAGGTGAACAAGCATATGGAGTTCCCAGACACAGCTAGCCTACAACTACCCGCCCTCTTAGGAGGAGGAAAGAAGCTGGAGCTAATGCAGAGGGCTTCCAGAAGTCCCATAAAATACCCAAAGGACACAGCCAATTTGCTACAGCAGCTCACTTCTCTTTACCTACTAGCAAGTGGAAGATAGGACCGGACAGGCTCATAAGCCCCTGACGGATGTGCTTTCATGGGAGAGCCCTGGGAGGAATTCATCCAGGCTGACTCGGGAAAGAGGGCTATTTTTAATCCTATGCCTTTGAATTGGCAACCTCAGAAAAAGAGCAGAGCCCCTGGGGCAATCTCTCTCACCCATTTTAGGATAAAGAACCAGGGTGGGGTGATTTAGCAAAGGCACGATTCCAGATGCTAGAGAGATCTGGGACCTTCCAGTCTGAGGCATGGATGTGGCAGACCACCATGAAAGGGAACCACCAAGTAAGGTACTCGGTAGGGTCACTGTGGCCCAAGTCGTGTCATCAGCAAGTCAATGCTTTTACCACTGCCATTGGTTTCTGGAGTTCATGGCCACAGCAATGGTTATTTTTATATGTCAACTGATGGTGCCACAGTGCCAGATATATGGTCAAACACTATTCTGTATCTTTCTGTGAGGGTATTTTTGATGAGACTAACCTTTAAATCAGTGGACTTTGAATGAAGCAGATTCCTTTTCACAATGAGGGTGGGCCTCATCCAATCAGTTGAAGGCCTGGATAGCACAAAAGACTGACCTCTCCTGAGCAAGAGGGAATTCTGCAAGCAGGTAGTCTTTCAACTGAACTGAAGCTTCAGGTTCCTTCCAGGTCCTCCAGCCCAATGACAAATCCTGCAAATTTATATATATAGAGAGAGGCCACATGAATGTACCTAGAAGGATGGACCCAGGAGGTTGCACAGAGTCTCCATACATCTGGATATAGAAAGCTCAGAAAGCAGACAGATTTTTTTTTTCCTTGGGTGACTTTGAGGGGGGCTTCTGGGGCTCTGAAGCCAGAACCAGACTATCAGTAGAGGCAGTGTGAATTTCACATCTGGAAACAAGATGGGAACATCCACCGGGGTCTGGCAGGAAAGCAGGACAGACCCCATCATCAGATAGAGCTACATCTGGTGGATGTTGACTGGGAAGGAACATCTCCAGCCAGCCCCAGCCCACACCAGGAGGAGTCACCAATCCCTGATGCTGTTAATCCATCCAACGAAGAAGCTGGGATTGTGAATTGACTGATTTTTAACCTGAGATAACCAAGTTTAATTCTGCAGATTGGGAACTTGACATAACCTAGTTTTAAATACATAAAATTAAGGTTTCATTGCTTGCTCGGATACCTGAAGTCATGAAGACTGTAAATGGCATCATCCCCAACAATACAGCATGTCCACACTATCCTGTGCCCCATAGAGGGGACACTTAACCTCTAACACATAGAGTTCTTTCCCATTTCCTTAATATATATTGATACGGAGGCCCCAGGCCAGACCAACAGTATCAACATCTCTAGAGCAGGAACACTGCCTGTCTGTCTGTCTGTTTGGTTGCTTTTAAGATCCCTGGAATATTGTCATGTGAGTACATCTCAGACTCTGGATACTGGTCTCCAGACACTGGAGACCATCTCAGACCTTCTTCTTCGTCCTGGCATGTAATCCTGCATAGAGACAATTCGCTGGCTGGACAGACATAAGCAGACCATTGAGGCTCTTTCCCCTCGTTCCTTGTATGTTTTCTGTCCTCCTGTGCTGTCTGAATTTCACACACAGCAGTATCAGGCTCAGCCAGAAGTCGAAACTATAGTTAAATTTCACTTCTTTCTAATTTTCCAGAAATCACGCTAATGATTCAGCCCATGCTCAGACGCACCAATGAAGAAATGACAACCACCATTTTGCATGGTCATCCCCTGGTCTTGCCTAAACTGGAAAGCAACTGCACGGAGAAGGTAGGCAGAGCTGCCCAGTAGGTGGGCCCCAGTCTTCCCGTTCCTCCAACAGCAGGGTCTGGAGGGACCTGCGCGGGAACCTTTGGCCACAGGCTCAGCTGAAAAGCCTCTAGAGATGCTCAGAGTGTACTGTCCAGATGTGTACTTCTGATGAGCCTTCCAAATCTCCTATTGCTACTCTATCTTTGGAGACCCCGAGAGGGGTCAAATGGCCACAGCCAGGACAGAAACATACTAAGAACGGGTTCATTACTAAACACGAAATTCACCACAAATTCCATCAAAATGGGCATGTCAGAGTCTAGAGGATGAAGTAGCCTGCCATCCCGGAGCCCAGGGACTCCTGCCCCGCTGCCTGTCTCCTCAGGTATGGAGGGAAAGGTGAGGGTCACCTGCACGGAAACACCACAGCCAAGTTTAAAAGCTGGAAGTTAAATAATGAGATGATGGTGTCAGCCTTCAAAGCAAGATGAAGAGGCCCATTAACAGACTCGGTATGAGGTGCTGCAAAGTTGACAGAGGCAGATGGAACAGGAGAGCAGGCAGAGATATGATCTCTGAGTACATGAGCAGACCGAGGTTGGTAAGGGAAGCTGAGACAATGTTGGACTAACATTGCCGCCCAGGTGGACCTTTGGTCTCCTCTACCTTGGGAGGCCCGCCTGGGTAGACTTCACCAAGAACTTCAGACCCTCTGGCATTAGGCCAGTTCAGTCACTGGTCAGGCTGCAGAAATTAGAGGGAGGAAGGAGGGTGAAGTCAGGGTATTTATTTATGGCCCTGGCAGCCTATCCTCAAGGTCACCGAGGCTGGCTCTGTCCCTGGACACAGTCCTGACTCTCAAAATGGCCAGCTGCATGTGTATCTCCCTCCTCATACATAGTGCAACTGCTTCCTCCCCATCCTGGGGGACGAGGGGTGGAGGGGCGCGACAGCTACTAAGCCACACGTCACTGTTTCCAGTACAGCTCTGCTGCACCCTCACCTTTGCAAATGAACCTCATCAAATGACCCTATGTTGGGGCTCCTCCCTATTAGGACTCTGACTAACAGAGACACCAACGTCCGCTAGATCTTTTCCCGGCCACTCTCAGGGTCTCTGGACAAAGACAGATGACATACCCAATAGCATCGAAAAATGATTCCATGAAGAAGTAAAAAACAAGAGACAAGAGAAAACGCCCATGAAATGTGTCTCTAACTTTTTCTCCTTTCTTGGGTCCCCACCATACTTCTGAGTACAATTGGCTAAAAAATTAGTGTTCAGGGCTTTTTTAAATTGCTGGGACAAATGGTCCCTCCCTCAAGCCAATAATTGAATTGCTTAATTGAGAACATAAATCTCTATTGTGAATAGTGACATTCCTCTTTAAGGGCTCTGTGTGCTACATCTTCCCGCCTGGACTCCATTGCTTCAGAGACGTGTCAGGTAAGTGCTTTTAACGCAAAGTATTCCTCCCCTGGTATGCACTAAGTAATAAAAGTTAAGTTGTTCCTAAAATGATTTTGCGTTTCTGTTTCAGCTATGAGTTAGTGTCTGCTTTTTAAGGTTAAGAATGTGTCTAATGCAGAGTGTCATTAATTAGTTTCCTGATGGCCCATTTGTTCAGGGATTCCATGCCTCTTGAACAAATTGCTACACTGTTAATGGAAAACGGTATTTTGTTAGGCAGACTTGGGGAGGTGTTGGATTTGTTCCTAAAATAGTATGCTAGAGTCAGACTCTGGGCGACTAGCTCACAGATGGGTTTTGGGGTGGTGTGCTTTTATTTTTTTTTTTTTTACGTATTTATTAGAATACTAATTTTTGTAATGTTTTGACCATTCTGTTTGTTGTTCTGGCTTAGCAATATGTCCTACTTTTCATAAATCCTTAGAAACTGGAAATGAGGGGAGAGGCTTGATGACCCCAGAGAACTTTCTGTAGTTGTGTTCAACAACCCACAACCAGTAGAAATATGAGGCTGTAATGAATACCCACACCACATATAAGGGGGTGGGTCCCTCCTCTCATCAAATTGACCAGCAGCTGCCCTGGGAGAAAAAGAACCATCACGAAGGACAGTCATCTCAGCCAATCAGAAGAAGTCCAATGGAAAAACCCACCGAAACTCCAGGAAGACATGAGAATAAATGAGAAATTACCCAGAGACATGCGCAGAGGACATGAAAGGTAGTCAACAATATAAAATTTGATGAAAAGATTCAGAAAGAAAGATATAAGGAGGGTGTATGCTGAATTTTTGGTCAACACCCAAGTTATAGGCATGAACTGCTGTTGCCCCATAGGCTTGCAGAAGTGTCCAAGGCGCTTGGCTAGTGGCTGAGAATCTGAGCAGAATGTGTCTCTTGTGATGAATTTGGTTGTGCAAATGTTTAGTTTGTATGATAAAGGTGGGGTGCAGGATAGTATGCTGAAGGGCACCTATCAGGACTTCATACACACACACACACAGTACATGTCTGGGTGTGAACGACCCCTGTGGATCATATTTAAGGCTTTTAGCCTCACATGCACATGCACAGACACTTACACACCTTCATGGCTCTCTTCCTTTGCTGATACCCCTTGTTTCCTGTTTGTGGCAGCCTCTTCTGTCCTTCTTCTGTCACTGGTAACCCCAAAGAATTACTTTTCCCAGTCTGCTGCTGTCTCCTCCTGCCAGCAGGGCAGGGGAGGGGGGCAGGTGGTAGAGGTATCCAGGGAGGAAAAAAGACCCTTAGCAAATGGGTCAAGGGTC
Organism: Mustela nigripes; assembly: GCF_022355385.1. NCBI lineage: Eukaryota > Metazoa > Chordata > Mammalia > Carnivora > Mustelidae > Mustela > Mustela nigripes. The sequence goes on along the minus strand of NC_081560.1, from coordinate 145,179,872 downwards.
CACCAGAGATGAGCTCTGCTGGTCTCCCTGTTCTCTAGGGCATGGGGGCTCCTCAGGGCTCCTCTCCTCCAGCTTCCCTGGAGGGGCTCCCTTTCATTGCTGGGTCTCTGGTATTGGGTGCCCCTGGGGCAAGAAATTTCCCTTCAGAAGAGTGCCTGGCACACCATTTCTGAGTCGGCTTGTGACCCTGCAAGCTCACCATGTCCCGCTTTACACAGCCTCCAAGGGGGCGAGCTCAGAGCTCGGCCAGGCGTGAGCTGATTCTCTGAGATGAGGCCGTAAATGCACATACTATTATTCATGGGAGGGCCTTACACAGCAGCTCTCAGCGCCGTCAAGGGGGAGAAGGCATTCAGCGTTTATCAAGGTGCTTATCACAGATCCCATGCTTTCCAGAGATCATCCTTTTAAAGCCCACCCACTAAAGGCCACCTGAACACACCCGTAACCAAAGTTAGGTTTATTACCTTGTTGCAGAAGGAGAGCCCGTACCAGAGGAATCATGGAACATCTCCTAAGGTGGGAGTTAGGCAAGATTACTTATTGAGATAGGGAATGGCTTTGGTGGGGACTGGTCTGAATCTGTAAACTTGGGACTTGTAGAGCACATGGACCCTACGATACAGACTCATGTTCATAGCAGGATTATACCCAAGAGCCAAAAGGCAGAAGCAATGCCAGTGCCCACTGATGGACCCATGGATAAAGAAAATGTGGTGTATTCCCACAAGGGGCTATTTATTCGGCCTTAAAAATAAAGACAATTCTTACACATGCTACAACTTGGGTGAACCTTGAAGAAACACGCTAAGTGACAAAAAGCTGAATAGGGAAATTATTTCACTGAAATAAGCAACATGGAGTTATCAAATTAATACAGACAGAAAGCTGAATGCAGATTTCTGGGAACCAGAGGGATGGGAGAATAGGAAGCTATTGTTTAACGGGTATGGAGGGTCAGTTCTACAAGTGTTCCATGGACGAGTGGTGGCGATAATTGCATTAAAATGGTCCGTTTTATATTACATAGATTTTCCCACAATAAAAACCAGTCCTTCAGAGTTACTGCCACAATAGCTCATCCGATGTCCTCCAAGAACCCATGGGTCTGTGCAAACTGGCCAGGAGAGTTCAAGCTCAGTGTCTGTTGCCTGCTATGGCTTCGCTGTCTGTTTTGCAAGTCATAGAACAGCTTTGCCAAGACGTGATTTCTGTTTCAATTCTCAGCGTGCCCATCTCACGCTTGCTGGGAGCCGAGTTACCTCGGGCATCTTCAGTCTCCTTGGCTTGTTTGTTTTTCTGTTCTGCTTGAGGACGGAAAGGGGTGGATTCGAGATTTCAACCCAAAGCAGCCATAATGCTCAGCCTGGGCTTTTCAGCTACAGGGCTCCTGTAAAGGGTAAATCACGTCTTTGAAACCTGCAAAGTCCATTTGTCTCTAATCCCTAACAAACACAACTCGAAACATCCACTGCTCCATGCGTAATAAAACACACCAGTAAACAGGGCATCGTCAGACCTCTGGGACCTTGTAGATTGAAATGGCAAAACAGATACATACACAGTTAAGTGCAGGATGCATGGTAAATTCTAGAAAGCAAATGACTCTATGCCCATATAAAGTATCTGTATAACTGTAATAGGACCAGCTTGCATTGGGTTAAAATCCTCTGACCAAAACAAAAAAAAAAAAAGGAGCCTCCTATTTGGTTACTTGAGAGGGGATGAGATGTATCATATTTAAAATGGGAACACTACCGGAACTGTAACACATTCACTTCGGCTTCTCTGAAGTTTAAATATGGTGTTAGAATCTCTCATAAAAGTAGATTTAGATCAAGCAGAGCAAGACGGCAAAATAATTCCTAACATACGCACATAATTTAAAACCAGGGTCAGCAAGCTTTTTCTGTAAAGGGCCAGATAGTAAATATTTTAGGCTTTTGCAGGCCCTACACAGCCAACAACTTGGTGTCAACAAATGAGTGTGGCTATATTCCAATAAAACTTTCTTTATGAGTGCTGAAATTTGAATGTAATATAATTTTCACAGGTCATAAAATATTATTCTTTTTAATTTTTTCCAGCCAGCTGAAAATGGAAAAACCACTCTTGGCCCTCAGACTGTAGAAGACAGGGCAGCCAGCCGAATTTGGCCGGTGGCTGGAGTTTGCCTCGCCCAGCTTTCGAAGCTTGCTTTTCAGAGTGTGGCAGACAGGCCAGCAGCATCAGCAGCACCTGGGAGCTTGTTAGAAACCCAGCACCTCTGGGGCGCCTGGGTGGCTCAGATGGTTAAGCCTCTACCTTGGGTTCAAGTCATGATCCCAGGGTCCTGAGATTGAACCCCACCTTGGGATCCCACCTCAGTAGGAAGCCTGCTCTTCCCTCTTCCTCTGCTGCTCCCCTGTTTGTGCTCTCTTTCTCTGTCAAATAAACAAACAAAATCTAAAGTAAAAAAGAAATAAAAGAAAAGAAATACAGAACCGTCAGCTCCACCCCAGAGCCACCAAAGGAGAATCTGCATTTTAAGTTCTAAACTTCCCTATGCCTCAGTTTCCCCATGCACAAGATGGAGAGGATAGTCTGTCTCGCTTGGCATGACTATAATAATGACTATCCACACCCACATACACACCCACATACACACAGCTTAAATAGTATTCGTCACTACTATTACAAAATCTCACATTATGTGACAGTTGACCCTTGAAAAACGTGGGTTTGAACTGTGCAGGTCCACTTAGATGTGGACTTTTTCCCAATAAATACGGTACAGTACTGTAGATGCATTTTCTCTTCAGTATGATTTTCTTAATAACATTTTCTCTTCTCTAAATTACCTTATTGTAAGAATACAGTGTGTAGTATATATGACATACAAAGTAGGTATTAATTGACTGTTCATGTTATGAGTAAGGCTTCTGTCAACAGTAGGCTATCAGCAGTTAAGTTTTGGGGGGAGTCGAAAGCTTTATGTGGATTTTCTAGTGCACCCCCACATGGTTCCATTTTTTCAGCCACCTTCTGAGACAGGCATGGTTTACCGCATTTCACAGAAGAAAGTGTGGCCCAGAGAACTGAAAACACTTGCCTAGGGTCACAGAACAAAGTTCCTTCTGGCTTCAAATTGAGTCCTGAGGTTAATGAAGGGTTCAAGGGTACGGAAGGGGCCTGCACTCCCCAGGAACCGGGGTCTTCCTGTCCAGGGCTCCATTCTAACCCTGAGGAGCCGCTTTGCGACCCATGCCCCTGAGACTCTCGCACCGCAGGTGTCCGGCTCTCCAGCTCTGCCACTCCCTGCCCGGGACCCCAAGTTACCCTTCCATTCAGTGACATTTATCTTCCATTAACTTGCATAGTATTTTTTACAACTTCTCTTTCTAGTTCTAGACTGTAAATTTTCTCTCTGCTGAGTCTTGTAGCTGACTGACTATTTTTCATTATATTTGTAGGGCTCAGGGAACAAAAAAAAAGGCAATCCCTTTATTTGAGAATCCTGACATTTATTAGCATAATAAAACTCTCAAGATGAAATTGCAGTTTTCCAGACAGTAATTTCATTTGCAGGACAACTTACAAGGAATTTATTTTAAGGCCAGGTAAAACCTAAAATATATGAGACACACAGAAAAGTGCAGGCCCCAAATAAAATGAAATAAATGTGTTAGGCATAGAAAACTCAGCTGTTGTCTCTCACATATTAATTAGGGGTGACAGGAACAACAGCTCAGGGGTTCAGTTTCTCGGCCGGGGTTGCTCGGCTCTGTGAGCGGCTGCTAGTGCTTGGAATAAGAAGTTTCTTCCAACACCTTGAAAATCATCACACCATATTCCCCTGCCATGTCACTGCTAAGCCCAAAATAATAATTGTTGCTGTTTCTGTGGTTCTTATCAGCCATCCCTCCCATTTAGACAGAGCTTTCATTACTGCTCATTTCACTGACCCATACAAAAAAAAAAAAAACAACTAGTGGCAGCCACACAGAAAATCCTATTCTCCAGGAGACCGAGCCTTCATGAAGCTGAATGTCTTGCACAGTCACATAGCTTGTAAGCAGCAAGACTAAAACTAAAACTCGTTTCCTTGGGAGATACTAGAATAGAAGTATCTATTAGAAGAAAATCTAACCATAATCGGTTATGGTTTTAAAGTACTTTGGCATTCAAGAAGGAGACTCCCCCCTTCACTTTGATTTATTCATTCGGGGGCCCTGGGAGAGAGCAAGAGAGAAGTCAAGCTGGGAGACTGACATTATTGGACACATTTGGATGATGGGTCCTTACCTTGGCTTCCCTCAAAGGCAGAGCCTACAGCAAATGCCTATATTCAATTCAGGGGTGGCCAGCCCAGAGGAGCAGGAGAGGGGAGCAGAGGAGGAGGAGGGGCAGATGGGAAGGGGGTGGACCTCATCTGGTCACTCTTCGATTTCATCATCATGAGTTGCTCTGTCTTGCAGGTCGATCTTCCCAGAGGTCGTCGGAAGAACTGCCTGTCCAAACAGCCCCCCAGCCGGAAGAAAGGGAAAGAAGAAGCTTACCATCTGCTGTCCCCCATTGATCCAAGGTTCACCATATGCAGAGCTCATGGCCCTGCTCTTGAAGGTTGCACAATGTCTTCAGCATCTGCAGCAATAGGAGATGAGGGGCCCAAAGCACCCCATGGGCAAGGTGGCTTTGGCTCAGCTCACATGAAGCTGATGTACCCCATAAGGGAGAACAACATCTATGCAGAACGACTTGCAGTGGTAGTGACCAGGGTGAAGCAGGTGGCCAAGAACGTGAAGAGTAGGGAAGGCAGCAGGTGAAGGAGAGCACACGAGATGTGGTACACAACTATCGTGTAAGGTACACCTGTCCACTGACAGAGCACAGAGCTCATCCACCCTTTCACTCCCACCAAATATGGTGCTGCCAATATTAAAATACTAGTAAGTCCAGGGTGGGGAGTTGAACACAAATCTGCTTGATTCCACTATAATATTCCACCCATAACATGCTGTCTCTGTGTCTATAAACATGAAAACCTGAATATGCATGAAGACACTTCCCTGAAAGTTACAGAAGAGTCACTGGGAGAATCTCATTGAAATGAAAACCATACTCAGATTAAGTGAACGCAGGATCAGACTCAAAAGGACCATGAAGGCAGAAGTAATCATACGGGTAACCTGTATCAAGAGGGCCAAATCCTAGAGAGAAAGGCTTTCTTGAATTTATAATTCATCCTAGGTTTGGGGCACATCTATGGGAATACACAAAACCACTGCCTCAATATCACAAAATCTGGGTCAAAATATGCTTCCAAGACGAAGGATAGGTGGCCGAAGAAGAGGCAAATAAAGAAGGCAGGGCAGTATCAGCTACCTATTCTGGAAGCTGCGTCTCAGAAGCCTTAGGTAATTATTGCAATGATAAAAATCAATGAGGACAATAATGTACATCATAAAAGACGCAGCATCTATATTTTCCATATAAATCCTTTGCAATATTTCGTCTATACTCTCCATGACTTTATAGACAGAACAGGTAGGAAATAACTTACTAGAAAAAACTGGTTAGTGTTGGAAGACTTTCAGAAGAGCTGTATTCATTCCACAAACATTTATTGAATGTCTACCACAGGTTACATTCAGAGTTCGGCACTGGAATTATTTTGGATTATTAAAACATGACCCATGTGCTCTGGGGGCTCAGCTTAGGGTGGCCATGGCAAATAGGCTTCATTCTCTGAAGTCATAACTAAACTCTTCTTGAAAGAGCTGCATCAGCTAAGAGCAATTTCTGTCCTCGGCACAGGGATGGGGACCAATAGCACGTATATTTCATATCTTTGAGACATACTAATCTACTTAATCCTCTGGCTGGTGGTTGTGGATCTTCCGGAAGGCCATAAGGATTTGAGCCAGGAAGTTCTTAAGTTGAGTTCAAAAAATGGATACCCAAAGAAATCCAATTGGTAAGGGGGGGAAAAAATCACTCAAACAACAGATGGTAGTCTGGTGGGCTGTCCCTCTGTCCACAGGGTTCCTGCAGCAGCTCTCCCCCTGAAACAGTGATAATTTCCTCCTAAAAGGAAAAACAAAAGGGAAGAATTACTTGTAATCAAGCAAGGGAAATAAACATCCACCAGAGAGAGGCCAGTTCAAGATAGAAAGTCTATGAATATGTATCTGCCTCCTCCTCACTCAAATTTATAAAAATGACAGAAAAAAAAATCTGCTTTTTAAAAAAGAAATAGAGCCATATTGGGAAAATGGAAATAAATCCAATATGGGAAAATAAGAAGGAAGGACATCAACAAAGATAGGTGTTGAAGAGTACTTGAAACCCAGAAGACCTACAGGATGAGATTATCAGAGGAGGGAAGGTGAGGCAGGGGTTGAAGCAAGTTATCAGAGGGACAGGCTGAGGAGCCCCAGGCTGCAGATGTCTTTGCCTCCACAGACCGGAAGTGAGGAGGGGCAGACCGGAAGTGAGGAGAGGCACCGCCCTCCATTGGAAGGCCAAAGAGTCCACAAAAGCTCAGACTTTCCATGTCGGAAAGATAAGTTACTCGCTGTCAGCAGCAGCCCTTACAGCATAGAGAGAATGGATTCGGGAAACAGGGACTATATCCATTGATGGATAAGCAGGAAATTCAAAGTTCAGACACCAACTCATAACTCAAAATGTGTACATACTTATGGAACATTATACCCATACAAGAAAGATGCCAAACTCAACAACAGAACTGACCTCCCAAGAAAACATCAAGTTTATAAAAACAAACGGTAAGAGCCTTTGAGGGATGGGTATTCATCTCCTCAGTGGAATAAGAAGATAAATCATCTGTGAAATAAGAATGGGCCATTATTTATGGGGCACCAGGGCGGGACAGCCCATTAAGCGTGAGACTCTTGGTTTCGGCTCAGGTCATTATCTCAGGGTCATGAGATCGAGCCCCGTGTCAGACTTCACACTCCATGCCCCCTTCCCCTCTGCCCCAACATGTGCTCACTCTCTCCCTCTGTGTCCCTCAAAATAAATGAATAAATCTTAAAAAAAAAAAAAAGAATGGGCTATTATTTTTTTAAAGAACCTATAAATGAAAAGAGTACCCACTTAAATAAAAATAAAAATCTCAGTAGAAAACCTGAGAAGCAGAAAAGACATAACTGAAGCTCAATTTAGTTGCCGGAAGAATTGACACGTCGGTAAGAAAGGAGACATCTAAGCAGAAAATGGACAATGGACAGGAACGGACGATCCACAGAAGAAATTCAAAGGGCCATTAAACATATGAAAAGATCCTCTGTGTCAGGAGTAATTGGAGAAATGCAAGCTAAACAACGGTGAGATAGAGCATCTGCCGATCTGATGGGAAAAAATTAAAATGACTGATAATCCCCAGGGCTGGCAGCCGTGTGGGGAAACAGCCTCATCTAGTTTTGGCAGAAGCATGAGTTGGCACTCCATTTTTGGAGGGCAATCTGGCAGATCTTTTCAAATGAAAACGTGCATCATCCTCCATCCAGCAATTCCAATATGACAGATCCATCCTAGAGAAATACTTGCGCCTGTGCCCAAAGGGACAGGGACAAGCAAAGCTCTGCAGCCCTGTTTGTGATGATGGAAACCTGGAAGCTATGTAAGTGGCCATCATGGAAAACCACAGGGCACGTGTGTGGATGTGGTTGGTACGTGTACTCAGCACACGCAATTCCATAACAGCCAACGTCCTAATGACTCACAAATGTCAGCTGTAGTGCCGTAGCACTTTACACAGTGATATCTCAATGAAACCTCCCAGGGACCCTAAGGAGGTGCGTGCTGTTTGGAAACCCATCTTACCGGGGAGAAAACTAAAGCACAAAAACTTTAGTAGTTGCCCAAAGTCACACATAGCAATGAAGTTGGGATGTAAAATTTAGCAGCCTACTTCCAGTGACCATGCTTTGAAAAAACACACATAGGATATATTGATCCTGCTAAAAAATCAAATTGCTGAGCAATTGGTAACGAATTATCCAGTTTAATCTCACCCCACTATCCTTATTTTTTAGAATTCTCCTGTCTAAACAAGTACATTTCTGTTTTGTCTGGAAAATCCTGTCATTTTTTTAAAAATCTCCATCCTATTTGGTGTATTTTTTGGGTGGAGAATTGCATTAAATTTATAGTTTAATTAGAAAAAAAAGAATTGCCAGTTTATGTGGAAAATAACAAAACTGTTTTCCTTATGTAAATTTGTGTTAATGCCCAGGAAATACTTGAATAGTGACATGGCAAACTAATACTTCAAGGTGGAGAATGGAAATGGAGATTTGAAATGGACAAGGCAGTCACCTTGTACTGTCCTTGATTATTCTTAGAATGTAATCATAAATTAATTGTGTAATTAAATCTTTAACATATACACACTGACCAACAGATCTCCACATGGGCATAGATGAACCCCCTCTATAGTGTAAGAAACTACATCAGAAGTCTCCAACCCTATATTTGAAAGAGGATAAAGACCTTCAAAGTCTTCTGTTCTAACCTTCTGATGCAGGAACCATAGCATAGCATCTCTGAGAGATGGACTTTTCCCTGTGCCTGAATACTTCCAAGGACAAGAAGCTCATCACTGCTCGCAGCAGCTTATAGTGGGCAGGGAAACCAAACATCGTGCTACAGAGGAAAAGGCACAATCTTTAGAGGCAGATGGCCTGAGGATTAACTCTTGGGCCATGTGGTGTCAGCCATGAACACTTAGGGAAGCTACTCAAGCTCCTCGGCTTTGGTTTCCTGATCTATGAAATGGGACTAGTCTGCCTCCTTCATAAGTTTGTCATGAAGAGGAAGCAAGAACATGGATGGACAGCACCGGACATGATGCCTGACACAGAGAAGGTGTCAATATCCACACACACCTGTAGAGACAGGGAGGGTGTGTATGGATAATAACTCCCTAGAGTTGTTAGAAAAGCTCTTCCCAACATGGGTAGAAATCTGCCCTAACCCTGATTAGTCAGTTTTCCAGGAGTCCTGTCCACCCAACATCTAGACATTTGTAAATGGGTCATTTTCTCTGTGCTTTACTTAGAAGGTCAAGTCAAGAGCTGTCCATAGATCCCTGGGGACATCCATGAAGAAAAAGCAAAACCAATCCAAGAGTCCCTATCACAGCAGAAACCCAGTGAGACGGTTCAGGAATTCTGTGACCCTTGCTACAGATGCAAATCTCAGGAAGATGGAGAGCGACCAAGGCTCTGTTTCTAGGCATCTCTCTCTCTCACCCTTGTGACTCACTGAGTTCCACCTTTGGCTTTCTCCCAGTTACTACCATGCTGACAGTCACAAAAGAAGTAACAAAACTAAAGAAACACAAAACAGCAACAAAAGTTGCTTCTGTCTACGTACATAGTTTGGAAGGCACCATCTTTCCTCATGAGATGTCTACAGTAGGGGGACAAATGACAAAGAGAGTTCTGGAAAACAAGAACTTCCACACCACTTCACAGTTAAGGAGTGCTGTTACCGACATTGCCTCATTTATCGGTCATGTGCTTTGACTATTATTTACATCCATTTGCCGGGTTAGGATGGTAAAGTTCAGTGAGACTAAGGAACCTGCCCAAAGTCACACACATACCACACATGTACATATCCTTGTAGTTGGAACAAGAGATGTGGTAACTCTATTAGAAAAGCTTCTCAAGCCACAGGGTGGACGGCTAAGTTTCAGCTAATTCTACAAAGCTGCCAGAGGCCTGACTAGAATGTCCTCAAGCAGGACATCCTGGGGATGAGTTGCAGGTGGGCTGTGGGCTTGGGCAGAAGATGGGTCAGCTAGTCCCTAAATGTTAGCAGTAGGGAGCACTCAGAGACTTGAGGTGAGGAGAAGCTTAGGGACCAGGGCTGGAGGTGCTTGCCTTAGTCAGAGGGCAAGCCAGAGAAAAGAACAGCAGGCCCCAGAGCCTATCTGGACAATCTCTGCCCTCTTCCACCCTTCCACACATCCCTGTGATCCTGTGGACCTGCTGGGCTGCCTGCTCCCTCTCCACCCCATCTCTTGGAACACCTGCAGCCTGGCGCTCCTTCACCTCACATTTCTACCAGTTCTAGCTCCTGACCAGCACCCCTCTGAAGGATACCTTGTGGAAATCAATGAGATCCGTGAGCGTTGCATGGCGATTGGGGTCCACTCCCAGGAAGCTGTAAAAGTCCGCAGAGGCATCCACAAGAAAGTGCTTGAACCCTTTCTGCAGGCGATAGGAGAGGGTGTAACCCCAGATTTTCTCACTGACCCGGACCAAAAATGCTCCCTCTGTCATGTTCTCGAGGAGATCTTCTGCATCTTCTCGACTAATAATTCCTGATTTAAAAAAGAAAAAAGAAAAAGTCAGTAGGTTTGGCAAACTTTTCCTCTGCCACTCTCCCAGACTCATCCCTACCCCTCATCCTGTTTCCATGATATCAGGAAAGAGAGGGCTTCGGGAGCTGTCCAGCACTCGTCTCATTCCACCCAGGACTCATCTTGGCCTAGAGCAACCAGCCGTGAGCCTGCGGGCAGAGTTTCTTTTAGGACCTGAGTTTAGCACGCTTTCCTCCAAATTAAGCCTCACTGATTTGGATTAATTGGGTAAGCAAAGAATTAGTAATGAGCAGGAATTAGAGCATCTATCGATTACAAATACAAGTCAGCAAGCACTGCCCTGTGGAGAGCATTGAGCCCTGCTTTAATGACAACAGCAGAGTGACTTACAGTTATGACCCGGGTTATCTTGCCAGGACCCATAAGTGAGCACCTGGAAACAGTAGGTCCTCTTAAGTAAAAAGACCTCCTCCGCCCACCTGTGGGCATTAGGAAAACAGCTCAAAATTTTCTCGGGTTCTTCATTCTTTCATGATGATGATGTGGGTCCAGACCTGGAGTTGATTATTTGTCAGTGGCAATCCCCAAAAAGGATTTTCGGGAGATGCTGTTATCTGGGTAGAGCATAGGAAGCCATATGTGGAGGGAAGAGCCTGAGCCTCGCACGGCAGGGCAGCGGGAAGAGGGCAGACGCCAGAAAGCCTAGGTGACCTGCTCAACCTGCGTTCATCTGGGCGACCTGAGGCTCAGCCAACACCTTGACTTCTCCAATGCCCTCTGACGTTTAAGTGATTCATCATCTTACTCATCTACATCAAGGACACCTTATGACTTTCAAGTCGGATAAAGAATTCGAACACATTAACTGAGACACACTGTGGAAGTGTTGGCTACTGTTAATCATATTTGAGGGAGAGGAGAAACGCACGGTCCTTTTTATACACCCGCTTGGTTACTCTCTGCATACATGCAATGGGGTCATTTACTGACAGTCACGTAGCAAAGGGCTAGAAGGTAGCTGAGTTATTGGTCCCTGTAACCGTGAGAGGGACTACACACTTGTGACTTCTCTCCCCCACACCCTTGTGCCACTCTCAAGCTTTCCTGTGGGTACTCCCTGCTCCCCCCACACCCCTTCCATTGCTCTCCTATTTATGGGAGGTGTGGCAGAACTTTCCCTGTGCCCAAAGCAGAGGACATAGAGGCCACCACGCTGTCACATATCCCCCTTTTAAAGACAACCAACACATTTGGGGCTCACCTCCATCCTCCTTACCTAGAACTTATCAAGAGGCAATCGAGCGAGCCACCCTTTCCCCAGCCAGGCGCTATTAGTAGGAAACTAGGGAGAAGGGAGTGGGAAGGAAGTGGGGAGCTCTTCTACCGCAGGACACCTGAAGAATCACGTGCAATTTCCCCATAGGCAGGAGGCTGCGTGCTGGGGTTGCTCGGGGGAGGATGTCCGTGCCTTCTGCCAGGGAAGCAGTGACAGCCAAAAGAGGACCAAGATGGTCACCTGGAATCTGTCGGAAGACTCAGCACCATCCCTCACCCAACTCCCTGCCCCAGTGCCAGGAAACCTAGACCGCAAAGGAGACCGCTGTCGGGAGAAAAGCAAGAGGAGACAGAATAGAGCCATGGGCCGGGAGGAAGAAGGACCAGAGAATGTCACCCCCTTCTCCACTCCACCTACCTCCAGCTGAAGCCCAGGCCAGACTGAAAACTGGGGAGGAGAGAATTGTTCCACTGGGCAGGAGACTGAATAGTCACCGCTGAATAGTACCTGACATGTTAATATCTGAAAGCTAACAGTAACACCAAAAGGACAATATCACGTGTCTGTGATCTAAAACCTGTGAATGGCCTCCCTGGTCTCTGGCAGAGTCCAGACTTGGGAATGAGAGACACTGGGCTGGGACCCACCCCACCCCCCCACCCCACCCCCCCACCTCTCCAGGCTCCTTGCCTCACTCACCCCATGCACCGTTGCTCACTGCTTACCACAAGACCCCCAAGTGCAGAAGCTTCCTGCGGGTCCCCAGCCCCCTTTGTCCCAGCGGACCCTGACTCCTCTTCTTCTCTCCTGGGAAGCCCAGGCTGCCCGTCACCTACTCTCTACCTTTGTGCAAGTGAGAAGTGGAGGTCCCTCTGAGTGGTAGGATTTGAAAAGAATGCCTCTCTAGGCCAAAATGGCCAAGCTCACATTTCCGCATTTTGACTCCTCCTCCCTGCAACCAACCCCCTGGGCAGGGACCCTTTATTCAGTGCGCAACCTGCCCCACCCTGCCGTGAAGCCATCCCTATCCCCGGAGGCCGCACCGCACCAGGAGAGCCACCTTTGAGCTTTCATCACACCTGCCTAGAGGCTCCAGTGTATTAGTAAACAGGCTGTGAAGGACTCAAGGATAAAGCCTGTGGCAACTGTGGGAGCCACTGCTCAGTCTTCCCTCAAGAGCGATTCTGCTGCCAGAAGTGTCCAGAGCCAAGAGCCCCCAGCGGCTGCTCAGGATCCACCACCGAAGCCTACTCTGCCCCGGGGGGCACGAGGGGGTACAGAACCCAGTGCCCTTGACTCAGAGCACTCCTTTGTATCCTTCATGGTACTTTTTTCAGGAAATGGCTTGCACTTCTGCTTCCTAGAAGACCCAGACTGACACTGAATGCTGACTTTTGTGCCCCAAGCACCTGGAATGCTGGGGAAGGAGAGGCTTGTTTGGAGCAGTAATCAAGAGCATGGACTAAAATCACAGCTTACTCGGGGCGCCTGGGTGGCTCAGTTAATTAAGTGCCTGCCTTCAGCTCAGGTCATGATCTCAGGGTCCTAGGATCGAGTCCTGTTTCAAGCTTCCTGCTCAGTGGGGAGCCTGCTTCTCCCTCTGCCTCTGCAGCTCCCCCCTGCTCATGCTCTTTCTTGCATACTCTCTCTGTAATAAACAAAATCTTTTTAAAAATAAAAATAAAATCACAGCTCAGGGACCTGTTCAACAGGTGGCCTTGGGCAGGTTATTCAAGCCTCTCTGAAACCCAGGGCAGTGTCCTCATCTGCTAACTGGTACCATTAATCCTTCTACGGTGTAAGGTTGTTTGAGCCGATGTTAAATTAATGTGTGAGCAAGCTCCCCACAGTGCCGGAGAGCATAACTAGTTTGCCTCGGCTACCCCAAGAGTACCACTCCTGTGCCACACTGGGATGTCACTTCGTCCTGGAAGCAGCCATGGTCAGGGCACTGCCAGGCTGTGCTGCCCACACCCATGAACCCAGTCCCTCCAGAGGCTGTAGAGGGTGACTTCTGATGGGGACTGCTTGAGTCCCTGGGCCCCAGCTACACCATCCCTAGCAGACTCTCCAGGTGTCTGGGATAGTAAACATCTGTGAACTCTGCCCCCCACACTTTGTAATTCGGCCCAAGACCAAAAGAAGTGAATCCTCATAGTTCAGGATGGCATAGACCCTTCCACAGAAAACGTGAGCCCCAGGAGAATCAGTCAATGGTGGGGAGGCCTGTAGGTCACTTACAAGGAGAAGCTGTTACACTTTCCTGCCCATCCACTCTCTGCCCTCCTCATCTCTCTCTCTCCCTGGATCGCCTCTAAGCCAAGTGCCCTGGGAACTAAGCAATAATCACACCCCACCCCATCTCACCTCCGTCCCTTCTAAACACTCTATGGCCTCTTGGCTAAGGAAAGGAGGGAGGGCTTCCCCCAACCTCTTCTGACTGGGGAGCAAGCACACTGCTCCCCAGGGATCATGGGAACTTTCTGCCTCTGCCAATGACCAGGCCTGGCAGCCTTCGTACACAATGTTCCATGGTAGCTGTTCTGGAATGATGACTAGAGAATGCAACTATTGGTCCCTTCTGAGCCAGTTCCTACCTGTCAACAATGGGAAATGTGGTTTTTCCTATAATTTCTCTACTTCCTCCCTTCAACAGCTGTGTAGGAGCCAAGCCCCATGCTGGGTGCCTGGGAATCAGCACTGCATGAAAAACAGTTCCTGCCTTCCAGAAGCCTTGACTCTGGACAGAAATAAAGATCAACTGATTTTTTTTTTTTTTTTTTTAAGAAAAGGCTCACTGTAACCAGTGGTGCTCAAGGCCCTAGGAGCTGAGGGAGTCCCTGGGGGACCACCCTACACAGCTCTGGTGCCAAGCGTGGGAGGGACAGCTGTACTGAGACCAGAAAGGTGAAAACAGAGGTGCAAGGCAAGGATTCGTTGGCAGAGGGGATTAGCGACTGGTTCCCTGTGTCTGGAGGGAGGGCCAAAGTAGGAGCCACGTGGCACCAATGGTGAGATACGTAGAGGTTGGCAGGGGCCAAGCCCCCAAGAGCTCTCCATACCATTAGAAGGATTCTGGACTTAATTTCGAGGGCAATGAGAAATGACTCATGATTCCAAACAGAGAATGTGAGTGTGTTCAAGGATGGATAGATGGCCCCTGGGGGTACGAACTGGAGGCACACAAGCCAGGGACCTCAGTCCCTTCATGCGGGCATGGCTTCATAGCCACAGTTCCACAGTCATAGGGCTGGACTCCAGCTCCCGGACTGTGAGTCTGACAGAGACGGCTTCTATGCTGAGGCAGGGGGGCAAAAGGACACATTGGGGGTTAGATAAGAAGCCCCCATCACAGCCAGTCCTGGGCACCATCTGGGGACTCATCCGCCTCCGTCCTCTTAACATCCCGATCACCGTGAGTTCATAACTGAGGACACCGAGGGTCAGCGAGAAAAGTGACTTACCCAGGTCCCAGAGCTAGTAAGTGGTAGAGCCAGAATTTGAACTCAGGTCCTCGGACTCCAAGTCCGGGGCTCTTTGCTCTACAGCATGTTACCTCATCACAGGACAGTAAGTACTGCTGTGAAAGACAGAGCAGGAGGAGATTAATGCGACCTGGAGAAGTCAGGACAGGCCTGAGAGCGGCAGTGAAGGGGGAGGTGAAGTGGGCTTCTGGGGCTGGGTAGATTCTGAGAGCAAGCAGTGAGCACAGCTGATGGCGTGGGAGGGGAGAGGGAGGGACGTGATGAGTGAAGAGAAGGACACCCCCATGGCACATTGATATAAATGGAACCTACGAGAAGCTTCACTGAAGTCGCAGGACAGGAAAAGAAAGGGGGATGGGCTGAAAGCTGTAGCACGTGTACAATCCAGACCCCAGAGAATACGGGCGAGAAGGAGAGGAGGCCATAGTTAAAGACTGAATGAGTGGGGATTCATCAAAGTCGCATCGCGGTGAACCCACACAAAGCCACTTAGTGTCTCATTCTGTCAGCCAGAGAGAAAAGGCAGATTATCTCCAAAGAATGAACCATTAGACTGATGGTTAACTTCTCATTGCTCTCATAGAAGCCAGAGGACAATGGGATAATATTTTCCGGGTGCTGAGAAAAAAAATAACAGTGTTTCATGAAACCATCTTTCAAGGAAAAGGATAAAATAAAGACATCTTCAGGAAAAAAAAATTGAGAAAATGGACCATCAAAGATAATCTAAAGGACATACTTCAGGTGGAAGAAATTTGATCCTTGACAGAGAGTCTGAGGGGCTAGAAGGAATGGTGAGCATAGATCCTGCAGGTGAATCTAAAAAGAGATGCTGATTTACAAAACAATACTAATAATGGATAATTTGAGGATTTAAAAGAAAGAACTGTCATACAGACAACATCTGATCCATTGAGAGTGGAATCATTGGACTTTAAAAGTACTGCATGTGGAGGGGGAGGCTGGCTGGCTCCATTGTAAGACCATACACTTCTTGCTCTCGGGGTTGTGAGTAGGAGCCCCACCCCCCGTTGGCTGTAGAGGTTATTTAAATATATAAAACTTTTGAAAAATTAAAAAAATATATATTCTGTGTGTTTCAGAAGAGGATAAAGATATGTATCAACTTGAGAATATATGAAATATGCATGTTACACCCTCTCCATTAACCACAGAGAGATAGGCCTTGAGAGTGGTCTAAGCTCCAAACAGCAGAGGTAAAAAAAAAAAAAAATGTCACGAGGAAAGGTTTTTTTTTTTTTCAATGAAGCATGAAACAAGCTAATAACTAAAAAATAACTACACTGTATTCCCTTGGTATGAAAGTGGAAAGCTCACAAAGCTAAAGGCAACAGTGTTTGGAGATTTATATATAAACAATAATGAAGTGAAGATCGGATAGAGCATATGGCCAGAAGGGGGATCCTGTCTGGTGGAAGGACCAGCGCGACCCAAGGTCAGGAGCACACGGGTGCTTCCAGGATGGGTCACGCCTCCACTTCTGAAGCTCCCTTCATGCCCTTCACATCTGTATGTGCACACATTGTATATATTCAATGTTTAATATTTTAAGGATTTAAATATCATGGCTCTTCACCTCCCCACACATCATGCCATGACATTCATTCCAAGTCAGTCAATGTCCTTTGAGGGTTGGGGAGGTTATCAACCAGGAAAAAAAAAAAAAAAAAGAAAGGATCATTAATGAGCTTTAAATGTCAGTGTTGGCTGTTTGGAGTCCCTAGAGCATGGTTCTCAGGCCCGGCCCACTCTGACAGAGTCTTCTTTAATTCATTTTGGGTACCACAAGCATCACTAATGTTTACAATCTTCTCAGGTAATTCCAATATGCAGCCAGGTTTGAGACTGACTGAGCTAAAATGTAATCTCTCTTGCAAGCCAGGGCTGGCAAAGAGGTAAAAAGTGGATTTTTACATTCTACAAACTCCCTCTATATTTCGAAGAGTACTTGGAGGTCTGAACAGTTTTATAGACCTACTCTAGAAGGCACATAGGGAGGTCCTGTGAGAAATCCCTGCCCAACGGGAAAGAGTTTTCCTCAGTTAGAGTGGGACAGAGGGGAAGAGGGACTAAAGGGAGGGCCCCCACTCATGTTCCTGCACCCCACAGAGGAACTAGAAGTGTCCTATGTCCTAGTTTTGTAGAGAATTTAGCAGGTGCCATGCACTCGCATAAGGCAGCCACAATTAGGCAGAATGATGTATGTGGAGATGGAACAACCTGAAGATGATGGATGCCAGCCTCCCTGAGCTCCTGGGAGTCCTGGAAGGGAGCCGGGACTTCCACCATGTTCTGGTGTGGGATTTGGAACATGGAAGGAGCGTGACCATCATGGAAGGCTGCTGGGAATCAGGACTGGATCAGCCTTCCAGAGAGCCACGGGCACCCCTAATCGGATTAACTGCACATTTACCCTCTAATCCAACAATTCCATTCCTGAGATATATTATAAAGAAATCCTCACACAGGTCCATAAGGGTCCCTGGCAAGAAATGTAAATGACCCTTGGGTTAATTGTGGTGCTGATCAGTTGAGGGCAAGGTGGGTGTCCAGGACTTGAGGAGAGGATGAGCCAAATTTGGTAGATGCACCCGGTGGAACACTGTGCAGCAATTAGAAATAACAGGCCAGAGGTAGAAACAGCATGGCTCTTGTAACCTAGGCTCCATGAGATAAAGTGATAAATACAAATGATATTTAAAGCACCTTACTTTTCATGTCAATATACCTAAGTGCAGAGTAGAAGAAGTGGCAGCAGCAGCATTTTCCAATCTCTCCAAATCCCCAAAGAAAAACAAGCAGAACAAGTCAAGAACAAAACCCAAAGTCGGTGGACTACATTTCCCACAAAACTAGGGGGCAAGGTAGTCCCATGAACCCCACATACAAATGGAGTGGGAACAATCAACCCAAGACCTTGTGATACAGTGTTTTGCAGGAAGAAGAGGAAAGACACCAGGGTGACTGATGAACCTGAGAGCAGTCAACAGGAATTCACTGGAAAGAAGGAGGCCAACTTAAGAACAGCAGCTGAAACTTGGGGAAGATGTGCCTTCCCCAATCCTGGGGAAGGGCAAGAGGCCCCTGGAGACAGCTTGGGGGCCACCTTTGATCACTGGGAGTAGCATCAAAATGGAGCAAGTTAAGAGAAAAGAAAGGGAAGGAGGAGAATGTCCAGACCCATGTGGGAGAGGGGAACAGAGCCTGGTTACCCCAGGAAGCAAGCTGCCCTTGTAAGGGCCGGGTTGGCCAGAGGGAGCCATTTTGTTGTGGGCTTGGGTTGACCCTTCCCCTCCTGGAGGAACTTGCTTGCAGGTCCCGGATATGGGGGCGGGCCAGGCCAGATGGAGACATCCAATCAGTGGGGCGCACATATATTTGCTATGGTGAGTTGGAATTCAATTGGCCCCCTGTATTGCTGACCAAGCATGACTGTGCAGTTTTCCCTGTGTGTTGCAATCTCATTGGCCACCTGTGTGTGGGCCGGGCTCAACCACCTCTATAAAGGTTAGTCTGTGAGGCAGGGGAGTAGTAGGGGTAGTTGGTGGGAGCAGGGAGCAACGAGCAGCATCGTGGGGAGCATCGTGGCTGTCAGGAGCGTCGCTGGGGAGCGGCATCACCAGGTAAGGGAAGTCGTCGGGTAAGGGAAGTCTTCTGGTAAGGGAAGTCATCGGGGTTGGAGTCCTGGTCGGCATTGCCTCTTTGTTAAGAGACAGCCCTGACTGGTCGGTTTGATTTTCAATGCTTGGTGCAAAATAAAGCTTTGCTTGACTTTTGCTTTGTGTCGGTCTTGTTCCTTTGATCACGGACCCTAATACCCTCTTTGTAGACACATCACAAAAACAGCAGAAGTGGGCACCTGGGTGGCTCAGTTGGTCAATCCTCTGCCTCCGGCTCAGGTCATGATCTCAGGGTCCTGGGATGGAGTCCCACAATGGGCTCCCTGCTCAGTGAGGAGTCTGCTTCTCCCTCTACCTTTGCCCCTCCCCACTCATTCTCTCTCTCTTTCTCAAATAAATAATTTTTTTAAAAAAGATAGCCATAAGGGACACCCGGGTAGCTCAGTTGGTTAAGCATCTGTCTTCGTTCGGCTCAGGTCATGATTTGAGGGTCCTGGAATGGAGTCCCTCATCAGGCTCCCTGCTAAACAGGGAGTCTGCTTCTTCCTCTGTTTCTGCCCCTAGATTTTGCTCTCTTGTGCACTCACTCTTTCTCTCAAAATAAATAAAATCATAAAATAAATAGCCACAGAAAAGCATCAAGGTCAAATCACATGTAACATTACCATGAGAAAAAAAGAAAATAAGGAGCAGAATAACTTCCCTTGGGTGATACATACATAATATATATACAAGAACCCTTTGAACAGACACTCATTATTATCAGGACGGCTCCTTATTGAGGAGGAAGGGGATGTCAGAGGAGCATAAAGGAGAGTAAGAAAATAAACAAATTAGGAACAAGCCTGGCTTCCTTCCATTATTATAATACAATAGGAGGACCAGGGAGGGAAGAGATGGCCATTGAACTGAACCTTTCGGACCTGGGGTTTATTTAGAAAATAAACATCATTAAAAGCATAGCCCAGAAAAGAGGCAAGGTGACTCCAGAACCTAGGCCTTGAGGTGGATGGTCTTCTCTAACAGTTAATTGATGGAAGCTGTTGAAATTCAGGAGGCCAAGCAAGAGCCAGGATAGGGCCAAGTCAAGTTTGAGGGACAATCAGTGTGGAGAAGGGGAGCCCCCAGACCCCAGCTATATTCAGTGTCCAACACTCACAAATGATTCCAGAAGCAGCAGACCATTGGATTCGTAAAAACAGAGAAGAAGGCCTAGAGATGAGGGACCAACCAGGACCTATCTTTGGCTTCTTCCCAAGCTATGAGCTCCCCCTACACCCAAATGCCATTGGGGAAGGGGAGTGATGTTGGAAAAATTGGATGTTTGCTAGAATATAACTGAGTTAAACTGAAAGAGACTCTTAAAACCAAAGGAATTGAAAATTTTGAGGGTTCTTTTTAAGGCATTAGCAGGACACAAAAGTCCATACAAGGAAAGATCACCTATAAAAACAGGTAAGCAAGAAATTATACTTGTATAACTATCTTTCTAGCAACAATTCAAAAGTTTGATGGAGATGTAAAGACAACCAAATATGCCTCCAGACACTGTGAACTGCCCCACGGAGCACAATCATCCCTGGCAAGTTGAGAACCGCTGACATGCAGACAGACCTGAAAAATCTCTAACTCAGTAAGAAAGACAAAAGTTGTAACAAAATAGTCCAAGGTTCCTCTGAGTGCTGAACCACAGAGGCAAGGCAACTTACTACAGCGCCCTCTGCTGGGCCTCTGCATAAAAATTTGTGCACAAAATTGGGGGACAGAAGCCTTCCGGTGCATCTGCCCCCCTTCCCCGTAGAAGCAGGGAGTCAGAAGCAGAGATGGCCAGCATAGCCAAGAAGTCCAGGCTTGCTCTCCCTGGTCCAATACCCGCACATTAATATCGCAGGCAACCAGCACCCTCGCGAGGTGAGGCTAGCAACTCCTGACTCCCTTCTTCTCGTGCCACCTTCACTAAGCCTCACCTAATCATCTCCCTGCATCCCATGTAGATGTTCTCAAACACCAACAATTTCAAGTTGCTACCAAAATATTGATTCCACCGGTGCTAACTGGTGGCAGCCCCAGGACAGGAAAGGCACTTTCTAGCACACCTCCAAAAGATGCTCGGCTGTATGGGACCGATAAATCCCTACGTTAACAAATCCTGGATTCGGTTCCCAGCCTCTCTTCCACCACCAGACCAATCCCTTAAATCAATGGCTCGGAAATTAACCTGAGTAACCAAACGAGCTCCTTTTATTTCTCTGTTAGGGTTTCTCTCTGAAAAGAGCGAAACGCAGGAGGGCCAGACACGACGTTTTACTTTTTATGAGTCTCAATTCATCGATGGGCATATTTCTTGCAGCTCTCACGGTAGCTACGCCTCACCGGCCAACAACTCCCCCATCAACCGGTTAGCTATTTCTCATTCATTTTTGTGACTTTCCTTTCTTACTGCCATACTTTCCAGACGATATCATTAAAGAGGCTGGAATTATTAAGCTCTTCATTCTCAACGGTTTCTTAAAGCAACCTAAAGCCACAGAGATTGTGATGAATAAGTCCACATGCCTTCATTTTTTATAACTCCAAATGAAATTTAACCATGGCTAACTGCTGAGACAAGGGCTTCACTGGACAAGATTCTAGATTCCAGATCTAGCCATGCACCAGGGGCAATATCCCATGCCCACGACCGCCTGCTCCAAGCTGACATGCCTGGTTCAAATCACTAGCACCACAGTTGGTGCAGAGGATTGCAACCATGTAGCAGAACGACTTCTGAAACTGGCTACCCAAGGATCCTGCATAGCCCCAGTTTCAACTTAAAGTATAAGCTGATTGTTCGCTTCAGGCCTACCTTGCTGACTGGACTGACAGTTTCACTAGGACAAAGGACGGGTTTTGTCCTCTCTGTGGTAGACATCCCTTGGTCTTGCCCTCTCCAGACCAGTTGCCCTCCTCCTGCCAAGGGAATGCCGACTTTCTTTTGGAAAGCCACACCTTTCACGTCTATGCTGATACAATGGGACGGATTCTGTTCTGCCCCATGGATGGTCATGTGACTCACGCCTGGCCAATCAGAGAGGTCTTATGGTTCTGGCCAGAGTGACTGGTTCAGAAGTGAGCACATGACCCAAACAGACCCAGCAAACAACTAGTAGGGACTAGTAGGATTGGGAGTGTTGAGAAAAAAGCATGTCCTCTGTCTGCTGGACTTCAACCTAAGCAAAAAGGGACATGGCAACCACAAGCTGATACATCGCTTAGGCATGAAATCAACATGTAGAGCAACAGAGCTGAGATCAAGCAAAGCCTGAAGGCAGCCCGACCTTTGGATTTTTCAGTCATATGAAAAAATAAATTCTCTTCTTGATTATAGCAGGGGTTTTTTTTCTGTTATTTGTAAATGAATATGAGTTCCATGAGGGCAGGGAAGCTGTCATTTGAACTCACCACCAAATGTCCTATACTTAGCCCAGTGTCTAACACAACAGAAGCTTAAAATTAATCATCAATAAGTTAATTACAGAAATGCCTTACATGGGGAGCCTGCCTCCTCATGCCCCTGCCCAAGTAATTCGACAATTCCCAACACTGACAATTCCCAGTTTTACGCCCCTGAGTCCCAGATGCCCCCGAGAGCAGTTACATAACATAGACCCTCACCTGTGAGATGGCGACAAAGCTATTCTGCATTACAGATGGAAGTGTGGACTCTAGAGTCCACTGGACTGCCAGAGTTTAAGCCCCACAGCCCCCAATTATTAACAGTGAGCCTCAGGAAAGTGGCCTCAATTCTCTGTACCTCAGCTTACTTGTCTGTGAAATGGGGCTAATGGTAACAGGAAGCACACAGCAATGATGTAAGGATTAAATAAGTCACTAAATGTGAGCAAGTGTCTGGCCTACTATAAACACTGTGTCCCACCCTAACTACCCGTATTTCTACCTCTTCCAGACAGTAGGAGGAGGAGTCATGGAAATGTTTCCTTGGCATAGCCAACACCAAGTAAAAATTTCATAAATTATCTGTTAAAACAAAAGCCAGCATGACCCCACAGGGGAGGTCGACCAGCCACATCCCATGGAGAGCAAACACTGCACCCCTGAGGGCCAGTACAAGGTTAAGTGCCCCCTTTCCAGGGATGTCAGTGATCCAGGCGGTGCTTCCGTGAACCTCCAGATGGACGCAGCCCCATACACGGTACAGAGCTTGGCAGCAGAGACCCAGGGATAGCCTCTCTTTTTTCCCTCAGCCACCTAATCTCATGCAAGACAAAGGCTGAACATCTGTATGGCAGCCCTGTCCCCAACAGCCTCCTCACCCTGGAGAGAAGCCCCAAATTCTTCAATGCCCTCTTGGAGAGAAGCAGAAAGGGGAGAAAATCCTAAAGACCCAGTTTCCCGAAAAAGACGACTCCACTGAATAGGACGAAGTTAAAGAAAATGGTCTAGAGTTTATTTTTTTCCCCTACTACCAGAAAGGAAAAAGGGGAGTGGAGGTGGTAACTTCGTGACAGGGAGAAATATAGAAAAGTAAAGGAATTCCACTTTCTTTGTAGGCAGAAGCTTGCAACTTGACTGCACCAATGTTGGTAACGCCCCACTGCCTGCAGGGGGCGGTGTATTGGGGCCAATTACAGGAGGACACTACATTAATTACATATGAAAGCCATGTTGTTCCCCTCTGGGAAGCATTTCTAGACTGTCCCATGGGGAGCCGACACCCACCTGCCCTGTGCACCTCTGAGGGCTGGTGAGACGCAGCGTGAATCACAACACCCAACAGTGGCATCATTGTTTGAAATGAAACCTGTAAGCAAATGCTCTGGCAAGTAAATCTATAAAGAACTTAATTACGGAGCAGAAGGTAATTTGAGTCTGATAAACTGTTAATAATTACGCATAAATATTAATGAGTCTTCATTTCCAGAAAGGCTTCTCAACTACTATAGTGACTAGACTTTATTCTCTAGCAAATGTCGAAGCCACCATATTGGTTTCTCAGATAAGCCGAGAGAGAACAGCCCACGTGGGGAAGGTGAGGGGAGAAGAGTCACACAGTCTGACCTAATCGCCATCAAATGGGACCATGCACGCTCTCACTGTTTTGACTGAAGGGCTGTCTGGCTTCTGTTTACAAACCCCAGCAGTAGCTCAGGACTCCTGGAGGTAACTTATTCCATCTCAGGACAAATGACCGCCGAAAAGTTCATCAGACTGTGCCAAAGACAGCCCTTGTGATTTTTACCTTGTGCTCCATGTCCTGACCTTGAGGCCTCTCACAGGTTGGGGGATGTTAGTAGTCTGAGCACAGCAGCTGTGCCCCGCCCGACCCCCCACCATATGTTCCCGCTCAGCCCTGTGCCTGCCCTCAGGAAACTGGAAGGCCAATGGCTCTGGCAGGAGCTGGGGCACTTGGGTACCAGGGCTGGGATGGGCTTGGGGCTGGGAACAGGTGGGAAACTAGACTACAGAGCCTGGAGCAAAGAAAACCCCAAAATAGCTTGCTGGATTTGAAGAAGGCTCGAACCTATGATAGAAACCTCCCAGAGTTAGGAAGATAGGAAGGATCTTTTGTCACCACCAGAAATACAATGGGGATGTCAGAAGAGTATTAAATCAATTACATCAGTAGACATCACGGTTTGCGGTTACTCTGTTTTTCTTTTTAATCTAACAGGAAAGGAAATTTCACTTCTCTCAAATTCAGCTAGAAGGCCCAAGCCCTTCTCATGCCCCCATGTGTGTGGATCAGAAGACAAAGATCTCAGCAAACAACCGAAACAAAAGTGCTAGGTGGATAAGGCACAACAGACTGAAATCAGAAGCACAGAGCTACAGACAGCCGAAAGGAAAGAGTTAAGATCTTGAAAACACCATTACGATCTATGCTTTCCTGAAGCAAAAAATAATGTGGCTGTTCTTTTGTAATCCTTTTTTGAGACTTTACAGCCAGTGCACAACTTTTTTTTTAAAGGAGAGAAAAGATTCCTTTATTTCTTAGCTGGAACAGCTTAAGCAAGAACTTAAGAGGAAAGTAGGTCAACTGACCTACTTTTTCTTCTCTTTAGAAATTTTTGCATTTGGGATCCGAGTTGGTGGAAAATTTCCACTCCACACTGTGCTCGGGAGAGGGAACTCGGCAATCTGACGTGTCATGATGGGTCTGAAACATGCCAGTCATCCTTCCCAATGACCCTGTATCACCCTCAAAGCTTTCAAAACACATTTCAATATGGGGATCGTAGGCATGATGTAAGAAAATTCAGACTTGTGCTTTTTAAATAAGGTTAAATAAGTATCATCTTTCTTTTATGCAATCATTTGATGTCACCTTTTCCTTTACTTCCAAGTGACAGCAGTGGCCTAGCCTCTGGGTGGGAGGCCACCATGTACATATTCAAATCCTGACATGCATCTCCAAAGGCTACCATGTTTATTTATTCCATATGATAAATGGAAGCATTTATTGTATGTCTGGAATGTTCTGGCCACTTTATAGATATTATGCACTTAATCCTCACAACCCAACTGCAAAGTGGGTATGACTACTTTCTCCGCAGCTCTTCCTTGCTTAGCATGGATTTAGTGCCTGAGTCCTTGTTGCCCGGGGTCCTCCATGCTGGCTGCCACCTTGCAACAGTTTCCAAAGCCTCACCACGGTTCCCTGTCCTCCTGCTGATCTTGGACACCAAGGATGGGCCCCAAGCTGGCTCACTCTCTCCATCTAGATCCCAGAAATGCTAGCTTCTGAGAGTAATCCCAAAGGCCAAACTAGGTATTCCCAGATTTCCCCTCTAGCTGGGCCATGAGACCAGTGGCAGCTCCACTCCACAAGGTCACAGAATGAGCAAGGGTGAGATTTAAAATGAAGAATTCAGACTGAATCTAAAAGAGGTTCAACTGAGGGGCACCTGGGTGGCTCAGTCGGTTAAGCATCCGACTCCTGGTTTGATCTCACAGTTGTAGGGGTCAAGCTCTGCTTCAGGCTGTGCTCAGTGCAGAGTCTGCTTTAGATTCTCTCTCTCCCTCTCCCTCTCATTCGCTCCATCTCTCAAATAAATAATATCTTTTTTTTAAAGATTTTATTTATTTATTTGACACAGAGAGATCACAAGTAGGCAGAGAGGCAGGCAGAGAGAGGGGGAAGCAGGCTCCCTGCTGAGCAGAGAGCCCAATGCGGGGCTTGATTCCAGGACCCCGAGACCATGACCTGAGCTGAAGGCAGAGGCTTAACCTACTGAGCCACCAAGGTGCCCCTCAAATAAATAATATCTTAAAAAAAAAAAAAAAGAAGAAGAAGAAGAAGAACAGGTTCAAATGAATATACAGTAAGGGACAGTGAATCCAGAGGGAAGACGTCTGTCCCCCATTCTCCCTCCCTGGGTAGGAGTATATTCAAGGAACCACCAAATGAAGTAGAAAAGGCCAGGATCCAGAAGTCCTGCATCTCGTTCCTGCTGCTATGCTTACGGCTGGGTGACAGGGTTTGGTTTCTCAAGCCCTCTGGGCCTCAGGATGGTCGCCT
Organism: Mustela nigripes; assembly: GCF_022355385.1. Taxonomy (NCBI): domain Eukaryota; kingdom Metazoa; phylum Chordata; class Mammalia; order Carnivora; family Mustelidae; genus Mustela; species Mustela nigripes. The sequence continues at coordinate 145,153,612 of NC_081560.1, read as the reverse complement.
GTAAAAAGCGAACCATGACTGGGTCAGGAGCAGTTGAGACTTCCCGTGAGGGGATGCCCATCAAGCCAGCCTGTACGTCTACACCACCACCCAAACACACAAGACTACACAGCAACGTCATGCCAGGACGACTGCCTACGATCAGCACCTTGCTCTGTGCAGCCCAAGCCCCTTGCTCTGTGCAGCTCAGAGAAGAGGGGGGCCTCCCAGAGCACGCAGCTGGAGGAGCTGAGTCTAGACTCCAGTCCCACCCAGCCTCTACTTCTGGACACCATCCTTCCCACTCCACAAGGAGCTGCCTCCCTGCAGGACAGCCCGGTGAGTCTGCCTTTCACCTGCAGGACTCCCAGAAGGGCCATCCACAGGGGGTCCCCACTGCCGGTACCTCAGCTTCTACAGCAGAAACACCACCAACAACAGAGAAATGAGCAAGGTGAAGAAGCCCACAGTCATCAGGAAAGAACACCTTTCCTTCTCAGCCCGCAGACTCCCAGGCACCCCCTCGTGGCCAGCCCCGTGCCCTGGACATAGTTTTCAAAGCACCAGAGCACCAGAGAAGACTCTAGAGGTTCTGGAGGAGCAGAGACCGTGGTCCTGGAGTGATGTCAGCAGAATATACGCTCAGAATCACACTGTATCCTGGGTGCCAAGAAAAGAAAGCTTAAAGGTCCCCATTCCCCCCCATGCAGTGAGCCCTCTAGACATCCACACTGCCCAATAATTAGCTGTAGCCACCAAAAAGCTTTCTTCTCTTGAAGTGAAATGTCTCTCTTTGTAAGTCCTAGCCCCCAGCTCTGGTTCTGTCCTCTCCAGTAATCTCCTCTTCTCAAGACAGAACCTCAGAGATGGAGAAGTGGTGGCTCTGCGTTCCCGTCCATCCCACACCAAGACTTTTCCAAGACAAACATTCCCCGGGTAGTCACTAAAAATGACCACAATGACCCCTGTTTCCTTCCCTTCCCTCAAACATGTTGAGATGTGTTGTGATCAAGAGCAAGGTGAACAAGAAGGCTGAAGGTTGGGGCCCATTCTTGAACCTCGAAGCACTAGGACCTTCAACATTCCTGTCTTCTAATTATGCTCTGAAGTCACAGTGTGGAAAGGTAAGAAGCAGTGACCATTACGACTGGGAGCTCAAGCTTTGCATGGAAAGCTTTGCATGCACCCCCTACTGTTGAGCTCCCTGCAGACTACGCTGTCTAGATTGGTGGGGAGTACCTCCTCCCCGGGGATGCCCCCACTTTGTCCTTATACGATAAAACCCCACTTGAATGCAGGTGAGGCCATCTTCAAGATCCACTCCCAGGACCTGAACAGGGACCTGTGGGAAGAGCTTATCAACACCAGCTATATCAGCCACTGCCTAGCACCATTCCCCACCAAGCCTCAAGGGCAAGCTGTGAGTCAGCTAGTGGGTCATTGCCAAAACAATAAACCATGGATCACATTGTGACTGTTTTTCTACAAGCAAAGCACAGGAAGAGAAATGGGGTCCGACTGAGCCAATGTTCAGACAGAGGATGCTCTTAATAATTTTAGATACATGTTGAAGTCCAAAAATAGATTTTTCCCCCCAAAGCCAAGCTCCTATGTACTAGCTTTTCTCAGGAGTATTTTTGCAGCACAAGAAGGCTCTCTTATAACCCCTAGAACATGACAATGAACAAAGACAAAAGGAGGAATAACTTTACCACTTCCTCTTTTTAACAGAGGAGACTAGAGAACTCCTTGGTCCCAGCAGGAAACAAGTTCTCCTTCCCCTCCTCTCCATCCTGGCACTCTACTTCCCAGAGTGGGCAGGGTCTCTGGTGGCCCACCTCAGACTCCAAGAGACATCAGCCCTCACACCAACATGGCTCATTAGGGTGGACAAAGCACACTTGCTGGCTTGATCTTCATAAGTCCTATGAAATTGATGTTAAAATCCCAATTTCATAGATGTGGATTTAAAGGACACACCAAGGTCACAGAGCTGCTAGGTTCTAGAGTGGGTCCCATGTCTTCAGATCCCTCATCCACATTACCCTTTGGAGCATACAACGCATCCAAATGTGTTTGAGGGAAGGGAAGGAACTAGGTAGGAGTCACAGTGGTCATTTTTTTAAAGATATATTTATTTATTTGGCAGAGAGAGGGAGAGAGAGCAAGAAAGAGAGAGAGAGCTAACAAGCAGGCCAGTAGAGGGAGAGGGAGAAGCAGTCTCCCCACTGAGTAGGAAATCCCATGCTGGTATCGATCTCAGGACCCTAGGATCACGACCTGACGAAGGCAGATGCTTAATGACTGAGCCACCCAGGTGCCCCCACAGTGGTCACTTTTAACCTCCACCTAAAACCCAGCTATAATGGGGTGCCTGGGTGACTCAGCTGGTTAAGCACACAACTCTTGATGTCGGCTCAGGTCATGATCTCAGCTTCATGAGATCGAGCCCCACATCGGGCTCCATTCTCTGTGTGGGGTCTGCTTGAGATTCTCTCCCTCTCCCCTTGCCCCTCCCCTCCCCTCTCTCGTGTGTGCTGTCTCTCTCTCTCTCTCTCTCTCTCAAATAAATAAATAAAATATATTTTTTAAATGTTTAAAATCCAGCCAAAATAACAAGGAATGTTTTACCCAGGAAAGAAAAGATGTATATTGGGGTTGTAATCGATTACATTATCAGCTCAAATTCTCCTTCCCTCCTTGTCTTCACACCCTTCAACACACAGCTTCACAGTTCCTCACAGAAAAGGAGCAGAATATTCTTTCCCACCCTCAAACTCTGTGACATATTGTGGCCAATATTCTGAGGTGAAAGTTGACAGTGTCCTGCTTCAAAGACTATATTCAAAAGCCTAGGATGTCACTGGCTCTCTGATCCCTGGGAAGAGCATGCCTGGGCTAGCCTGCTGGTCCTGGGGGCCGGCGGGGGTGGGTGGTGGTGGCATGGGAGATTTGGGGAACACAGCCGCCCCTGCTGACAGGTCCAACCAAGAGCTGTTGAGAACAGAGCCCCCAGCCAACCTTGGCAAAGACACCCTCACAGTTAAAAGGGTGCAGGCTGCCTGTGGCCAGTGTGGGCAGTAGCTCTGTCTCTGGAAAGACTTGGTGGGGTGGGGTTGGGGGAGCATTCAAGGATGCCATCAGGGAATGCCCCCCCAGGGGGAGAGGCTGCACTGTACCAGTCCTTCCAGAATTTGGGGTTTTCGGTATGAAGCAAAGTTACTCTCAAGAGTTTAGAAACCAACACGGGGCGGCTAGCTTTTTGCTTTTCCCAGCCAAGGCAATACATAAAAATAACTACCGCTTACTATCACCACCAATTCATAAAAGATAGAACATTTTCACACTACAGTTGAGGAAAGGATATCATCTTAGAATACAACAGTCCTTTCCAAGCGAAGAAGGTTGTCCACCCACCGTCCATCAACCTTTTTTCTTTCATTCTGTCACAGATCAATAAAAACTTTGTAACTAAATAGCTCCAGTCTGTGTATTAGCAGCTTTCCCGCATGTTTTATGATAGAACTGTCAAGAGAACATGAAATCAGTTACATAAATTATGAGACTTAAATCATGGTTCTGTTTGTTCTGTGACAATATAAAAATTACATTTTTTTTTTCATCAGGATAGAAAAGAAAGCTAGAGATGAATTTGAGCAGCTCTGTCGTGCCTTCGCCGCTGGTGCCGCAAGCACCTCGGAGCCCCCGGGGCTTCCACCCCACAGAGCTTCAGAGCCTCACTGCGCAGGCGCCTGAGACGCCACTAATGTTTTTCCCTGCTTCTAATGGATGAACGAAAAGGAAAGCAGCAATTCAAAGGAAGCCATGTAACTGGGACAGAAGTGAGAAGCAAGGAATCCCCCAGGGTGGGTTTTGTGGTTGTGTGGCTCAGTAACCCATGAACGTTGACTCCTTTCTTTCTGGCCTTAAGGAACCTCTCCATCCTGTAGGATATGTGGAGGCCTGGAGAAGGTGAGGCAAGGGAGGAGGAAGGTCATAAGCGGACAGCTCCCCCTTAACCTCACTCATCAGACCCTCAGGAGACCCACACACCTACCAGACCTACCAGGGTCCAGTGTGGAGAAGCGATGGCTATTCCTTGGGACTGGGAAGACTGGATCTAACCCGGTACTTCCTTCCCACCGTCATCCATTCTTTAAGCATTCAGAGAAAATGAACAATGTCCTTAGTTTCACAGGCTTACATTCAGGTAGGAGAACAAACAAAAGCAAATAACAAGATAAGTATCAACTGGGTGAGCACTCTTAAAGAGATGAGCATAGTGAGTTGAGAGAAACTGGCAAAGAAAGGCTGCTTCAGGTAAGGATTCAGGAAAGGGCTCTCTGGGAAGGGATATTTGAGGAGAAATAAGAATGCATCGTCCATGCAAAAAGCTAGGAAAAGAGCAATACCAAGCAGATCAAAAGCAAGTGCAAAGGGCCCAGGGTAGAAAAGAAAATGGCTTGTTTGAAGAAGAGGAAAAAAGCCAGAGCTGTGGAAGCAAGAGGAGAATTGTGGTATGAGGGTGGAACAGGAAGCAGGACCCATCATCTAGGGCCTTACAGGTCCCAGCGTAGAGTTTGAAATTCATCGTAAATATAAAGGTATTAAGCAAGGGACTGGCAGGATCTGGTTTATATTTAAAATAGTCTCAGGATGCTGTGTGAAGGATATACTGTAGAGGAGCCAGAGTGAAACAGGCAGACCAGTGAAGACATACCTGCATGAGCTGGGTAGTGTCTCTGTGACCTTTATGACCTTGGACAGTCCCTGAACAATGCTACATTTCAGTCCTCCCACCTACAGTACAGCTACCACCTACACTCCATAGCTCACAAACGCTTCAGGCTCCTGCAGATGGGGATGAAGGTGCATGTGGCCTTGCTTACCCCTGTATGATGTCTGCATGCCTTTTCTGGAGCTGGAGCCATGCCCACAACTTGCCGGTGAGGGCCTCCCCATTAGCCTGTAAGAAAGGCACAGTCTAGAGGGCCCGTCATGACACGGAGGGCAGCTCTCCATCCGGATGGAATTGAGAACACATGGAGGCTGGCCAGGAAGCAAGGAGCTTCCTGGGAGACACAGGCCAAGGTGGAGGCTGGCCGAGCTCCCAGGAGGCAGGCAAAAGTGAAGCAAAGGCAGGTCAGGGTCTGATGACGTTAATTACAACAGAAAAGATCCATTCTGCCCAGGGGAGTCCTCAGACAAACCTGGGCTCAGCTCATATAGGGAGGGAAGACTCTAGGAGCAAGGCCAGCACGCAACTTATCCAGAGAAACCCAGCAGTCTGGCCAGGCTGCTGGAGAACAAGAGACCTTCTGAGCAGAGAGGAAATGTCTCAGGCAAGTCTATTGTGGATAAGCCAGCACCCAGGAGACCAACCCACTGTGCGGGGACACATGAGAAAGCTCAGCTCATATGAGCCTGGTTCATACCAGAACAACTACCTAGTTGACTCAAAAAATTATGAATAAACAATAAATGCTTATTTGCTTTCAGCTCTTGTGTTTTGGGGTAACTTGTTATGTCTCAACAGCTACCTGGTACAGAAGAGGCTGACGGCCAATAACGACTCCTATCTCACTGTAGCAAGTCTCTGCTGAAATCACAATCCTGTTGCCTGGTTCGAGACCTCTCTAGGTTCAGATCACTGGACTGGGATCATGAGCTTGAGATACATTCTTGAACTTGACTTTATAAGGCTATTGGTGATATGATGAAAACTTTCTCCCAATCCGGACCTGTTTCCTTATCTGGAAAATGAGGAGTTAGACATTTCCAGGGAGCCTCCCAACTCCCTGTTCTATGCTTGGGTGACTCCGACCACTTCATTCAGCTCTTCTGTCATCGAATCCACAAGTGTTTGTGCCGAGCCTGCTGTGTGCCCACCTATGGTCAGGATCTGGGATGCAGGCTCAGACCACAGGATGTGGGCCCTGCCCACCAGGAGCTCCTGGTGCAGGGAAAGCTCCCCATCTGGTGAGTATAAAGAAGACGCCTCTGAGGAGCCCTTGATGGCCAAGGAGGCTGTGAGAGGGAGCAGTGGGCAAGATCGTGGTCATCCTTCCCCAGCACAGAGAGGGGAATGAACGCACATTCAGAATCCCCAGCCATATCCAGTCTCCCCCGGGGCTCCTGCTCCGAGATGTCTGCCTTTTTCCCTAAGGCCTTAATGGATGCCACTCGGCATTTTGGCTCATGCCCTGCGGAAATCAAAATCTGTACCTTGAATTCAGTACACTCAACGAGCAAACAGAGGATAGCCTATGACCAACCTCCATGTCACTCTCTCCCAGGTGACCAGGAGAGCTGATTCTTAACTCTGGGAGGCTGGCCAGTCTTTGTGGGGGCAGCGCGAAAGTGGCAAAATCCTAAGTTCTCCACTCACCCCGATGACAGTGGTCCCTCAGGACCTCCTCCCAACCCCAGAAGGAGGCAGACGGGTGGTGTCTGCCCCAGGGGCCCGAAAAGCTATCCTACCGTGGAACCAGGGGGCGATGGATTTGGTGTTCCTCTCAAAGCCGGCTCGGCGAGGCAGCTGCTCCTCCTTAAACCAGCGGACTATGACTTCTCTGGAGACAGGTCTCAGTGGGCGCTCCCAGGTCCTGCTGAGAAAAGAGATGAAGTGTGGAGAGTTAAGGAGGGAGTTGGGGGGGAGGAAGAGAAAGGGGGAGGGGAGGAGAGGGGAGGGAGAGCCACTATGAGAACGAATCAGCACGATAACCACACTCATGCCTGTGGAGAGAATTCAATGAGTCGAGGTGCATGAAGGCACTTTGCCGGTACTAATGCACCAGCTATTATTACTTTCCCCAAAAGAACATTGTTATTGTTTGCTTCCAAAAAAGCCACACAGGTTGGAAATAAAAGAGGATAGGAGGAGGTGTTTGAGGGATAGAAAAGACACTTTTTCCCTCTAGAATTTGCAGGGCACGAACACCAGCATCCATGAATTACTTCATGCCCTGGTGACCCTCGTATATCAGGAGCAGCAGACCCAGACACCCAGAGAGGCTGGCCCGTCCGCCTCCCACCCGGGGCAGCCCATGTGTAAAATGAACATCTACAATGTTATTCATTAAGGGCACTGTGGTCATAACCAAAGATTTCAAACAACTCCAATGCCCGTTATCAGAGTTGTTAATAAATGACTTCTAGCACATCTGTGGAGTGGAATACAATGCAACTGTCAAAAAAAAAAAAAAAAAAAAAAAGAAAAGAAAAGAAAGGAAGGAAGGAAGGAAAAAAGAAAGAAAGAAAGAAAATAACCAGGGTGACTGGCTGGCTCAGTCAGTGGAGCATGGGACGCCTGATCTCTAGACCGTGAGTTCGAGCCCCACATCGGGTGTAGACATTACTTAAAAAGAAAATCTTAAAAAAAAAAATGGAAAATAACAATAAATGAAAGCTAAGCACTGACATGAAAAGACCTCCAAAATACAGTTAAATGGAAATAAAAGTCAAGACACTGAGCCATGTGTAAAACATGCAGACTTCTCTGGGAAAAACAGAGGGAGCTAGGACTTTTCATGTCACCAACTACACAAAGGAACTGGGGTTGGGGGGCACACGTACACTGAGAACAGGGCTCCCCTATGGGGCCAGGGAGATCCAAGAAGGTAGAGGCAGGAATGGGAGGCAGCTATTTTCCATATTTCTTTTTAAACTTCCTGGTTTGTGAATTGAATAAATGAGAAGGAAGGAAGGACTGGGCAGGGTCCCACGATTCACCTGGATTCACCCCCCATGGGCTACATGGAGGCTCAGAAAGGAAGGAAGAAATGCAGGCATGATCAGCCCTCCCTAGCCCTCAGGGAGACGGCGAAGGGGGGTTATTAATATCCTAAATCCCAATTAAAGCAGAACTCAGAACAGACCCTCATGCGGATTAACCGTGGTCTGGGACCCAGCAGGCACTACCACCCACCCTCATGCAGCAGTAGTTGCTCTGCAAGGATGGACGTGTGGGGGACCAGCCTCGGGGCTGGCCTAAGGTGGGCACAAGTGGAAACTGGAGAGGCCACAGGCAACCTCTTGACCCTGGGGTTCCGGAATGATGGGCAGTCACCTACGTGTCCTTGCCAAACCATTCTGGAGGCCCCAGTGTGTGTAAGGACCCTCAGGACTCAACCACGCTCATCTACAAGCCTGTGACCAGAACCAGACATGCACCAGCACTACCTGTGGTTGGAAAGAGCAGCCAGCCCTGGTTTTCAAGCAGGTGGGCCATATTTAACCCATTTGAGGTCTTATATTACAAGTTCTTGGGGTTTATGGGCCTTTAAGAGCTTGAGATGATGTGCAAAGATTTATGGGTATTTTCATATGACAGCTTGGAGGGAAGAGGGTACAGAGCTTTCTTTAGGTTCTCAAAGGAATCCTAGGCCCCAAAATGTTAAGACTCCCAGAACTCTGGGCCTATTAGAAATCTCCAGCCAGACTCCTCGCTACCTCCCTCTGGCCCCATTACACAGATTTGAACACTGAGACCCACAGAGGGGAAATGACTAGCTCCAACATTCACAGCTGTTGGAGCAGAATAGGGACTGGAGCCCCCAGCCAAGCTCTATTTGTCAAGACCCACCTGACAGGTATGGCAAGGGGAGGCGGAGGCCCAGGCCCTGGCAGGTGGTGGTAGAGTCTGGCCTCCTGCTCCTGGCTCTGGCCGAGCTCTCGGAACATGGAGCTGAGACCAGCGACCATGCCCTTCTGGATGGCGCGGAGTGAGTGCCGCCGGTACTCGTCCCTGGCGTGCTGAGCTCCGCGGCTCCTCTCCTCATCCGCAGCCTTGGACCTGCGCACTGGAAAGGGGTGGAGAGCATGTTCACCTGGACCCACAGCCCAGGCCATACATCCAGCAAGCCAGGACAGGGCCCAGAGCCCCAGGACTCACCCAGAGTCCCACGATTCACCTGGATTCACCCCCCATGGGCTACATGGAGGCTCAGAGCCCAGGAATGGCCAGACAGGCCCAGCTCTGGCCAACAGCCCTGGGTTTGTCTGTTGCCGTGGAGGCAGGACACTCGTGACAGGTTAGGTTCGCCGGCCTGTTCCTGCAGCCCCGGTCCAGAATGAGCGAGAAATCTTTGGATGGAAATATACAGCTCTATATGGGTTTCTTTCTGGGGGCGCCCTGCTTAGAGCAGCTGCTCAGACCACGTGGCCACCGGCCAGCCTCAAGGACACCTGTCAAGGTGGTCAGCATCTCTAAATACTACTGCCATCCCCCACATTGACTGTCGGCTTTCTCCACGCTAAGCCCTTTATTCCATGCTTTCCCTGCAATATCTCATTACAGGTGATTCCCCCCACCACCCAGGGTGGAGGGCCCATCACTATTTCTACATCAGAAACCCAGCATCCAGAAGGTGACATAACTTGCCCCCAAATAAACAGCTAACAAGGGGCAGGGCCAGGGTTGGAACCCCGGTTGGTTCTAAAACCCCGGCAGCCCCTCCCCACCACCTGCACCCTACCTCTCATGCTCCCTTCCTTTGAAAACCTGGTGCGCCTAACACCAGAGCCCCTTCTCCTTCCTACAAAAAGCATTAAGACCCTCCAGTCCTGCCTCCTCATGTTGCTTACGTTGAATCTGAGGCCCGAGGAAGGACAGTAACCTGCCCAGCTGGGTCAGTGGCCAAGCCAAGCCAGGAGCCCCCCTTCCTGCTCTCACAAGCTGAGGTGTTGGAAACCCTGGTGCCCTGGTTCTGGTGCCCTTTCTCGGGTTTGCGGTGACCTTGACCGCTGTTGGGTGACCGTGCTGGAGAGAGAGGCTCCTCTGGTAGCTTGGTCATTTGCAGACCACGAACTCCAGATGCCCCTCTCTCCAACGTTGCAGTGTTCTGTGTTTCCCAAGGCAGGGCCTGGTCTCAGCCAAGTGGCCTTGGAAAGCCATCTGTGTGCTGCTTCTGAAACTCAAACAGGGGAAATGCCAAAAGAAGGAACACAACCTGTTGGAGGCGAGGGCTAGCATTAAAACCAATTCTTTTGTAGTCTGATTGCATCTCATCCGGCTCCTATCTGCCTCTGATATCTAATTCTTTTTGTAGAGAACTCTGGGAGCTGGACGTGTGCTAACTGTGCATGACTGGTGACCGCGTGGGCCCAGGCAGGTCCCCCCCTTCCTTCTGGAGTCAGCTCTTAGCCGGAGTCCATTCGTGTTCCAACAACTCCATTCTACCCGTGTAACAAACACCTACAACCAACCAGCATCAGAGAACTGTGTTTGGAGGATACAAGGCAAATAGCCCTTGTTCTGAAAAAGAGCACTTCTGCCTCTTCTGCCTCTCAAGCTGTCAAAGGCCTTTTCTTGAAACATAATAGAACATATCCCCAGCTCTGAAGAAGGCAGCTAGCTTGAAGTCTGTCCCTCGGAAAGATTCATGGAAATGGAGGTCATATGCAAGGGTCAAGGTGAGCCCCCCCAGGGCAGGTTCGTTGCTATAACCCAGTGCCGACATACACAGGAGTCAGTCAAAAGGCAATCCCTAGTCTTGGAGGGCTGTGCCCCGTGAAGTACTGAACTCAGCTGGGGGCAGACGTAACCAAGACCAGACCCTTCCCTCGTGGTGCTCAGAGCCTGCCTGGGAAAACAAGACAAATCTCTCTTAACACAATGAAATCTAGGGTAGATAAAGTATTGTCAGGGTTTAGGGGCAGCGGCTCTCATATTCTGTGAGGGAGCCAACAGCCACCCAAAGAGAGGAAGCATCTGGAAAGGTCAGTAAGAGTTTTCCAGAGAAAAGAAGCCATCCAGGGAGAAATCTATGTTTGGGGGGTGCCTGGGTGGCTCAGTGGGTTAAGCCACTGCCTTCGGCTCAGGTCATGATCTCAGAGTCCTGTGATCGAGCCCCGCATCGGGCTCTCTGCTCGGCAGGGAGCCTGCTTCCTCCTCTCTCTGTGCCTGCCTCTCTGCCTGCTTGTCATCTCTCTCTGTCAAATAAATAAATAAAATCTTTAAAAAAAAAAAAAAGAAATCTATGTTTGGTGCCCAGCTGGTTCGTCTGTACATTCCAGCCACTACGAACACCATGATGCCTGCCTCACATTGCCAGGGGAGGGTCAAAGAAGGCCAGGACGCCTGGGCCTGAGCTCTGCAGACACAAGCCAGCAAATTAAACACAGGAGCCAGTGCCCTACAAAAGCCAGTGACCTTTGAGAGCTTATAGCCCCCGAGAGACAGTGACACTCAGTGACAGGCTGCAGAAGGAAGCCACAGGCCAACTAGGAAGACAAGCTGTTGGAACTCAGCCAGGTGAGGCCCTGGGCCATCAGACACGCGGAGACGAAACCCAGCTCCTAAAGGCCCACTCCAATCCAGCCATCCTCTTCCTCAAGGCCCTTCGGGGGCCCCGGTGCACACAGGATAAAGGACAAATACCTCTCCTCCAGTCCTTAAGAGGTGTCCTGCCTGCCTCCTTCCTCCCCAACTCAGCGGCTTCTGATCACCTCTCCACTCTGTGCTCTGGCTCTACCATGCTCCCCACACTCTACAGACCCTTCCTGTGCAGCTGTGCTCAGCCACTCAGAGCAGCTGTGCGGAATGGGCAGGCAGGGCAGCCAGAAGGGCCTGGCGCTGACGGCTCTAAGGGCTGAGAGAGCGGCCGAAGCGGAGAAGCAGGAAGCAAGCCTTGGCCTTGGCGAAACCAAGCTGCTGACCAGCCCTGATTATAGAAAAGGGACCCACACAGAGGCACACAGAGTCAAGGGCGGCTCCAAGACAGCTTTCCTGGGCTGTTTCCTCCCATGGCGTTTTTCTGTTTTGTTTTTGAGATTGAGTTGACCTCTAACATTCTGTAAGCTTAAGGTATACAGCATGTTGACTTGGCAAATTCATATATTGTGAGGCCTGCCCCCACAGCCTTAGCTAACACCTCCATCACCCTCTATAATTCTTTCTCGTGGTAAGAACATTTAAGATCTAGCTTCGTAGCAATCTTGAAGTATATAATACAACATTCTTGACTACTGTTGACCATAATCGCAACAGGCTTACTCTCTCCAGAACCTACTCATCTTCCAGCTACAAGTTTGTGCCCTTGGACCAACACCTCCCCCGTTCCACGCCACCCTCCCAACCAGCCTCTGGTAACCACCATTCTAGTCAGCTTCCGTGAGTCTGGCTTTTTGAGGTTCAACATACAAGTGCTGTCAAGTAGTATTTGACCTTCCCTGTCTGACTAATCTCACTTAGCCTAATGTCCACAAGGTCCATTCACGCTGTTGCAGATGGCAGGATTTCTTCCTTTCTCATGGTTTAATAATATTTCATTGTGTGCCTGTGTGTGTGTGCACACACACGGGCGCGCGCGCGCACACACGTTCTTTATCACTTATCCAATGACAGGCCCTGAGGTTGTTTCCGTATCCTGGTTGCTGTGAATGACGCCGCCGTGCCCGCAGGAGGGCAGCTATCTCTCCAATGGCCTTTCATTTCCTTCCACTAGCTACTCAGAAGTGGGTTTGCTGGATCATGGGGGGGGGGGGGGTTCTATTTTTTAATTTTTTGAGGAAGCTTCCTACTGTTTTCCACAGTGGCTGCACCGACTTATTCCCACCAACGGAGCAGGCCAGGTCCCTTTTTGGCATGTACCTGCCACACGCCATCCTAGGGAAGTCCCCGGACACCTCTAGGCCTCAATTTCTTTCTCTGGCAAAATGAGAAGGACACGAATGTCTCCCTCACAGAGTTGTCATGGTGAGTAAATGAAGCAGAAAAACACCATAAACCGTGAAGTGTTCTGGAAAGGCAGTGTCTTATTAGATCGGGCCCCTGACGTGGATCCTTTCTTCAGATGTCCCAAAGCCCGAGTCTGGAGCCGGGCTGCCTCGGTTCACATCCCAGCTCCACGTTCCCGCTGTGGACAAGTTATTCCATCAGCCTGGCCTTCGTTCCCTCCTAGGTAAAATGGAGCTAACCGCAGTCCCTACCTCATAAAGCTGTCATGACGATGGAGGGAGCTAATAAGGTAAGCCACTTAAAACCATGTCAGGGACATATTAAGCACCATGGTTAAGGGTTAGTTAAAATGTTTCTTTTCATTAGCCCTGGTATTACTAGGTCCAAAGCAGAGTTCATGGCCAGTTTAGGAAGAGACACCCTTGTTGATCAATCACAGGGAACTTGCTTGGAGTCAAGCAGCTTACCTTAAATTGCACTTTAAAATCTTCAAAGGTTGCTTTAGTTCCTACTCGGAATCAGGAACGGATTCAGACCGTATCCCATGAATCTGCCACAAAAACCCGCAGCCGAAACTCATGGGGTTTCTTCCTGCTAACGCAGTGAAAATAACCCGTACTCATAGGAAGAGCCACGAGCATCTTTTTGTCCTGAGCCAGCAAGTGTGAGATTCTCCGCATGGCCCAGTGGACCTGCTGTGGAGGTGAGGACCGACCCCGGGTCACCTGCTTCCTCCCCCAACTGCACTCTGGCCCAAGATGATGCCCCGTGGGCCTGTCCAGCAGGCACCAGAAGGGCCCACACGGAGCACAGGGACAAAGGGAGAGTACGGCCAACCCCACTCCTGAGGTAGGATCCAGAGCTGCCTCCCTCCTTCCTGCGGGAGACTGAGGCTCATCTCCCAGTAACACCATAAAGACAACTGGGACTGTGGGAAAACCCTGAAGACTTCAGAAGCAAGGCTGACTTGAGAGATCCAACACTGGACCAAGCACAGTAAGACACCACTTCATGAGAGTAGCTATTTTTTTTAACTTGTTTAATGAGGAAAAACAGAAAACAAGTGTCGGCAAGGGTACAGAAAACGTGGAATCCTGGTGCATTATTGGTGGGCATGGAGCGTGGGGCAGCTGCTGTGGAAAACAGGATGGCAGTTCCAGAAAAATTAAACATGTGATCACCATGCGAGCCAGGAACTCCTCTTCTGGAGATACACCCAGAAGAATTGAAAGAAGAGCTTCGGACACATTTTTGTACAGCGATATTCACAGAAGCATGATTCACAGTAACCAAAAGGTGGAAACAACCCAAATATTCATCAAAGGACAAAGAGGTAAACAAAGTCTGATATACACATACAGTGGAAAATTACCCAGCCCTAAACAGGAAGGAGAGTCTGGGCCGCCTGGGTGTCTCAGTCATTGAACATCTGCCTTCAGCTCAAGTCATGATTTCGGGGTCTTGGGATGGAGTCCCTCCTCCAGCTCCCTGCTCAGCAGGGAGTCTGCTTCTCCCTCTCCCTCCACTGCTCCCCCTGCTTGTGCTCTTGCTCATGCTCTCTTTCTCAATTATGTAAATAAATTCTTTAAAAAAAAAAAAAAACAAGAAGGGATTCTGATCCCTGCTCCAACCTAGATGAATCTTTAAGACAGTCTGTGAAGTGAATAAGCCAGACACAAAAGGACACCCTAGGAGTTCACTGCTACCCCATGTACTGTACTTAATGATAGTTAAGCAGAAAAAAAAAAGCAGAAGGGTGGTTCCAAGTAGCTGGGAGCAGGGTGGATCGGGGACTTACTGTTCAATGGAGGCAGAGTTCCAGTTCGGAAAGATGAAAAAGTTCTGGAAACGGGGAGGGGGAGGAGAAGGGAACGCTGGGGGTTGATGGCATTCCAACAATATGAAAGTACTGAATTCACTGAACTGTACACTTAAAAATGCATAAAGTGGTAAATTTTAAGTTGTATGTCTTACCACAGTTTTTTTTAAATGGACATTCTATAACATTCTGGTTGGTGAGCACTGAGCTGAGAATTAAGAAGCCAGAGCAGAGGGACACCTGGGTGGCCCAGTTACTTGGGTGTCCGACTCTTGATTTCAGCTCAGGTCATGATCTCAGAATCGTGGCATCGAGCCCCGGGTCAAGCCCAATGTTAAGCCCCACGTGGAGCTCTGCACTCAATGGGGAGTCTGCTTGATATTTCCTCCCTCTGTCCCTTCTCCTATTCATGCTCACTCTCTCTCTCAAATAAATAAAGAAGAAGAAGCAGCCAGAGCATAGCTAAGTGTCTCCATCACAGGATGTGTACCCAGCTATGTCCCTGCCTTGGCCCTCAGTTCTCTCCCATGCAGATAAGGGGAAGGTCCCTTCCAGCTCTGACCCCCTCTCTCAGGGAGGCACCCACACCTGCCTGGTCTGGGGCCACCTCCCCAGAACTGAGACACCACCCTCCAGGATGGCCCAGCCTGGAACCCTCCTGCTCAGGAAGAAACCAGGAGTCCCACAGGCTTTGGAATCCAAACTCTCCCCTATCAGACCTGGAAACTTCAGCTGCGGCAGGCTCAGGAGAGTAGAGAGAGCTGGCATTTGCTTGGCTTTACTCCTAACTGTCTAGACCGGGACAACTTTTCATCTCTCTGGGTCTTAGTTTTCCCTCCATGGAGACAGTACCATCCCCTATCCAATGGCTGCCAAAACTGCCAGACTGGTCTGAAATCATGTCCTTATCTGTGCTCAAGATAACACTGCTCAGTTCTCTAACACTGAAGAGCAAAAACAGAAGTTGGTTTTCCTCCTGGCAGAGTCTGTAAGCAGTTACAGAGCTGCAGACATCGTGCCAGGCCAGTCACTGTAAGAGGCAGGGTTGTTAACACTCTAACACAGTCGGGCAGGGCGTACACATCTATTCAGCACCTGCATCCTTAGGACCCACTCTATGCCCACTCTGTGCTGTGCAGGACCAAAGCTGCTCATTGAACACCTCCAGGGGGCGCAGTCTCTGCGTGATCATCATAGATTTGGACACATGGGACAATTTCTGGCAGATGATATAGCACAGCATCTTCTTCTAATTTTCACAAGGTCAGCATAACAGCTGGCTGCCAAGCTGATACTGGGAGATATGGGTACAGCAATGAACAAGACACAGTCCGTGCTCTCAGAGAGCTTACCATCTAGCAAGGGAACCACACCAGCAAACTGTGGAGCTGTGTTGGAGAAGGACATCTAAACTTATGCCTGGTGGACACATGAGATTCAACCAATAGAGGCCAAAGAAAGGGTCTTCTGGGCAGAGCAGGCTGAGGGGCAGAGGCCCAGGGGCAAGAGGGAGCTCAGGCACCCCTCCTGGGGTGAGTGGGCATGGCTGCAGGGCAGCTCCCTTACAGACCCCACAAGAGGTGAGGATGCAGAAACAGGGAAGCCCATTTAGGAAACCAGTAAATACTGGCTAATTAATTCTGATGCTTTACCAAAGGGTGATCGAAAGCCCCTGACATGTTTTCAGCAGGAGAGCAGGAGGCTCTTTCCACTTCTCGAAGATTGGCTTGGTTGCAGTGCTGGGAAAGAATTTCGACAGCAACAAGAACGTAGGCTTAGAAAACAGAGATGGAGGTGAAGAGCCACGGGGTCAACGTTCAGATGGTACCAGGGCAATGGGGTGGAAGGGGGTAAATTCAAAGAACGGGAAATAAGTAGAATTCTTACCTCTTGGTAAGTTTGGGGATTGATTGTGAGCAAAAAGGAGAGATCAGAATGACAGCCAAGTTTCTGCCCTTGGCAGCCAGGTGATAAAGCCTGTTGGGGGAAGGGAGGGTTGAGGTTCGGAAGTCTTGAGGTGGAGGTGACTGTGGGATCCCAGGAGGACATGGGGTTCTAGAAGATCATTAGCTGCTGCTCGTCATGAGACCCCTCTCTAGAGAATTTGCGCATGGTTCCTTGGGTCCTTTCTCCCTCTGCCTGGGTAAAAAAGACACATTGCTTTATAGAATTCCAATAATCCAGTTACATCCACAGAGAAACCTAATGATTCAAAGCAGTATCAATGTGGAGTCCTGCCTTGGATGAATAATATAATGTTTCTGAAAATTAGTGTATCATATGTATCATACAAATATATATTTATTTCTATATGTTATATATATTATTTATATATAAATCTATAATATACATTATTATATATTATTACATGTATATACTTATGTAATATATAATATATATATACACAAATATATATATACAAATATATATGTGAATATATAAAGTGAAAAAGCCCCCATAAAGATTTAAATTGTTTCTGTGGGCAGTTGCGTTTAACTTCTCCATTTTCCACTCCATGTGACACTGGACAACTCCAATTACCCTATCTATATTTTATCTCTGCATCTGTAAAATGGGGACTTCACAGGGTTGCTCTGTAAATGAGGTAAATGAAATATTACATGGAAGGGTCCTGGACAGCTCTGGCACATAGTACAAGTTCATTAAATATCATATATTTAGAAAGGGTCCGTGCCACTTAAGACAGAAAGGAGTGCAGGTGAGGAACCGGCATAGGGGGAGGGGCTGGGTAGTGTCCGGAGCGCTGGTCAGGCAAATGGGGAAAATGAAAATTTTGTGAAACGGGGAAGCTTCCTGACCCCAAGGGGAGGACAACAGGCCATCCAGATACTGAAAGGTATGCACACAGACCCCTAGGGACCCAACCCACGGGTGGGTTTGGCACCAAGACGATGGACCCTGGGAGATGAGCCTCAAGGAAAGAAAGTGAGGCTCACCCACAGCTAAATGTAGGCCAAGGGAAGGAATGTTCTCTGCTCCCTGACTCCAAGGCCTCTGAGGTCACCGTCACACAAGTCCCTCTAGCAATTCCTGATGACTGCCAACAGTGACCCCCTGTGGCCAGCAGGCGCAACATCAGAGGTTCCTTAAGACCAGAGTGCTCCCTGGACTCTGCTTTGGAACAACAGAAAACCCCCAGAGATTCTTGAGCAATTCAAGAGGAGAGAGAGAAGCCCAAGCAGGATACAAATGGAGCACATGGGGACTCCGGCTGGCATTATTTTCAGTTGTAAAACCAACCCTACGTGACACTAGGAGCTGGAGGAATGGCCAGTACTGGTTCTGTCCAAAGAGATGCTGCTCCATTTCCCAGGCCATCCGTGCACCGAACAGACCCTGCTTGGTGTCATCTTTCCCTCCGGCCCCCCATTCGGCTCTGCCCCACCCCCTCTCCCCACCACACGGCATCCCCCTTTCTGGGTCTGCCTGTCTCCAGCGCACAGCATTGTAGAATCACCCAGGTTAAACCCAGCCTCCAGAGCACTCTCTTTTCTATGAACAAAGAGAACAGAACCAACACAGCTGGACTCCATCCTGGGCCCGAGCACACATTTTTCTCCCCTGGGCTCCGAGCACACAGCAAAGGGTGAGACAAGCAGAGTACGATGGTGGGGTAGGAGCCACACCAGAGTGACACAGTCAAGGAGGGAGGGGAAGGGTTCACGAGAACAAGTTCCAATATTTGGAAATAGTATCATTTATCAAGTCATGCTGGCTCTTCTCCAAATCTCTGGGCAACTAGACAGCACCTAACTCCACACTCCTACAAGTTTGCAGTCGAGAAATAATTAAATGAATTTTTGCCTGAGATTTTCAGAGCTTCTCAGAGGCCAGAGCCTGCTCTGCTGTTCGAACTGAATAACGAACCCTGAATTCAAGTGATACTAAAGGAAACAATGCCCTTTTTTTTTTCTAACTCTGAAAATTTAATTTAGGTGTTTTATCAAAAACTGCTGCTCCCAGTAGATTAATGGCCCGCTATAATCTTTCATATTAAATTAATTGAGTGCAGAATGGCTTTGCTGGTTTTGAATGACAGCCTCCAGAGTTTAGCTCATCATTCTTTAAGGAAGCATAAAATAAGGAACCAGCATTGTAGGGCCCGCATTATCACCTTTCCTCTGTCTTTGGAGGTCTTTCCACTTTCCGTTGCCACAGGGCGCATTAATTAGCAGTTAAACAGCTCCAGGGCCGAAGATCTCAGGTCTGCATCCTTAATGAAACACCGCCCTGCCCCTAACAGTCCACCTCAACCTGTCACTATAAAAAGACTCTTACTCTATCCTTACTCTACCCTCCCAACAAGCCTCAACTCAACATGATTACCTCCACTTTCCAAATGAAGAAACCGTGCAGCTGGGCACGAACTAGCTCACAGTCACACAAGTCAGTGACAGAGCAAGGGCGGGACTCCCAGTCCAGTGCTCCTTCTCCCACACGAGAACAGCCTCAAGTGACTTCACTTTTTAACTGCTCACTGTTTTTGCAGGATAAAGCTTTGTCCTGCCTTTTTTTTTCTCCTATGTCTTCTTCCATCCCGAATTTAAATGAATGAATTCTTCTTTAGCTCTTTCCCATCTTACCTCTGTCACTTTCACCGTAGTGCACTGTGAACCTCAGGCTGCAGCCACATGGGGACATGTACCGCGTCCTACACACATGATGACCTTGCTTTTGCTCAGTGCTGCTTCCTCAGCCAGAGGCCCTGCCCTGCTTCTGGGTTTCCCCACTTTTCCCAAATCAAATGCCATTTCCTCCACGGGGCCTTTGCAAAGGTTCTGTACACCACAATCACGTGCGATTAATCCCTGGATTGCCAGGCTGGCTCAGCGCCCGCAAATCTGTAACTATGATACGCCACATTCCCAAAAAGCATAAAAATCGTCTGATTATCTCAAGAGATGCAAAAAAGCATTTGACAAAATTCAGCACCTTTTCATGATAAACACTCTCAACAAATCGGGTATAGAAAGAATGAATCTCATAATAAAAACCATACATGACAAGCCCACAATTAATGTCATACAAGACAGTGTAAGGTTGAAAACTTTTGTTCTATAATCAGGAGCAAGACAAGAATGCCCACTGTCACCACTTCTCTCCCCATGATACTGGAAGTCTTAACCAGAACACTTAGACAAGCAAAAAATAGTAAAAGGCATCCAAATCAGAAAGGAAGAAGTAAAAATTGTCCCTGTTTGCAGATGGCATGACCTTACATAGAGAAAACCCTAGATATTTCGCCCAAAAATTGTTAGAACTAATAAACAAATTTGGTAAAGTTGCAGGATACAAAATCAACACACAAACCTCAGTTGTGTTTCTATCCAGTAACAATGACTATCCAAAAAAGAAATTAGTAAAACAACCTCACTCATAACAGCATCAGGATGGGTGAAATTGATGATGGGTGTTGAGGAGGGCACTTGTGATGAGCATTGGGTGTTACATGTAAATGATGAAACACTAAATTCCACAAGTGAAACTAGTATTACACTAAATGTTAACTAATGGGAATTTATTTTTCAAGATTTTATTTATTTATTTGAAAGAGAGAAACAGCATGAAGGGGAGCGGCAGAGGAGAGAAAAAATCTCAAGAGAGTATACACTGAGCATTTCAGGACCCTGAAATCATGACCTGAGCAAAAAACAAGAGCTAGATGCTTAACCAACTGTGCCGCCCAGGCATCCCACTAACTGGAGTTTAAATAAAAACTTGGAAAGAAAAAAAAAAAGGATAAAATACTTAACAATAAATTTAACCAAGGAGACAAAAGACCAGAACACTAAAGACTATAAGACATTGATGAAAGAAGTTAAAGAAGTCACAAATAAATGGAAAGATATCCTATGTTCATATATTGGAAGAATTGATATTGTTAAAATATACATACTACTCAAAGCAATGTACAAATTCAATGCAATCCCTATTAAATTCCCAATGGAATTTTTCAGAGATAATAAAAAAAAATAATCCTAAAATCTGTTGGGAATCACAAAATATTCTAAACATCCAAAGCAATCTTGAACAAGAAGAACAAAGCTAGTAGCATCTCACCTCCTAATTTCAAATTATATTACAAAGCTATAGTAACCAAAACAGTACAGTGCTCGCATAAAAACAGAAACATAGACCAATGGAAAAAAATACAGGGCTCAGAAATAAACTTACGCATACATAGTCAAATAATTTTCAACGAAGGCATCAAGAATACACAATGGGAAAAGACAGTCTCATCAAAAAAATGGTGGCACTGGGAAAACTGGATATCCATATGTGAAAGAATGAAATTGGACACTTACTTCCTAGCAAACACAAAAATCAACCCAAAATGGATTAAAGACTTAAATATAAGACCTGAAACTGTAAAATACCTGGAAGAAAACATAGGAAAAAAGCTCCTTGACATTGGTCTTGGCGATGTTTTTTTTTTTTTTTGGATCTGACACCAAAGCAAAAATATCAACAGGTGAGATTATGTCAAATTAAAAACCTTCTGCACAGTAAAGGAAATCATCAACAAAACAAAAGGGTAACTTGCTGACTAGGAGAAAATATTTGTGAACCACATAACCGATAAGTGGTTAATATCCAAAATATATAGGAGTCCATACAACTCAATAGCCAAAATCAAATAACCCATTATAAAAAATGGGCAAAGGACCTGAATAGACATTTTTCCAAAAGGACCACAGACAACCAGCAGGTACATGAAAAAGTGCTCAACATTATTAATCACCAGGGAAATGCAAATCAAAGCCACAAAGAGACATCAGCTCACACCTGTTAGGACATCTATTATCAAAAAGACAAAAGATACCAAGCATCGGCAAGGATGGGAAGAACTTGGAACCCTCATACATTGCTTGTGGAGATGTAACCATTGTCAATGGCACAGAACGTAGCTAACTTCCTTCCACTGCTGTTTTTTTGAGATTGCACTTATGTTCTAAAAGGTGCTGGGGGTACATTTTGCACTGAAATCTAATGATGTTTTAAAAACACTTAAAAGAAAACATTTTTCATAAAAATAGTCCTTTGAAAAAAAGAAAAAAAGAGTCCTTTGTCATTAACCCATGTATTTGTACATTTCTGTCTGCTAATTTAGGAATTTGTTTTTTTCAGTAAAAAACACATACTCAAGAACCACCAAAAAAAAAAAAAGAAAACAATGTTCAGATCAACATTATTCATAATTCATAATAGCCCCAAAGTGGAAACAACTCAAAGGTCCATCAACTAATGAATGGGTAAACAAAATGGTGGTCCATGCCTACACCAGAGCCTTACTCAGTCATAAAAGGAAAACTGTCCACTTTACAAGGATGAATTTTATGTTATGTGAATTGTATTTCAATTTTTTTTTTTCAAGTCTGTTGAGTGAATCTGGGCTGTGGTTGAGAAAGGCTGAGGACCAGAGGGCCGGCGAGTGGAAATCATGCAGCCTCTGGGCTCTCCTGGCCCTGGCCCTGGTTCCAGTCGTCTCTCAGGGACACCACTGCCACAGCCTCATCCTCTCTCTCACCCCCAAACCCACCTTTACAAGTGTCCCACTGTCCACCTGCATAAACTATGCCTTTTTATTTTCTCCATGTTTTGACCTCCAGGACCTTGCTCAGCCAAGAGAGACACTCGCCCTCCCAGGATGGGCCAATTCCTAAAGATGCTAAAGGACTCACCCACAAGTGTGCCTTTCACTTGCGAACCAGCCAATCCAAAAATCTTCGAATCACTTCCTCTATCTAGTTCTCACTGTCTGTGGCACTGCCCACCTGTCCCCAGAGCCAGGCCTCAGACAACTCAAGAGCCCATGTGCCCCGGAGCCTACAGACATTATTTATAAACCAGCCAATCCTACACCTGCTGACCCTGCCTGGCCTCGCCTGCCCCAAGCAAACCATAAGAAAGACTCCTGCCCACACTGTCCCCAGCGCCCTCCTCCTGGTGGTTCCCAGTATAGCCCTGCTGGGTGTGCCCTGCCCCCATGCGTAAAAACTTCTTAGGGCAAGGTCGTCATTTCCACACTATCCCCATGATCCAGGTGTCACCGGACCTGATTCAAACGAAGCCCAGCACATACTGAAACACGTCCTTCAAATCTGCTTCTGCCTTTCCTCTTCCCCCATCCCTAACTTTTCTCCACCCGACACCCTCCAAGCTGTGTAGCCTCCCCATACATCTCCGCCTTCCTAAGCACATCCCATGCCCATCACCATGCCCTCACCTAGGGTGGGCTGAGGCCTCTGTCTTGAGCACCCTCTCCCTCTCCCACCTCTTCGCCTGTTTTTCCTGTGCCCCCCTAAAGCTTCACTTCCTCTAACGCTGCCTTTGGAAGCCCACCGGGATCGCCACTCTGTACTCCAACGGTACTGGCACTTTCTCCCTCAAAGCCGGGAGCCTGCGTGTCTGTCTCCTCCAAGATAAGCACTGTGATCCCTCCTATCTGGGAGCCCAGCGCTCAGCACAGAACCAGTGAAGGACTGGTAACGCAGTCAAGGCAGGGTTTTCTTTTTTAGTGTAAGAAATCTCCTCTACGGGCACGTAAGAAAGCTCCGGGCCGGTGGAGCCCTTACCCTCTGGGTTTTCAGCAGGGCCGGGAGCACTGCTGGTCCTGGGGGAAGGCCTCGGGCCCGAACGCGTGAACCGGAAGGATGACGGGGCACGCGCACGTGGGAGGAGAGTGGGCTGGGAGGCAGACTGCGCTACTCACGCTGTTCTTCCCACTCGCGCTCCTCGTTCTCGCTGGCGTGGCTCTGCAGCTGGGCCTGCTTCAGGGTCCAGTAGAGCTCCTTCGCCCTCTGCTCTTCCTGGAGGCGAATCTGCTCCTCTCCTCGCTTCCTCTCCTCGTCCTCTTTCCTCTAAGATATCATGGGGACAAAACAACGTCAGGTCACAAGAGAGAAGTGCCCCCGTGGCCCTGGGGCAGGGATGTGCTTTCTAGGGGTGTGGTGGGCCAGTGCTGGCTCAGGTGTGGTCTCTGACGCAGGAGATGGCCGTGGACAGGCCTGATCGGGGCTGCGGTAAGGATCAGACAGGTTAAAATGGGGAGAACAGGGGTGCTTGGGTGGCTCAGCTGGTTAAACTACCAGCTCTTGGTTTCAGCTCAGGTCCTGATCTCAGGGTCATGCCATCAGCCCTGTGTTGGGCTCCACACTCAGTGGTTTGCTTGAGATTCTCTCCCTCCCCCCCAAACTAATTAAATGCATCTTTAAAAAAAAAATACACGAGAAGTAACTTGTAGACTCTGAAGCTTTCTGCAAAGAGGACACTGGGCCATCCTTGGCCACACTTGCCTTCTGGGGGAGAGGGAGGGCAGGTACCATTCCTTCTGGAAGCCGGTTAAGCAGGCTATGATCATATCTTAACCTTCTGTCTGGATAAGATATTTCCAAGACAAATAAATAAAATCTTTTAAAAAGGGGGGGGGGTACCTGGGTGGCTCAGTGGGTTAAGCCTCTTCCTTCAGCTCAGGTCATGATCTCAGGGTCCTGGGATTAAGCCCCGCAGTGGGCTCTCTGCTCAGCAGGAAGCCTGATCCCCCCCCTCTCTCTCTGCCTGCCTCTCTGCCTACTTGTGATCTCTGTCAAATAAATAAATAAAATCTTATAAAAAAAAATATTTTCAAGACAAGCAGGTTTGGGGGCCCATCTCCAATTGTCTCACTTTGAAGTTCTAAAAAGGCTGTGTGTGTGTGTGTGTGTGTGTGTGTGTGTGTGTGTGTGTATTTCCCTCTACTTTTGTTCACATCAAAGTAACCCCACAGGTGTCAGATGTGCATTATATGCCAAAGGCTTGTTTTCAACACCAACAATTCTCCAGACCACTTCACTCCAAACCACTCCAAACTCACCCATGCCCAGAGGCCATCACTCTCAATTATTTTAGCTGTCCCTCATGTGGTGACATCTCTGAATCACACACGAAATGTTTTACCCATTCTAAACATTATTGCTTTTCTTTTTTGGTACATGAGTATGTGGCAATTATGTTTGGCTCATGGGTACACGCCCAGACTTTTCCTCTCCTCACCCTTACCCTGTCAACATCACAATTTGTGGTGAAATCAATAATTAGTATAAATGTTGTTCACTGCACCAATTATAAGAAGTACATTTTGTAACTTCCTAATGTATCTCTGAAACATGGGTATGTCTCATGACTTGCAAGTTGCCTTTTTAATAGGCAACGGTTTCTTCTTTCTTCTTAAAATAATGATTAATAAATCAATACTTAATGAGGCATCTTATATTCAGTAAAATATGGTAGTATGATGGCTTTTTCTTTCTCGACTTTATAATTGTTTTATCCTGAAGTTGCATATTGAATTCTCCCAACTTCTCTAAGATCTCCTGTAAATCTTTCCCTGTGTTTAGTATTATAACAGGTAAGCAGCAGTTAGCTTTTGTCAAAGGTCCCCACTGTCCCCAATAGCAAACTTCTTTCTTCTCCCATCTCGGTTGTTACCTGGGCCTCCTGCCCATCCATCCACCAGGGGACTCATTTCTTAGCCCTGCCCGAGTTGAAGCTCTTGTTTCTTTGTTCCGGGGTTTTGTGGGTTTTTTGGTTTTTGTGTGTGTGGTTTTTGGGGGTTTTGTTGTTGTTGTTGTTTTGGTTTTTTTGGTTTTGGGGGTTTTTTTGGCCATTTCATCATTTTGCAAAAGCATAGCTAGCAGGACTTCTCAGGTAGGGACGCACAGAAAGGCACTCTCTGAGTCTTGTCTAAAAACATCTATATGATTCCTTCAGAGAGAACCACTAATTTGGGGGCACCTCGTTGGCTCAGTGGGTTAAGCTTCTGCCTTCAGCTCAGGTCATGATCTCAGGGTCCTGGGAAAGAGCCCCACATTGAGCTCTCTGCTAAGCAGGAAGCCTGCTTCCCCCCCCCCCCCCCACCGCTCCCCTTCTCTGTCTGCCTCTCTGCCTACTTGTGATCTCTCTGTATCAAATAAATAAATAAAATCTTTAAAACAAACAAACAAACAAACACTAATTTGGCTGAGCATAGAATTTAATTAAAAATCACTTTCCTAAAGCAGAATTTGGAAGACTTTGCTTCCTAGCATCCAATACTACCCCTCAGATTTTCAGTCTTCTGCATGAGCTATTAAGTTTTCTTTTTATCGCTGATATTCTGAACATTTTTAAATGATGTGCCTTGGCAGGGATTTTCCTTCATCGATTGTGCTAGGCGCTCAAGGATCTTTCTGCCTGAAGTCTCGGATCTTTCCAGTCTAATACACCTTGGCTTAGAATTTCTTAGGTAATTTCTTCTCCTCTCATTGTTTTTCTTTCTAGAACTCCTGTTTGTCAAATGCTGGACTCCTTGACTTGATCCTCTAGGGGGCCTAGCACTTCTCTCTTACTTTCTCTCTCCTGCCTTTGCTCTTCTACTTCCTGGCTGATTCACTGATTTTATTGTCTAAACCTACGATTACATTTTTCATTGCAGCATCGCATTAATGATTCCCAAGCCTTCCTTCTTCTTCTTTGCTTGCTCCTTTTTGCTTCATTCCCCCTGTCCTGCTTTCAAGAGTGTCATGTTCCATCTCTGAGGATTTTAGAGCTTTCTCCCCCCACCCCTTATTCTGATTTACATCTATTTCCTCTGTTTTGGGCTTTTCCCTTCCCTTTAAAGCATGTTATATGTGTTGCCTGTCATTGGTGTTGGAGGCCTTCTTCCAATGTCTGATGTTTTCTGGAGGTCCATATTCAAGCAGAAAATAACTATCTGAATGAGAGACTCAGAGTGTGTAGACAGGACTTCCATGGGAGGTGGGCTTCACTCCAGGATGACTAGATGAGGAATCAGCCATTTCACTGAGGCAAATACTCAGTACTCCGGTCCTTTGTCTGAGATAATTCCATCTCTTCTCCTCTCTCCTCCTTCAGTGGAGTCTGAGCACCAGCATTCCGAAGTCTGTGGGGAAGGCAGGCAGCAGGCAGGAACCCCTAGCTTGTGCCCCACATTACATAGGAACACCATGCTTTGAAATGCTTTCTTTGTAAGCATCCCCCATAGGTGTCTCCCAGGAGGGGGCCCCAGAAAGTCCCCCTGGGATTGGCAGGAATGGCAGTGGTCACCAGGTAAGCTACCCGAAGGCCAGACCACTTCCCGCATGAGTCCTAGACTCTTGTTTCTCCTCCTTGGGTGCTCTCTGACCCTCTCCTTCATGAAAGGGATTAACCACATGCCCCCGGGAGCTCCAGGATTCCTATTTAAGGAATCATCCTGGATTCCAGTGGCCTGTCCACAGTTCCAGGGGCGTGGCGTAGCAAGCCAATAAACCCCGCCAGCCGTAGCATATTTTTATCTCAGCATTGCATGAGATTGGGTGACCAGAAAAGACCTAACATCCTGATTTCATGTGGCTCAAATGGCTAGTTCGTGCTAAACAAGGACACCATGCAAAAATACTTGCTGGCCCTGTGCATCCCAGAGACAACCCAAGCTGCAGATCCCACTGCTCTGGCTACTCACTGCTAAAACAAAGATCTTTGCTTAATCCTCCTGTTTTCCATCTACCCCTTGCCTGCTCTCTCCACTTGGCCTGACACACTGAGCTCTGAGCCTCTGCCCACTCCCCATCTCTTTCTGTTCAGAGAGAAGGATCCTGTAGCCTGGGAGAAATGGGTAAAAGTGGCAACATGAGGGTCCAGCCATTCCACGGAGAAACTGGTCGCCAACCTGAGCTCTCTGCTTCACAGTCCCTGGTGCCCCCAGGTCCCAAGCCCATGGGGACCCAGACTAAGCCAGCTCCCCTCTGCCCCCTTCCTGCAGGCACCGCACTTGAACCCCTCACCATTCTGCCTTCCAACCTCCACACCTTGGCAGACATTTTCTCATCTGCTCCTGCTTCTCGTTTTCTCTCTCCTGGTGCTTGGAACTTTTTCAGTCCTTTGCTACTATTTAAATGGATCAACAAGAATCCGGTGGGGAGGAGGTAACTGAGTTTTTAATCCTTCATTTAGCAAAAAAGACAACGTGGTTTTTGTTGTTGTTGTTTCTTCCAAAACAGTATAGATTAAGGATTTTCTTCTAATTCAACAATCAATTTTTTAGTCCCAAAGAATAGGCAAAATTCCCACTTCCTAATGAGTCGCTCTCAAGAGCTGGGCATGAGGACAAGAGAAGGTGAACGGCTTCACGTGGTCAGTCACTAAATATTTCCAGGATCAGGCCTGTGTTGGGCTCTGGGGACACAGCAGTGGCCAAGACACACGCAGGCCCCACCTGGTGCTTGCCTTTCCAGGGGTGAAACACACCAGACAAATAATCATCAGGAAATACCAGAAAATAATAACCAGTGTGCACAGAATTAAAACAGGGAAAGGACAGAGAGGACTTAGAAGGCCACTTTAGGCTGGGTGACCAGAAGTCTTCTCAGAAGGGACAATGTGATCTGACCACTGACCAGTAAGGAAGAATGCCAGTAAGTGAGTATCGGGGAGAAGAAATTTCCACACAGAGAAAACCACAAGCAAGATGGGCCCGGCGTTGTAAATGGGCTTGGCATGTTTGAGTACAGAATCACCCACTGTGGTTGGAAAAAGAAAGTCAGAGCTCTATATTGGATGAGTTCGAGATGCCATCTGACATCCCTGAGGCCTGCCATTAGCACCAGGATGCGTGAGCTTGGGGCTGAAGGGCAAGTTCAGCTGAAAATACGGCTCAGAAGTCATCTGTATGGGGATGATGTTTCTCAGCCACGGGACCTAATGCTATCACTGAGAGAAAGAATGCAGAGCCAGAGAAAACCACCAGAAATAAGGTACGGGAATATAGTCAATAAAACCATAATAATGTTGTAGGGGGACAGATGGTGGGTGACTGCACTCACCATGGTGAGCATGGCATAGTACAGAGAATCGTCGAGCCACTACATTGCACACCTGAAATGCATATAAGGCCATATGTCAGTTACACTTCAACAATAACAACAAAAGAGCGAGAGAACAACCCGAGTGTCTTAGGCCACTCCATCATTTAAAAGTTGAGAAGAAGAGCCGGAGCCAGGAAAGGAGGCGGAGAAAGAAGGTCAACAGATAAGCTAAAAACCCAGAAGGGGTGGTGTCCACTGGGGAAGCCAAGAAAGAGGCCGTTTCAAGTAAAAGGGAGTGGTAAACTGAGCTGCAGGCCCCAAGACATCACAGAAGTTAAGGACAGAGAAGCAACAAGGGACAAGGTCATGGCCTCAGGATGTGAAGAGAGACTACCCAGAGGGGTGGAGGGGCAGCCAACCAGGAGGGGTGGGGGAGGGAGTGGAAATGACCGCAGACAGGCCTCTGGGGACATCTTCTGAAGATAGGAGCAGAGATAAGGAGCAGCAGGTGGAAGGGAATGTGGAGTCAAGAGGGACATGGGCTCAGATGGAAAATGCTAGAGCTGAGAGTTGGTGACACATGCAAAATTGGAACCAAAGTCCATGTGACTCCAAAGTAGAAGTTTCAGCTTGAAGCCCTGAAAAAAAGCTCACCTTCAGCAATCACCAGCATCTCAACAGAGCAAAAACTCGCCCCATCCTGGCACAGCACCGCAGTGTATGCAGCGGGTTTCCCATGCCCGCTGCCTCCCCCTCAGCTCCCTCATCTCTGGCCCAGGTTGTCACATCACCCAATACATGGGGCACCATCCAAGACAGTGTCTACCCTGACTCCAGATCTCGCACCTGCCCAGGGCGGGTCTTCCGGGAAGGAGCAGGTCTCGGGGAAAATACCATCAGCCAAGGCCTGTCAGAGTCAGAGGGACTTCAACCTCCGGTCCTGCTTTCTGGTACAGAGGAGGAGTATACTGGCTTGCTCAGGCTGCCACAGACCAGGAGGCTGAAACCACACACATGTATGAGCTACAGAGGCCCTAACTATAGAGGCAGGGTGGGTTTCTTCTGAGGCTTCTCTCTTTGCTTTGTAGATGGACCTTCCTCTCTCCCCGTGTCTCACATATCCCGTCCTCTGTGTATATACACGTCTGTGTCCGAATTTCCTTTTCTTCTAAGGACACCAGTCATGCTGAATCAGGGCCCACCCTGAAGACCTCTTCTTAACTTATGACATTTCTAAAGCCCTTACTTGCACATACACTTAGATTCTGAGATGGTGGAGGCTAGGTCTTTAACATAGAAATTTGTGGGTGACGCGGTTCAGCCCGTCACAGGATGGTAGACGCCACCCCAGAGAAGGGTCATGACTAACATGACTAACACTTGGCATAATGCTCTCCAAGTTCATCCGTGTTGTCAAAAATGGCATGGTGTCCTTCTTTATTAAGACTGAATAGCATTCATTTTACTTATATATATATATATATATATATATATATACACATATATACATATATATGTATATATTATGCATAATATATACATACATCATAATTTATACATTACAATATATATGTGTATACACACACACACATATAATGTACACACACCACAGTGTATTTATCCATTGGTCAGCAGACACTTGGTTTGTGTTTGGCAAACAGATACAAAGTTACAGTTATGCAGGATGAATACATTCCAGATTTTCTTTTTTTTAAGATTTTATTTATTTATTTGACGATAGAGATCACAAGTAGGCAGAGAGGCAGACAGAGAGAGAGGAGGAAGCAGGTTCCCTGTGGAGCAGAGAGCCCGATGCGGGGCTCGATCCCAGGACCTTCGGATCATGACCTGAGCCAAAGGCAGAAGCTTTAACCCACTGAGCCACCCAGGCACCCCCATTCTGGATTTTCTGCATGGTGCCTGTAGTTAATATTGTACTGTATACTCGAAATTTGCTAAAAGAATGGATCTTTAGTGTTCCTGCCACACACAAATAAGGTCACTAGGTAAGGTGACAGATGTGTTCATTATCTTGATTATGGTCAACATTTAGCCATGTCTACATATACTAAAACATTGTACATCTTCAATATTTACAATTTTTATTTGGAAATTGTAGCTCAGTAAAGTTGGATGGGGGGGTGGACTACCTACAAATAAATAAATCAATAAATGGCAGAATCACACTGTTCACTCAATCCTCTTTGCCCAAGAGTGAACAGCACACTGGGAGCCAGGAGCCTGCCACTTCCTCCATCTCTGAGGAAAATAACCAGCCACTTACTGTGACAAAAACAAGCTGCTCACTGGGCTGGGGACAACAAAAGAAAACATTTTGCAGCTACAGATAAAGAGCATTGCATCTTTCCCTCCGGGGCTTGCTGAAATGCCTCACCCCTCACAGCTGAAATTGCCTGGAAAAACTTGTGCTGTGGTCCTCTCAGAATCTTCTGGCTCCTCTGCGAGCCCTGATGAAAAGTCCGTCTTTAAGTGTGGTCACCACAGGCCAACGAGGCCATGCGGCAGATAGGCAAACACTCCCTTCTCCTACCTCAGGAATCGATGCCCTTTTCTGGCAGGCCCAAAGCCCTGGGAGCCAGCCGCCTTATTCAATCCACCTTCTCCTGATAAGCTGATGAGGGAGCAGGAGGCTGGCTGAGGACAAAGCAAAAGCTGGCGCCTTGCACCCCCTCTTCACCCGCTCCCCTCCATAAGTGTAGCATCCCTCAGGCAGCCCTGACTGCCATGAACAATAAGCAAATAGTTAACTTGCAGAGCTCACAATCCTGCTAGACAGGAGTCTCCCTTGGCTTACAAATGTCCTAAATCTCACTAACAAAGACGATTGATAGCAGGATTGTGACACCCCACCAAAAAGTCTCCCAACTATCTTAATGTTAATGGCTGGTCTAAAGACAACATTGATCCAGCAGCAAGGGCAAGGCCTCCGGCAGGCCTGGAACATCCTGGCACCTTGTAGGCCCTCTTTAGCATATGAAACTCCACTGACACCTCCCTTCCCCTCACCTTCCCCCAACAGCAGGGTATATAACATGCCTACCCTCACAACCCGGGGCAGCCGCATCTCTGCCTGCCCACGGGTCCTGTCCCCGTTCTCTAATAAACCACCTTTTTGCACCAGAGACGTCTTAAGAATGTACTGTGGGAGCCCATGCCTCATCCCTGCGGAAACTGTCACGGAGACAGATGCTTTTCTGGAAGGCACAGTCATTTGTGTTGTGCTAGGGAGCAAGAATCCCCGTCCCCTTCAAGGGTCCTTCTAGCTGGACCAAGAATCAGATGCACAGGAGTCAGATTCACAGGAGGAAATCAGACGTCATAGGGTACATACGAGGAAAACATATGGAAGACCGTCAGGCAAAAGGGAGACTATGTGTCATCCTGAGCTTCGGAGATGGGGGGTAGGGGTCTGGGATTTCAAAAGAAAGGTACGCAATTCACAGGGCACCAAGGAGAAGAGCAGGTGTTTGGGAATTAGATATTGTTGGGCCATACAGCTGGGTAACTCGGATCAAATGTATCACTCTTAATAACCCCCATTCTGGAAAAGATCCCCCATTTAGATTCTTCTATATAGAGGGTGGGGCAATAGTGTCCTTGATCTCTCCGGGTCTCAACTGCCTTCAGCTCGAATTAGCCCGCCGGTCTAAGTGGCACATTCTGGAGGCAGAAGGGCTGTCCCGAGCCCCTTCACTTGCTCCTCTGGCCCAAATAATACCATCTCGCTTTTCGAGATGATGTACCCAAGAAGGCAGGGTCAAGCCTGTGTCTGTCATTCTCCGACCGACAGCCCCCCGCGCGGGATCCAGCAGAGAGGAGGAACTCCGTAACACTGACCAGAGGAGTGAACGACCTAAAAACAAAAAGAGGGTAACACAGGGTTTCTGGTGCCCGAGTGGAAGGGTAAGTTGTCTTGCTGATGCCAGCCTCATCCAGGAGAAACCGAGATCAAGCCTCCCATTCATTCAAGAGAAAACTGAAAAGTGCAACGTGTCCCCACCACTGATAATCCGGTTGGAAACTAGGTGGGGATTGTTTCTATTGTTGTACAAAATGTCATTAAGGGCTAAGAGGAACTCTTAGCCTTAACAGAGGAAAAAACAAAAAGAGAATGAGTGGCCTTGAATAGGAAACGGTGCAAAATCAGAGGACAACGTCATTGCGTCAACAGTGTGTGTTCTTTATCAGCCGCCCTGGGGAAGGGCAGGAGACTAAGGCAGAGGGAGAGAGCTGGAGCCTTATCGTCAGTGTTCTGTGGTCTGAAGGGAAGGCAGAAGCAGTCAAAAGCAGTCTGAAGAGTTAAGAAAGCACAGAAAATATGCAAATTCTATCTGGCCTCAGGATCCCCTTTCTTTCTACAGGAACACTTTAAACGCATGTAAATTGCATTCAAAAGGCACCAGACACAACAGAATGGTTTTTAAAAACAGGTTTCCAACTGTCTGTATCTTCTATTTTGAAGTTCCCTCTTTAACCTTACAAAGGGTTCTGGAATTCCCCTCCCCCCACCACCATTTCCTCAAAGGAATTCTCACTCTTATCTTTCCTAGGACCGGGAGAATTCACAGAATCTGCCGGCATCCTGGACACAGGCAACCCATGCCCCCTCTACCAGCCGCCCTCCTGTCCAGCTTCCCCATCTCCTCCAGCCTCCACCCCAATATCTGCTTCTAGTGGCACAAAACACAAACCCCCTGGACCCAGCTAGCACATTCTCTGCCCTCCAAGCCTCTTCCCAGCTCACCTCCGCACCAGGGTAGCCCCCCGACCCTACTCCTCAGCCTGAGTTCAGGTGCCTTTGCTCTTCTGCCCCCTCATCCCAGCATCTAATTGATGCAAGCCCTACTGATTTCGCCTCCCCTGTTTCTCTGTATCCATCCCCATGAATCTCGCCATTGTCAGACTCCTCGGTGACCACTGTGATGACTGCAACAGTCCCCTCACTGGCCTCTACCTCCCCCCACGCCTTCCTCACCGGTATCACACTGGGGCCACCAGACAGTCATTCCCATAGAGGTGGCTTGAACCATGTCCCTCTGTATCGAGAGCCTCACAGTGCTGCTCTGCCCACAGACAACCATCTGCCCCTTGATCGTAGCATCCAAGGGCCCCACAGCCTACCTTGCCAGGTTCCTGTCTGGCTTCCCCCAACACATGCTCTTTTCCCTCGCCCCACCAGACCAGTCACCATTCCACGGATCTCCTGTCTATTTCCAGCTCTGCTCACACCCAGCCTCCTTCAGGGGGACCCTGCTGTAGTCCCCCAGGTGTGCTGGGGGCTCAGGGGACTCACAGAGTTGTCTCTCTCTCTCTCTCTCCCCAGAACCCTGTAAGCTTGTAGAGAGGAAGGAGTTCATGACTATTCCACCACCACCACCCCCCAACAACCTGCACTTAGGTTTTCAGGGAAAGGGGGGAAAAATGTATGAAATTAAATGAACTTTGTTCGTGCCTCCCCGCATGCAAGACTCACATCTGGCTAGAATCTTGATGTTGAAAGACACAATGAAAATTATCTGAGCCAATCTCTAGTTCAATGCATAAATACCTTTGACAGAGATGTTCCCATTACCTACTACCGTTATCTATTACCAGGCAACAAACTCCCGGAAAGCATAAAGTCTTAAAACAACAACCATTATGCTTGCTTGTGGTTCTGTAGGTTAATAATTCGGCCAGAGCTTGGGGGCCCTTCTGCTCCACATGGTTACATCTGAGGTCAATCAGTTAATTAGGGTCATTCACCAGAAGAACCAAGATTTCACTCATGTGTCTGGTGCCTTGGTGTCCCCCACACAGCCCCCTTCTCTCTGCCTGGCTTGCCTGGGTTTCCTTACAGAGCAGTAGTCGAAGGCTGTAGGGTTTCTCAGGGGGCAGCTTCCAAAAGGGAGCATTGCAAGAGGGCCAGAAGCTGCCAATCTCCTAAAGCCTGTCCTCAAAAGCTACACTGAGTCATTCCGGTTGTAACCTACAGATCAAAGCTAGTCACAAGGCCAGAGCAGACTCAAGGGAAGGGAAATAAACACGTCTCAAAGAGAGAAGCAACAAAGAATTTGCCACCAGCTGTATTTAGTCCACCACAGAAACTTCTCAGGTCTTGTTTCAGCCCATGCTAAGACAGCGCCTGGGATGAAGAGTTCATGACACTACAAGGGCAGCCCATTTACAGAGAATATCCCAGCCCATAAACCTGGACCTGCCCACCCCAAGTCCATGAGCTGACGTTCCTAGCAGACACTGCCCTGAGGAGCCCCACCCGGACCTCACAGATGCTACTCATATGTCTGAGGTTCCTCAAAATACAGGCACACCAAATCAGGATCACTATGAGTACTCAAGTTTGAACATTCACAGGTAGCAAATTAATTTTTAAAACAAAACAAACATATCATTACCATAGCCCTCCTTATAAATAACACCCAAAGCCTGCATTTGGGTCCCTTGGTAAACCTCATAGCTTTTCTGAGCTCTCCATGAACCCTGACATGGAGTACCCCAGAATTTATCATCTCTCTCACTGAGGTTCTCAAGGAGATCATCAATCAGAAAAGCTCTGGGAATTCAACCCCTCTGTAATCTCCTTGTGCACTGAGCCCCAGAACACCAGCTCCACAAAGCCACCTTCCCAGCCTCTGGGACTCAGTTCATCTCTGGGGCAGAGGGAGGCCAGAGATTAGGAGAGGGGATGCTTGCTCTTAGAGGTACATAGAAAGTATTGCTTGCCTTCTCCAGCAGGCTTAAATAATCGGATGCAAAATCCAACCCTATAAACTAAACATCTCTCCACTATGGATTGAGTGGATTTTTATACTATTATGGAATTACCGTTCATTTCAGTAGGTGGGACAATGATTGTTGTGGCTCTACAGGGAAAGGTTCTCGGTCATGGGAGATGCACAATGAAGTACATACAGTTTGACCAGGAGTCAGCAAACTCCAGATCTACCCTCTGTCTATTGTTTACAATAAAGTCTTATGCGGGCTTCTGGGTGACTCGGTAAAGCATCTGCCTTTGGCTCAGGTCAAGATCCCGGGCTCCTGGGATCCAGCCTCTGCTTCTCCCTCTCCCCCTGCCCTTCTCCACCGCACTCATGTGCACTTTCAGTCTCTCTCTTTCTCTGTCTCTGTGTCAAATAAATTTTAAAATTAAAAAAAAAAAATAAATTCTTATTAAAAGACAGCCACACCCATTTGCTCACATATTGTCTGCAGCTGCTTTTTGTGCTATGATGGTCTGATTGAGTAGTTGTGACAGAGAAAGTGTGGCTGACAAAACCTAGAATATTAACTATCTGGATCTTTACAAAAAAGAGTTTGGTAAGCCCTGGGCTAGAGTCTACAGTATCTACAGCTTCCTTTCAAATTGCTTAATGAAACAATGTAGCAGTCACGACAGAAATATATCTGTGTGTATGTGTATGTATATATCCGTGTGTGTACAGATAGATGCAGATTTAGAGGAGGGGAGAAAAGAGTCAACACAAATGTGACAAGATGTTAATGACTGGTGAATTTCAGTGGAAATTCTACGAATACTTTTTTTCCAGTTTTGCTGCAAATTTGAAATTACTTTTAAAAAAAAGGTTTGGAGAGTAACTATTGCTTCCCTTAAAAACTCAAGAGAATCCTGTGTGTGTGTGTGTGTGTGTGTGTGTGTGTGTATAAAATCCTCAAGGGAAAATTAAATAAGATCAGTAACAATATAAATATGTAACCAGCAATTACACTAGGTTTTAAGAACAATCTTATTCACAATCATAGTAACAAATATTAAACCTACAGTTTAACAAGAAAAGAGATGTGGGACATTTAAGTAAAACAATAAATTTTACCAAAGCCCAAAAGATGAAAGCACAACATTACATATAAGTTATCATGAATGTTTGGGATTGGGTGGCCCATGCATTTACAGATGTTTAAAAAACAAACAAACAAAAACGATAGCAAAATCACTTTATCAAAGACAAAAAGAGGTTTTAAGTAACTGGGAGACCATACCATATCCTGAACAAGACTGAATGATTTAGTATTGGAAAAAATGTGCGTCCTCCACAAATACATCTGTAAAGCTGATGTAATTCCAGTTAAAAATCATTGTGTGGTGTGGTGTGTGTGTGTGTGTGTGTGTGTGTGTGCGCGCACGCGTGTGTTTGTGGGAGGAAGATAGTGATGCAAGGATTCAAATTTATCTTGAGCAGAAGAAAAAAAAATGGGTTGAATCAGCCAAGGACATCTTGAAAATGAAGAGCAATGATAGGTTCTTACCTTAGCAGTTGTTAAAACTCATTTTATTTACTTTTTTTAAAGATGTTATTTATTTATTTATTTATTTGACAGAGACACAGCGAGAGAGGGAACACAAGCAAGGGGAGGCGGAGAGGGAGAAGCAGGCTTCCCACAGAGCAGGGAGCCGGATGCAGGGCTCAGTCCCAGGACCCTGGGATCAGGACCTGAGCAGAAGGCAGACGCTTAACGACTGAGCCACCCAGGAGCCCCAAAACTCATTTTAAATGCTATAGTCATTAAATAAGCAAATCTGGCTCAGGAAAAGATCAAAGAAGAAAAATCCATGAAGAGATCCAAAGGTCTGTAAGAAGAATCGAGGCAGCAAGTGCTATGAGAGAGGAGAGGAGAGATTATATAGTAAACGACGATGGCACAATCTGCCGACCATGTGGAAGGAAAAGAAGTGAGAAATAAAATCACGAACGATAAATAGAACAATGTCGATTAATAGGAGTACAAGCTTGTAGTAGCACGGGTCTTTCTTAGCATGAAACAAATCTTTTTTTAAACCTTGATGTAGTTGGCTAATAAGAATTTTAATCTTCTGTACACCTGAAAGCACTACAACCAAAATTAAGAAAAAAACAATCCTGAGAGGCCCCTGGGTGGCTCAGTCTGTTGAGGATCTGACTCGTGATTTCAGTTCAGGTCATGATCTCAGGGTTGTGAGACGGAGTCCCGCCCGGGGGCTCTGCCCTGGGTGTGGAGCCTGCTGAAGATTCTTTCTCTCTCTCTCTCTCTGCCCTTCCCCCTGCTTGTTCTCTCTCTTTCAAAGAAAAAAAATCCTCTGAGAAAAATAATTTGCAACATAAATGATCTTGAGGGGCCACTGTCCTCATTGTCTAATCATTATAGGAAAAAGTATTATTAAAATGTTTAAATGTTTGGGGCGCCTGGGTGGCTCAGTGGGTTAAGCCTTAGCCTTCAGCTCAGGTCATGGTCTCAGGGTCCTGGGATCGAGCCTCACACCAGGCTCTCTGCCCAGCAGGGAGCCTGCTTGCCCCTCTCTCTCCGCCTGCCTGCCATGAATATACATTTCATAAAATAATATGATTGTTGGGATTTGACATGATTCTTATTTTCTTCTTTTCACTTATATGTATTTTCTCAGTTTTCTCCCCCTCTCAATTTATTATTCCTACAGAAAAAAAAGTAAATTGTAAAATAGGAACCAGAAAAACAATTTTTTCTCAGTTAACCTACGTTTCTTACCAGAGGACAATGTAAATAAAGCTCTTTTACTAGGTCCTAACATTCCCAGAAGGAGTACAGATGCAAGGTTCCCAACAACTCCCTCTCCAAGGCCGGAAAATGTCCATTTTTCATCTCCTTGAATCCTCCAAAAAGGCTAAGAGAAGTTCAGCAAGCTTTCCAAGGTCACACAGGACTAACCAGGAGAATTAGAACTGGATCCCAGTTTGGTCTGACTACAAACTTAGCACTTTCTGGGTCCCTTTCCAAGCCCCTAGGGTTATGAGACAGAAGGTCTGAGTTCTGGTCCTGTTTCCAGCCCCTCCTACACGATGTCCTTGGCAAGACTCTTCCTCTGTCTAACACTTAGTTTCCTCATCTATCCAATGAGAAGTGGATTGACTCAAATGGGGAGTTACGTTCCTCCCTGCTCAGACATGTAAGATTTCTGTTCCCATAAAGCACTCAGTACTGATCAAGAGATGGGCACCAGTAGCCTGGGAGCTGGCGTTGGTGGCCGCATGCAGATGCTCCACCTGCTGACTCACCTTGAACTCCTCATGGATGCGTTCCTCCAGAACTTTGGCAGCCTTCCGGTCCTCCATCTCCACTTTCCACTTCTCCGCCAGGATCCGGGCTTTCTCATTGGCCAGAGCATCCCGAAACTTCTTGGTGATTTCTGCCTCTTTCTGTCTCCTTGCAAGAGAACACCAGCAGGTAGGAGCTCAGGTAGGAAATTGAAGGACCACATAACCACAGGACTTCAAATGAAAACCAGGAGCAATATGTCTTGGTCTATCAGAATGCCAAAACTCAATGCTGGCAAAGTTGTGGGAAAATAGTCACTGTCCTGTTGGGTAGTGTAAATCACCCGAATTGTTCTGGAAGCCGAGGGGGAGGTACTCAAAATCCTTTTTCTCACTTAAGATCACAAAGGTGTAACTAGAAGAGGTTTATCGGAGGATGAACATAACAATTGAAGGACAACCTAAATGTCCATCCACAAGATCAACTTGGGTTTTTCATGTAATAGGATACCATATAGTAATCTTAAATAACATTGTGAATCTATATTAATCAATTTATCAAGGTGTTGCCTAAATGCTCACCATAGTTATCTTAGGCGGTGGGTGTTTGAGTTGTTGTTACAATTTTACAATTAAAATACTGTCATTAAAAGTTGTGGGGTGAAATGTTGGAGTCAACTTCATATGGCTCTCCAACTTGGACCAAAAAAAAAGTTAAAAGTTGTTTATGAAAGAAGTCTGACTCCAAATCTCACCAGGGACTCAACTATCCACATTGGGTGCAAAATGCAGCTAAAAGGAAGAGGAACAAGCTGATGACAATGGTGAATCCAGTTCCTCTACTGTCCCATCTGTATTATCTCAGTGAACCCAAACTACGTCCTGATGGAAAGGGTGTTAGGCCCACAACACAGATGTGAAAACCGAGACCCCAGATCAGCTCACTACTCCCTGGGGGAGCCAGGATCTGAGCTTACAAGGTCTACTTGATGAAGACTCTGATCCTTGGTTCCCTAATCTTAGCTGAGCTCAACAGGGTCAGCCTGCTGCCTGGGACCTGCTCCCTTCCACCCACAGCCTACGGTCCTTCAGCTTGGACCCAGCCTGGGCATCATGTGCAGACCCCACCCAACACCCATCTACACCTCTCACCAGAGCTCCTCCGCCTCCCTCTGGGCCTGCAACCGCGCCCTCTCTGCAATCAGCTCCTCAGAGATCTCTTCATAGGGCTTGTCCCCGGGACCTTCTCCCATGATCCAGACCCAGACGTCACCATCCGCCCCCAGGAGCCACTGGATGTGCTTGTCGCTTGCTGCCTCACAGCGGAAGGAGGAACAAGGAAGGAAGAAGAAACAGGTCTGAGTTATAATCAGTCCAGGAGGAGCTAGGTTGGCCAATGGTGCACAATGTTGTTTCTACACAATGTTGTCTCTACACAACATTGTCTCTACACAACATTGTCATCTACAAAAAGCCTCCCAGAGAGAGATCAGCCTGAGTGCAGGTCCACTTCCACCTCTCCTTCCCACTCTCTCCAGGGAGCAACACAGCTGCCAAGTCAACCCGCTGAAGCAGGTGCCCGAGGCTGGAACTGGGGTCGGCAGCTGAGCGCCTCGGAGATCTTCAGCACACAGAACAGCAGGAGAGAGTGTGTCCATCTGTCTGTCCACGCCTTCTCTCTCTCTCCCTCCCTCCTGTCCACTGGCTGGAAATAAGGAATTGGAGACAGTGTTGCAAGATACAGAGCCTAGGCCTCTGACCCACAGCAACCTGTAACATGAGCAAGAAATAAACTGGTGCCCTATTAAGCCACTGAGATTGCTTCGTTCACCTGTTGCAACAGATTCCATTGATCACCGTGACTAAAATGGAAATTGATCCCCAAAACCTGACGGTGCAGGAACAGAAATATCAACTATGTGTCATTGCCTTAGCAAGGAGGTGAAATTCCGCAGCAGACAGAAGGAATGCCTAGGGGTCCGTGTTAACACAAGAGCAAAACATCTGACAAAATCAGCAGTCGGGGTAACTGGAAAGGCAGACCCTCACACCTTCCAAACCTGCCACTCTGAGGCAAGAGATGGGCGAACAGGACATTAGTGGTGCATGTTGCTGGCCAGCAGCTGTGTTCAGCAAGGTGTTAAGAGAAAGAAGTGAGTTTCAGAAAGAACTGAGTGCTTTGCAAGTAAAAATGAAAGGGAATAGAGAGAACACAGCAATCTGGGACTTTGTAGGATTGGAAAAAACCACCTGCTTCTAGGGCCCAAAGTACAAGAGAGGGGATTTTCTTAAAGTTTGCATGACAGAGCCCAATAGAACTTCTAAGGTAAAGAAAATGACCAAGGGCATAGAACACTGCGGTGGCCAGAATGTGCTCCACGGTCATCCAACTGCAGGGGAGCTGAAGGGAGCAAGCTCTTCAGTTCCTACGTGCCTGTGTTTGCCGGCCACCATGCTTCCCAGAGGCGGCTCCCAGGCTTTGACTGACCATGGTGGGCCCATTCCTGGAGAACAGCAGACTTCGGATGGGCAATGTCAATGACCCTTGACAAACCTCCCTCGGGCTGCATGACTGTCTAATAACCCTCCCCTCCTACCACCCTCCCTCCTGCCTAGAACACCTCTGCCTTCCACACCTCTTTCACTCAATGTCAAGCTTGTGTTGCTACACAATGGCTCTCCCACACTCCTCCAGGACTCTGTCACTTCTTTCCCACGAGGACATTTGTATTTCCTGAATAAAGTTCTTGTGTGTGTAACCCCATCCCTGTCTCTGCTTGTCAGAGGAGTCAGGCTAACACAAGTGCCTTAAGAGTACAATCTCTTGTGATATTTTTCAAAAATCCTGGGATAGATAGATGCCCTTTGGTTCAAAGGAGAGATACAGGGGATTAGAGGCAGAGAATGGCAGTCAACTTGCAAAAAATGTCTAGAAAAGCTGTGGTTACAGGAACATGGAACCGAACAGATCAGAAGCCTCCTAAGTTTTTTGAGTCTGGGCTGAAAAAAGCCTTTGATTGTTAAGACGTCAACCACTCTTAGGTACCCAACCTCAATGAATAGACAGGAAGAAGGTTTCAAAGACAGTAGTGGTCCAAAGAGGGCGTGGTCCTCAACACTCACCTCAGATGAGGCCACAGGGAGCAAAGAACAGGGAGGCGGCTCCTCGAGGGCACAGTCCTGCCCTTATTGAAGTCTGTCCCTTCAGTGCCGGGGCAGAAAACTGGCACAGCCTGACCTGTGGGGACTGCAGGAATGCTATCAGCTAGTGACCAAGTAGGGCTCACATTCTCCCCTTTTCCATGGTGTACATTCTCACTCCGCTCTACCGCCGCACACTGTGTGCTAAAGGAGGAGGGTGTTTAGATGACATGACTTTTCAGCCACCCCCAGACATTAGAGAGATTAATGCAGAACCCATGCAGACGGTGGACTTCGGGCAGGATGCAGTGACTGCCTGGGACTTGAGAGTATCCCCTTAAGGTGGTGATGAGTGTATTTATATGGAAGAGGAGAACGTAATGTAGGCGGGACCAGAATGACAATCTGGGACCACCACCATACTGTCTGGCACGGTTCTCCTCCCTGAGTCCACTATGTGACTACTTTCCTCAGCTCCCCTTCAATCCCATGTGGCCATGTGAATGAATTTTAGACTGTGGATGTCAGAGGAGGTGATCTGTACCCTTTCAGGCTGCGACTGTTGCGGTTGGTGTGACTTTTCCAAATACCGTCTCTCATCCCCCCATGTCATCCAAGATGGCACTACTGCGAGGAAAAAAGCAGCCTGATCCATGAGTGTTTGCAAGCCAGTGACCCAGAAGAGCTACCCAATCCACATCAAGAAATAAACCTTCTTTATACTAATCCACTGAAATTTCAGGGATTATCCATTGCCTAAAGCAGCATTAACTCCCTGACTAATATAAGGAGGCTACTGTTACTCTTTTTCATGGTAAAAGCAACATTGTCATAGAGAACCACAGGCTGAGTTATGACTGATAAAACACTATTAACATTCTAAAACTTCCAGATTAATAGTGGGGGGGGAATAAATGATAATAGGTTTATCAATCTTGCAAAGATCTGTGAAGGGCAAGAGGAAACAAACACTATGTAGCATTAGAGCAGACAGTGTCACTGCCCAGCCACCGCCCCTCCAACCGCGCCATCCTCCCTTATCAGAAAATCCACATCTGCTCAGGGTGTGTAGGAATCTTGCAGCTTCAAGAGAGGCAAGTTTCTATGCCAGCCTCAAAGGGCAAGTAGAATTAGCGAGGGATCAGTCTAGGAGAACTGTATGTCCCCGGTTTCTGACAAAGCAGATATAAGCAGAATTCCTAGTAAAGGGCTTTCCCCTCTGAACCAAAAGGGAAATCTCCTTAGGAAAAATCCCTTCACTCCTCCTCTTTTATTTCCTCCTTCCTCCTCCCTGGACTGAAGACAGGAAGCCAGGAATTGCCGGAAGACTTTTGCCACCATGAGGAAGAAAGCCACAGCTAAAGGCCAGAAAGTGCAAAGAGAGAAGGAGGCAGGGCCTTGATGATTTTCCTGAGCAGCTACGCTCCTACTAGCCATGCAGGGACCTCCAGAGGCCTCACCATCTGAGACAAATAACAAACTTTGAAGAATGCAGTTGTACCATTATCAAATGAAATGTGATAATATAAACATGAAATGTTGATTTAATTAAGCAACTATTTGCCAGATATTCCAGTATGTCAGGTCAAGCACATCCCAAATGGATATAGATAACACAAAATAACACCAAAGCTCTAAACCCTAAGTACATTCACTAACACAAAAACATGAACAGAATTAATTCTTCCGTTAAAATTCTGAGACTGTCAGATAGGATTAAAAAATAAAATCTAGGGGCACCTGGATGACATAGTTGTTTAAGCATCTGACCCGTGGTTGTAATCTCAGGCTCATGAGATCGAGCTCTGCATTGGGCTCTATGCTCAGCAGGGAGTTTGCTTAGGATTCTCTCTCCCTCTCCCTCTACTCCCCTTCTCAAATGAATAAATAGATCTTTAAAATAAATAAATAAAATAAAATCTAACAATTTTATTTAAATAAAACATACACTTTTGGGGGAATCTGGGTGGTTCAGTGGTTGAGCATCTGACTCTTAATTTCAGTTCGGGTCATGATCTCAGGATCCTGGGATCGAGTCCCACATCAGACTCCAGGCTCAGCAGGAAGTCTGCTTCTCTCTCTGCCTCTCCGCCTGCCCCCTTCATGCTCTCGAACGTACATTTTCGCTCTCTCTTTAAAATAAATAAGTAAGGGGCGCCTGGGTGGCTCAGTTGGTTATAAAGCCTCTGCCTTCGGTTCAGGTCATGATCCCAGGCTTCTGGGATCGAGCCCCACATCCGGCTGTCTGCTCAGCAGGGAGCCTGCTTCCTCCTCTCTCTGCCTGCCTCTCTGCCTACTTGTGATCTCTCTGTCTGCCAAATAAATAAATAAAATCTTTAAAAATAAATAAATAAAAATTTAAAAAAAATAAAATAAATGAGTAAATATTTTTTAAAACACTCTTTTTTTACAAGAAAACGTTAAAAGTAAAGAGCTAGGCAACAGTAGACCATGCAAAGTTGAGCAAAAAGAAAGCAGGAGTGGCAATATTGGGCAAAGCAAATGCAAGGACAAATGTGTTAAAAAAAAGACAAAGAAGAATATTGTGTGACAACAAAAATACATTCCACAAAGAAAATATAAGTCATAAAACTGGATACAACATAGCAGAAAATTGCATCAAACAGAAACTCCTAGCAATTCAAAGAGAATTTGAAAATGTATATATGGTGGGGAATTTTACTGTGTTTATTCAGAGGTTGGTGGATCACACAGATTTTAAAAATTAATAAT
Source organism: Mustela nigripes (assembly GCF_022355385.1). NCBI lineage: Eukaryota > Metazoa > Chordata > Mammalia > Carnivora > Mustelidae > Mustela > Mustela nigripes. Next base: position 145,109,392 of record NC_081560.1, on the reverse strand, counting down.
ATTGAAGATTTGAATAATATTGTGAAAAAATTTTTATTTAACAATTACAGAACCTTATTCCTTAAGCTTTGAGACTATACTTGTTTTTCCTCTTGAGCTTGCAATCATGATAAAAAAATTATAGGCCATAATCTCTAATAATAACAGGAAAAATTGGAAATTTATAGAAAAATAACCATTTTTAAAAGCCATTAATAAATTAGTAATTAAGAAAATATCTTCTGACATGAACAGACATTTCTGCAAAGAAGACATCCAGATGGCGAACAGACACATGAAAAAGTGCTCCATATCACTCGGCATCAGGGAAATACAAATCAAAACCACAATGAGATATCACCTCACACCAGTCAGAATGGCTAAAATCAACAAGTCAGGAAATGACAGATGCTGGCGAGGATGCGGAGAAAGGGGAACCCTCCTACACTGTTGGTGGGAATGCAAGCTGGTGCAACCTCTCTGGAAAACAGCATGGAGGTTCCTCAAAATGTTGAAAATAGAACTGCCCTATGACCCAGCAATTGCACTATTGGGTATTTACCCTAAAGATACAAATGTAGTGATCCAAAGGGACACATGCACCCGAATGTTTATAGCAGCAATGTCCACAATAGCCAAACTATGGAAAGAACCTAGATGTCCATCAACAGATGAATGGATCAAGAAGATGTGGTATATATACACAATGGAATACTATGCAGCCATCAAAAGAAATGAAATCTTGCCATTTGCAACAACATGGATGGAACTAGAGCGTATCATGCTTAGCGAAATAAGTCAAGCAGAGAAAGACAACTATCATATGATCTCCCTGATATGAGGAAGTGGTGATGCAACATGGAGGCTTAAGTGGGTAGAAGAAGAATAAATGAAACAAGATGGGATTGGGAGGGAGACAAACCATAAGTGACTCTTAATCTCACAAAACAAACTGAGGGTTGCCGGGGGGAGGGGGTTTGGGAGAAGGGGGTGGGATTATGGACATAGGGGAGGTTATGTGATTTGGTGAGTGCTGTGAAGTGTGTAAACCTGGTGATTCACAGACCTGTACCCCTGGGGATAAAAATATATGTTTATAAAAAATAAAAAATTAAAAAAAAAAGAAAATATCTTCTAGTGGGCTCTTGGGTGGCTCAGTCGATTAAATATCTTTAAGCTCAAGTCACAATCCCAGGGTTCTGGGATGGAGTCCCCCATAGGGCTCCCTGCTCAGTGAAGAGCCTGCTTCCCCCTCTCTACCTGGCTCATGCTCTCTCTCACTATCTCTTTATCTCTTCCTTCTCTCTCAAATAAATAAATAAAATCTTTAAAAAAAAAAAAGGACCACCTCTTGGTTTCGGCTCAGGTCAGGATCTCAGGGTGATGGGACCAGGCCCTGCATCAGGCTCTGTGCTAAACCTAGAGCCTGCTAAAGATTCTCTTAAGAGTCTCTCTTCCCTCCCTCACCCTGATCATACTTTCTCACTCTCTCTCTCTTGGACATAAAAAAGAAAAGAAAGTATCTCCTAGATAACCTATGAACCTCAGAAAAAATCAAAATTGCAATTACATATTACATAAAGGGGAAATGTAGCCAAAAAATATAAGCACACATAATAGTGAGCTCACAAGAAAAATTACAGGCATAAAAGCTTTTCTTTTGGATGTCCCAGTAAAGATGTACATCTCTTCTCCGAACACATAACAATAATAGATACAAAATGGCAAGACAAAATGCATAGGAATACAAGAAATTGTATTGGGAATCTATACGAAACAGGAAAGTGAAGAAGAGAGCAGCGCTGAAGCCTTAGACTCCACCTGGTCCTGAAGCAAACAAGGGGTCACTAGGAATCTGACTCCTAGAGGGTGAGCAGGAACGAAGGCTCTATGGGCAAGGCAGGAGCCTGAACAGGATCATTACTGAGGGAGGGGCTGGTGATGTGCTTGGTGAGCTCAAAGGACAGCAGAGGCCACTGTGGCTGCAAAGGGGGCAGGAAGGAGAGTGGGAAGGAAGGTGGAGAAGCCGCAGCCCCAACCATAGTGGGAGGAGGCGCAACGTGATTAAGGTTTAGGACATATGCTGAAGGAAAAAGCAAAATTTCCTAAAATCTGGATGTGAATTGTGAAAGAAAGACAACGAGAAAAGTCCAACATTCCAAGCTGAAACAACAGAATGAATGGGTTTGGCACCATGGAAGAAACAACTTGGAGAAATCAGTGATTCTGTTTGGGTCAAATGAAGTTTGAGATGCTTATTAGATATCCAAGAGGAAGTTGAATGAAACAGAGTTGAGAGGAGAGGCTAGAATTAAGGTGTACATTTTTGGAATCATCAGTGTTTAGACATTTAAAGCCACAAAACAAGATGAGAACGAAGAGAACGTAAGACAGATAGAAGAGAGAAGAGGTGCAAAGTTGGAGGTCCAGGTCACTTCAACACTTAGGAGGAAGACCGCCGAAAAAGCCAAGGACAAAGAAGATTATGAGCAGGAGAATAACCCCAAAAAAGCTATATCCCTGAAGCCCAAGGGAGAAAGAATTTCAGGAATTAAGGAAACATGGACTGAGTCAAAGGCTGCTCATGGGTCAACAGATTGAAGACAGAGGACCAGCCACTGAATTTGGCACCATGATGGGATGCTTATCTTAACAAGAGTGGTTTCATGAGTTGGTGAAAAGGAATGCTTGGAAACTTGGAAATTTTTAGAGGGAAGTATAAAAGCACATCATTATAACTTTGGGGAAGGGAAGAATTTCTTCTATGAGATGTAAAAAGAATGAACTATGAGAAACAGTGTCGATAAATTTGAACACAGATTAAAACTTAAAGTTTCTACACAAAAAGGCACACCATAAAGACAATTAAAAATCAGGCCACCAGCAGAGAGAAGATATTTGAGTACACATAACTGTCAAATGATTGCAGGAATTAATTAAAGCAATAATAACAGCTCACATCTACAGAGGGCTTATCTGCTAATCACGGTTCAACATATTTTACATCTATTAACTTATTAATGTCTACAACAAGCTTTCCCTACTGGGCTCCTGTGAGACCCGATAAGCTCTATAAAATGTAATTTGAATGACGATTTTTCTCAGTTCTCCCAAAGATGGTACATAGATAGTACTGGCCTCGATGCATTATAGAAAAGTTAACCCATTACATACAATGGGTCTTTAGGGAAGCTGTTCTCAGGTAATTTGCTCTCAGGACCCTTTTACATTCTTTAAAAATATCAAGTAACTCAAATGATTTTATTTATTTGAGCCATGTCTACTAATATCTACTATATTCAAAACTAAAACCAGAAAAAAATTAATGCTTATTTAAAATAACAGCAAATTCATTATTTATTACCATATATGACATTTTTATGAAAAATAGCTATATATTCTAGAACAAAAATATTTAATCAGAAGAGTGGCCTTGTTCCATATATTTGCAAATCTATCTGATGTTCAGCTTAAGAGAAAGTAGCTGGATTCTCATGTGGCTTCTACATTCACTCTGTTGCAATATGTAATTTTAGTTGAAGTATATAAAATTTTTTTTACTTCTCACAGATATATAGTTAGAAAAGAGAAGAAAAGAAAAACATGGATAATTTTTCAGATATTTATTGATAATCTTCTTTGATACTACAGTGAAACCCAAACAAATGGTAGTTCTTAAAAGCTAGTTGTGATATAACCTGAAAAAAATGTCACTGAATTTATTGTAGTTTGTTATATTAGAACTCATTGGTCATGTTAATTTCTTAGTTTTGATCAGTGGACCAAGGTAACACAAGATGTTACCATTCAGGGAAACAGGGTGAAGGCAATGTGGGAATTCTCTGAGCCACTTCGCAACTCTTCCCCAAGTCTAAAGTTGTTTCAAAATAAAAAATTTTAAATTTTAAAACGCAAAATAAAATAAAAATTCATTAGTTTATTCTGTGCTTCAAATGAATTATGCACTAATGCCTGATCTTCCAAAGTTATCCATTGGTCCTTTGGAAAATGTTGGTTCACAGAGTCAAGCAAATATTCCAAATGTGCACATATTTTATTTTTATAATATCAGAAAACCATGTTTGTTAATATCACAATGAATCTCCTAAGAAAAGCCTCTACGTGTTGGGAATTTAATAAACTGTTGGTGACAGAAGTCTTCCCAAAATTCTAATTTTTTCTTAAAAGCTGGGATTTTATCATTGGCATAAATTCCATCGGTTGTTTTTCTTGAAGTGACAGATTCACTTTATTCACTTCCAAATACCCAAGTCTTACAAAAGACCTAGCTTGTCTGTCAGTCTTCCTTCAAGTAAAAATGGCATTCTAGGAATAAAGAGGCTAGCGCAGCACGTGACTTAAGAAATCCCACAGTGGGGGCGCCTGGGTAGCTCAGAGAGTTAAGCCTCTGCCTTCGGATCAGGTCATGATCCCAGGGTCCTGGGATCGAGCCCTGTATCGGGCTCTCTGCTCAGCAGGGAGCCTGCTTCCTCCTCTCTCTCTGCCTGCCTCTCTGCCTACTTGTGATCTCTCTCTGACAAATAAATAAATAAAATCTTAAAAAAAAAGAAAAGGAAATCCCACAGAGCTTTTCCTGCAGATGCCCATCCTCCTCAAATATGCAGCAGAAATGCTCTATACATACTTCCCATTTTGTCATACAATCAAATGAACAGGCTTACTGTTTCATCCAGGAGTGATGTGTGACTGAAAAAATACAATGACTACTGCTCCTAAGTTACTAGCAGATTCACCTGCTCTTGGTTTCGCATCATTAGTACGAGTGTAAACATGGTGAGTAGATCAGAGAACACCTCAGTATTATTGTGAGAACAGTTTTAACCTTGTTGATGTGGAGAGTCTCAGGCCTCCAGGAATCCAGAGACCACCCTTCAAGAATCACTGCTCGAATATTGGGGCTTAATTTTTTTACAGAATCTTGACTGGGGAAAAAAAAAAAAAAAAAGCCAACAACTATTGATCTGGAATAGGGACTCCTGGGTGGCTCCGCCAGTTAGGTGTGTCTGACTTGGTTTCCGCTCTGGGCTCAGCAGGGAGTCTGCTTGAGATTCTTTCTCACCCTCTGTCCCACCCCCTACTTGTGCTCCCTCACACTCTCACTCTCTCAGATATATAAATAAAATATTTTAAAATAATAATATTTATCTGGAATATACAAGGAATTCTTATAAACTAATAAGAAAATAATAAACAACCCCAGAAGTAAAGGCAACATATAGTGTCCCAAATGCCCTCCATTACCTACCGGTTAGCCCTCTACCCTCCTTCTGTTGCTTCCTTGTTTTAGTACACAGAGTTTAATCAAAACAGCAATATCCTTGGTTGAAGTTCTCATCTTCTGTCTCCCTTCCAGGAAAGGGTGGCCATGTGACAAAGTTCTGGCCAATTATTATAGGTAGGAGGTAGTGAGGGGACTGTGAGAAAGGTTTGCTGTCTAGATACAGTTAACACCTAGTCTTTCCTCCCTCTGTTCTTCACATGATGCTAAAAAAAAAAAAAAAAAACACAAGAACTACCTGAAGACCCAATATACTAAGCTACCATTTAAGATCATGAAAGAAGAACCAGCAACATTAATGACATCACAAAGCCAATAACCCAGTTCCGGTCTGCCTATTTCTAGATTTTTTTTTTTTTTTTTTTTTGCTTAGGTGGAAAACAAACCCCACCTAGGAAAATCCCTGCAGATTGGATTTTCTGTTCTTTGAGCTTAACACGTTGCTGTCTGGTTATTGATATGAACAGACATTTCACGGGAGAGGAAACATAAACAGTAAACTAACATATTAAAGAGACCTAACTTTATCACTAATTAGACAGAAGCATATAAAAACAAGAATGAACAATCATTTCACTCCTACAAGATTGGAAAGAATCTTGTAAAAAGTCTGATGAGGCAAGTGTTGGAAAGGATATGGAGCAACAATAATTGTTACAAATTGCTGATGATACAAGGTACTGATACAACCACTTGGAAGATCTTTGGTAACATTCAGTTAAGCAGAAAATGCTATTCATCATTACTAAGGAATAGTACTTCAGGTACATAACTTACAGAATCTCCTTCAAATATGCTCAGAGAAAACCGAATGAGAAAATATTATTCAAATTTAACACTTCAAAATATGAAAAATTGGAAACAACATAAATACCCAATAAAGAAAAATGGACAAATAAATCATGATATGTTTTTTATCATGTAATACTCTATAGCAAGAAAAATAAATACATTTGAACAATATAAATATATGCCTTTTAAAAATGCAGAACCACAAAATTAAATTCAGGTTGCATATAGCAAAATGTCATTCATATAATGATTAAGCAACATAGTGAATACAAAATATATATCACAGAATGGCAAGGATATAAGAATGATGTGCACTGAATTTAATAAGGGTTGTATATTGGGAGAGAGATGGGGGAATAAAATTTTAGGAAGGCATTAATGTAGGTCTCCACTGTGTATGTAGTGTTTAAATAAAAATAAAGGGGGCACTAATGTCAACATTTAATCAAGATATTATCGGTCCAAATGCAAGAAACAAGTGTTGGAGAGACTAGGGAGAAATAGGAGCCCTCGTGCCTTGTTGGTGGGAACACAAGCTGGTGCACCACTGTGGGAAACAGTATGGAGGTTCCTCAAGAAGTTGAAAAGAAGGGTCAACTGTACCCCCATTGTTTATAGAAGCAATGGCCACAATCGCCCAACTGTGGAAAGAACCAAGATACCCTTCAATGGACAAATGGATAAAGAAGATATGGTCCCTACATACAATGGAATATTACGCTTCCATCAAAAAGGATACCGAACTTTTGCATCAACATGGACAGGACTGGAAGAGATTATGATAGTGAAATAACTCAAGCAGAGAGAGTCAATTATCATATGGTTTCACTTACTTGTGGAGCATAAGGAATAACACAGAGTACTTTAGGACAAGGAAAGGAAAAGTGAACTGGGAGAAATCAGAGGGGGAGACAAACCATGACAGTCTGTGGACTCTGAGAAATAAACTGAAGGTTTTGGAGGGGAGAGGGGTGAGGGATGGGGTGAGCCTAGTGGTGGGTACTAAGGAGAGCACGTATTGCATAGAGCCCTGGGTGTGGTGCATAAACAATGAATCTTGGAATACTTAAAAGATAAAATAAAATTTTGAAATATGTAAAAGAAAAATAAATTGTAAAAAAAAGAAGAAGAAGAAGAAGAAATAGAACTACTCTTGTGAATGTAAAATGGCTTTTCATCTGACTCCCCAAGCTCCATGCAACATCCTCTTAGAAGGCTTGTCTCTCCTGGGAGAAAAAGAAACAAATCCAAGATCTGCCACCAATACCATAATGCCCCATGTATGTTGGGACTTGGTGTCATTATTACTGGGAAATCCTCAATACCCCCACGATCAATCCCACCGCCCCTCAGTTCAGACACAGCCCAGTCAATATGCCAGTGAAGTCTCTGGACCCCAGTCTCACTGGTGTTCGTTATCAGCCCAGCATATTTATGTGGAACAACACGTAAGGCACAAAATAACTTAATCTGTAAAATGAAGGGGTACACACATACCAGGGGCACAGACCAACTTCCTAAATCCTTAGCATCTCACAGAGTCTGGCTGTGAGAACCCAACTGCGGTGGCCAGAAAATGAACATATGAGTGAAATGATAAGATAAAAGTAAATAACCCCGAGGGCACCTGGGTGGCTCAGTCGGTTAAGCGTCCAGCACTTGGTTTCGGCTCAGGTTGTGATCTCATGCTCAGTGTGGAGTCTGTTTGAGATTTTCTTTCCCTCTCCCTCTGCCCCTCTCCACAAAATAAATAAATATTTAAAAATAAATTAATTAAATGAAATAAATGCCCCGGAAGCCTAAAGTCATGTAATTTTGCAAGATCCTCAGAAAAATCGGTGTGAAAATGCCCCCCCCCAAAGAATTTAGACCCCAAAGTCAAATGCAAAATCTGGTTCCGAATTGGAAAACCCTAAGAAGCTATGCTAATTTTCACGTGAGAAAACCCTGGAAAGCAGTAATGCCAGCCGCTCGGAAAGATGCACTGAGGAACAGGCAACTGTCTGCAACCTGTTATTTATACACAGCTACCCTGAGCCAGCTGAGACCGGTGGTCAGGTTACAGGGAGCCAGGAGATACCAGCTGCTGGCCTTTCTCAGAAACTGCCCCCTGTTGACCTCCCACCTGGAACAGGAAGTAGGGAGGTGGAGAGGGAGGGAAGCAGGGGGGTGGCAGGCATGGTTACCCCCGCGGCAAGGGGAGAGAAATTAAACCTGAGCACAGCTCACCAGGCATCCCCCTTGCAACAAGGATGAGAAGGGCTGCCTTGCATCCAGAGCTGAGCAAGACTCATCCGCTCAAAGTCCTTGAGCTTCGGCAGCAGCCAGGAGAGAACAAGGAACTACTCGGAAAGTCAAGTTTTCTGCTGGGCCACTGACCCTTGGCCCGCCTCTTACCTGCCCAATCCCAGAGGGCCCTGGCTCTTTGGGAACCTGCAAACTTCTTTGATATTTGCCTATCTTCCTGTTCTAATGTGCACTGGTGTGGTTTACCAGTGACATTGGACTTTTCACTTTCTGAAAGTAGTACACAGGACATGGGGAGCCATGGACCCTGGCGTCCTTGGCCAGGCGGTGCTGCCTCAATCAGCACCATACCGCTGGGCTTGGGAGAGGCGGAAAGGAAAAGGGGCCAAGGTGGTGGGCTGCAAAGGAACCAGAGGCCCCTGCAGCCAGCACTGTGCATACAACATTGGCTCAGAATGTGGCACAGTGGCTCCTACCTCCTCAGAGCCACTTGGAAACCCCTCACCCACTGCAAATGACATTACCCCCAGGAGCTCACTCACCAGTGCAGCCGTCCTACCCTGCTGTCTGCCCTGCAGAGGCAGAACACGGAGGCTAGCAAACCAGAAATTAGGGCCCCATTAGTCAAGTCCACAAAGCTGGTGGAAGGCTCACCAGTCCTGTTTGTGACCGTGCGGCAGGTAGAACAGAAGCGTCTGGCCCCAGCCCCCATCTCCATGCCCCAAAGTACCAGGAAAACGCATACCATTCACACACACACGTGCACACACACAAGGTTGTCAGAGCACCCTAGCCTTTGTTCCATCACCTTGCCCTGGACAAGGCCCCACGCCCAGCCGCACGGTTACAAACAGGGTGGTCCCAGGCTACACATGCCATGCCTCCACCTATCCACAGACCACAGCAATTCCGCACAGATCAGTCCTGCATCCCCCATATCACATCTTGGTCCGATCCACAGGAAAGGTGCTTATCAGCATCCCAAGAACCAAGAGTAGCCTCTAGTGACATAACTGAGTTTCCTCCAACTTATCCTAAAAAATAAACCACATAAGGAGGGTTGATTTGGCAGACACAGGCAAGGCTCCACTGGCCCAAGGCGGGGACTCTAGAATAAAGTGGAGGTTGGCCAGGCCATGAGGCAGCTGGTCCCACAGCCACCACGGACGGGTCCAGTGGCGGAGCTCCCAGGAAGAGGCTGAGCCAGTCCCTAGAGGATCTGCCACCAGCATTGGGAGGGAAGAGGGAGGAAAGGAAGGAGAGAAATAGGACTTAAGCACCCCACATGTGGCAGGAGCTCTTCCCACTTGCTGAAAAAGCTTTATGAATCCTCCCAGTGGAGAAAAGGTGGTTATTCCCATCACACAGGTGACTTTCAAAGGTCAAAATGGAACCAAGAAGAAAATCCAGGTGACCCGGTTCCATTCCACCATGCTAGAGGCATTTTGAAAATAACATCGACCCAACCCAAGGGTGAAGAATTGATCGGTGACTGTTATTTCTAACCCCTGAGCCCCTCAGAAAATGAGCTCATAGAGCATCCCTTCGGGTGTGAGAATCCAGAAGAGTGAACACGGTCTGTCGGCCCCCAAATACAGCCTGCGAGCAGCAGGTGCCAATCGGCAAGTCACGGGAGCTAGGACAGCTCTCTGCGCTCAGGTGGACAGCCCTGTCACCACACACGCACACGTCTCATGACATTCTTCTTGCCTGACTTCTCGGTGCCCAGAAGCTGGTTCCACCCGCACTGCTCATCCGCCACCCTGACTGACCCCTCAGACCCACAGTCAGCCCCCATTCACCAGTTACCGTGCCACGAGGGACTTTTTACCTCCTGTTTACCCAGGGGTAAACTAATTAAACTAATCCGTGTCCTAAGTAAACTAATTAAACTAATTAGTGTCCCCCCACAAGAGTCTGGACACCGAGCCTCAACCCCAGACTCCTCTTCTCTCTTCATCACATATATTCTCTGAAACAAAACTAAATATTCCCCTCCCCAGAATTGTTCCTTGAATATTTGCATATTGACAAGAAACATTTTCTTTTCTTTTTTTTTTTAAGATTTTATTTATTTATTTGACAGAGATCACAAGTAGGCAGAGAGGCAGGTAGAGAGAAGGGGGGGGGGAAGCAGGCCCCCTGCTGAGGAGAGAGCCCAATGTGGGGCTCCATCCCACGACCCCGGAATCATGACCTGAACCAAAGGCAGAGGCTTTCACCCACTGAGCCACCCAGGAATATTTCCACCCGGAAATATTTTCTTAACAAAAGGAATGGGGCACTAATGGCAGGCCCTGTGAGAAACCAAGGGGGAGATTCCAGCAATAGTCTTTCCAGCCCCTCCCCCACTGCAATGTCCTAGACGCTCTGCCCCTGGTAACAGGAGAGGGGCTGTGAACAACAGCTCCAACTCTCATCCAGAAACCCGGGGCATCCTCTCCTCTTACCAGCCATGATCCTATGAAGTCATGGCCTCCGACATCACCCCAGCGCATCAACTGAAAAACTATTGGAATTCAAGAAGGTTGAAGAAGTCAACATGGCAAGGTCAACCGTGTCCCACCACGTTATGTCAGCAAGAGCATGGATGCAGCGGAAGACAGTGTCAAGTACAGGTTTCCCTTGACGTTTAAGTGTGACATGCTGAGGCCCACAGTGAGGGGTATGCAGCTGGGTTGGCCAAACTATTTGTGCAAAGGGACAAAGGGGGAATAAAACATTGATCACTTTCCCCTCAGAGGAAAAAGAAAACGTAGGGAATAATGACACTTGTACAATGTGGAGTTAATGTCCAAGTAATTATTGTAACTATGATTAACTAAGAAATCCCTACTATAAGCAGAAGACGTAAATCTTGAAAGGTCAAATAAGGTAAATAAAATCAATCTAAAATTTCTTGATTATACCAAGAAAATCATGAAGAAAAATATTTTTAAATCCTTATATTTCTCATCCTCAGCATATAATGTTTTATTCCTGATAAAGATAGATTAAAAAGTATTCCAGTACATTCTTAAAACTAAATTTTTAAAATATTTATGTATTTAAATAATCTCTGCACCCAAAGTGGGGCTTGAACTCACAGCCTTGAGATCTAGAGTCACAATTTCTTCTGACTGAGCCAGCCAGGCACCCCCTAAAATAAATTTTAAAACAGCATATGCTCTTTAATATGGTACCAAGAAGCTAGAAAAAACAAAAAACAAAACAAACAAACAAAAAAAGGTAGACGCAAATATACACTAAGAATTGGTGCCTGGGTGGCTCAGTCGGTTAAGTATCTGCCTTTGGCTCAGGTCATGATCCCAGAGTCCTGGGATTGAGCCCCACATCGGGCTCCTTGCTCAGAGGGAAGTCTGCTTCTCCCTATTCCTTTTCCCTTCTCCCCGCTCATGCGTTCTCTCTCCTTCTTTCAAATAAATAAATTTTAAAAACATTTTTTTTAAATGCATGGGGGATGCGCCTGGGTGGCTCAGTGGGTTAAGCCTCTGCCTTCAGCTCAGGTCATGATCCCAGGGTCCTGGAATCGAGCCCCACATCGGGCTCTCTGCTCAGCAGGGAGCCTCCTTCCTCCTTTCTCTGCCTGCTTGTGATCTCTCTTTGCCAAATAAATAAATAAAATCTTTAAAAAAAAAAAAAAAGATTCATGGGGAAAAAGTCTTATTGGTCAAGCTCACATCCAAGTCAAAATCCTAAAACAAGGAAGGAAACTGAAATGAGGTATAAGTCTGAGTGAAAAAGTGACAGAATCACCAGGACTTCATGTGTCCCCAACACAAGTGTACTGTGACTTTGATACTTTGGATGCAGATTTTCAAGGTCTAGAGGAGGAGTCACGCTGCACAGCGCACACCGTTCACTCAACGCTTTACTATTCGCCCCTTCGGTCCAGCTCCTATGACACAGCAGGTGTGGGCAAATTGCACATCCACGCCCACCCCCCACCCCCCCACCCCCGCATCCAGACATCCAGATGCTGGCACAGAAGCCAGCGATGCAGCAATGGCCTCACAGCACCTTCAGGCTAATGGAAGAGACAGACCACAAACAGGCAAATAGATACATTAAAAAAAAAAAAAAGGGCAGCAAATCCATGGAGAGAGAAAACAGACCAGCCCTGTTGTCAAGGGCCAAGGGGGTGTGTGGGGGGGTGGGAGATGGGGCGTGAGTGCTTACTGGGTAAAGGGTTTCTTTCCCAAGCTGAAAATGTTCTGGAACTAGATGGTGGTGGTGGTTGCACAATATTTTTTTTTTAGACTTTATTTATTTATTTATTTATTTATTTGAGAGAAAGAGAGCACACACAGGAGCCAGGGGAGGGGCAGAGGGAGAAGAGAATCTCAAGCAAACTCCAGCTGACTGCAAGCTGGAGGCGTGGCTGGGTCTCAGGACCCTGAGATCATGACCTGAGCAGACATCAAGAGTCAGACATCTTGGGACACCTGGGTGGCTCAGTCGTTAGGTGTCTCTGCCTTCGGCTCAGGTCATGATCCCAGGGTCCTGGGATCAAGCCACACATCTGGCTCCCTGCTCAGTGGAGAGCCTGCTTCTTCCTCTCTCACTCCCCCTGCTGGTGTTCCCTCTCTCGCTGTGTCTCTTTCTGTCAAATAAATAAAATCTTAGGGAAAAAAAAAAAAAAGAATCAGACACTTTATGGACTGAGCCACCCAGGTGACCCTACACGACACTTTGAATGTGCTGTCACTGAAATGAACACTTTAATGTACCTAAAATGGTAAAATTCATGTTGTGTGTATCTCACCACAATTTTGTTAAAAAGACACTTGTCGTTCTGGAAGGTTCTGTAAAGAAAGTCCTCTAGGGTGTGGTAAGAGAGAGATGGAAATGGGACCCTTGGAGGGTGGGTGGTCAGGGGAGGACTCAGCCCCGTGAGGATTTGGGGAGAGTGCATTCCCCGCAGAGGGACACAAACCAGTGGAGTGTAGGCTGGAGAGGGGACACAGCCAGCTGGCCAACCGGAAGGGTCCTGTTTCCTCTGAATACAATGGAAGCCACTGAGGTTTCCTCTGAATACAATGGAAGCCACTGAGGTTTCCTCTGAATACAATGGAAGCCACTGAGGCAGCGAGATGAATGAGCTGATCCATGTGTTACAGAGTTTCTTGGGCTGCTGTGTGAAGAGAGGGTTGCAGAGAGTGAGCGAGTGAGCATGAAGCAAGGGGACATGGCCACACTAGGAACATGTGCAGGCAAGTACAGGAGGAGGGAGGAGGACACGGAGGCTAGGAGGGACCCTGGCCCAGGAGGCAAGGTTGCGATGGTTACTGACTGACTCCCAGGAAAGAGAAAGAAGGCAGAGGTAGGGGATGGAGGTGGAGAGGGCCGAGCCCACGGGACTTAGAACACTCCCCAGGCTGGAGTAAGGGGCAGGCCAGAGAGCCAACACAGGAAGACGCAGGCCCAGAACTGGCCGTGTGGGTGAGAGGAGGCACCCTGTGAGTGTGCAGCCTTGGTTCACTGGCGTGAGCCACGAAGAACGGTGGGGAAAGATGTCTGGCTCCCAGGGAAAGTACCTGCAGATGGGTACAGAGGTGGTCATGGAGGAATCACTTTAACACTGACAGAAACTGTGCGTCATGGCAGAACAGATGGGTCCGAGTGGGGAAGCTCCCTGGGTCTGGCTACCATGGGAACTTGTCTCCTGAGCCCTTGTCCCAGACAACACCTAGGTCCACACTCAAGAAACAGGGATGACTGAGCAAGCACAGAAGGGCCAAAGGTTGTGAGGCTCTACAACTCCTGACATGTGGCATGGGTTTTTGTGGAGAAAGGGCTCTTAACAGGGGAAGAGAGTGTGAAGGTCATGGTCATGTTGGAGGAGCTTGGCTTCGATCTAACAGGAACACAGTGTTAGAGCATGCCTTCCCAGAGCCTCAGCATAACAGCACTAATTCCTGTCAGACATGGGACAACACAGCAAGCATGAGGGTAGATAGGAAATCAAAGCTGAGGGTCTGTGTTCTCCACGGCAAGGTAGAACATCAGAAGATTCTCACCAAAGTATAAGGTGCCAACAAGAAAAGACGTGCCCGCATGGTCAGGGGAGTGATGTGTGCCCAGCCATGACTGTCATCTTTAACCCAGCCCATTTCTGCATGGACCCCAAGGGTGTGTTCAAGGATCCACAAAGCCCTCGAGTTGCTGTAAAACAGAATGATCTGTATCCCCAGTGTTTACTACTATCCTCTCCAGGAATGACTGGATAGCAGGAAAGGTCTCAAAGACGGGGCACACCTTGCCCTGCCCTGCCTTCTGGGGCCCCTGGGACAGCAAGGTCAGGTCTGCTAGGAGTTGGGAAATGTCCTTAGAAAAGAGCCAGTGGGAAGGAGAATTTAGGGGACAAGACAGGACTGGGGCAGGGCAGGAGGAGGCAAAGTATCATTCCAGGCTCACCAGGACTGAGTAAAGTGTGCTCGGGGATCCCAAGGGGATCCACACCTCGGCAAAGCACAGCAGATGCTTCCTCCCAGACATACCGGGAATGGGATGGGGATGGCGAGGGCAAGGAAGAGGGAGGATCCAGCCAGTAGGGCATGTCTCCACTTACTCCGGCACTGAGCCACCATGCCCCGGCTGTGTGCCAAGCCCTGCTCCCAACATTCCAGTCGGCTGTGTCCCACAGTCTCAACGGTCACAGTCCTGTCCCGTTCACCAAAGTCAGCACTTGGCAATGTTGCACAAGGGAAGGAATAAATGAAGGAATGAACAAGTGAATGCATGCACAGATCATTTGTGGAATCAAAGCCTGAGTTCAGAAGCAAATGCATGGAAAACCGTCAGTCACCAGACCCAAGGTCAAAGTCACGGGATGAGCTTCCCTTCTCCACTTCTTAGCATTCAGGTGACTTTAGGCAGATCGAGTCACTTTGTGGGCCACGGCTTCCCCATCAGGAACAGGGGCACGACACACAGTGCATCCCGGACCCCGCAGCAAGAGCTCTGCCAAGCAAGCCCCCCAGGCTTCCCCATGGTCCACCCAGTTACTTCCATGGGCAGGACTGAAGCCAAGAGCCAAGATCTGAACAAAATCCTGACCTGGAACACACACATTTCTCACTGTGTTTCCTCCTCTTTTCCATTCTTTATAAATCAGAAAATTAATTACCCGGAAAAGAGTCTTCTGCACCAGAAATCCAAATGAGTTTAATGTATAATTTACACATGAAAATGTAGACGTCAGTGTGTGACAAATTGCCATAAAAATGTTTTTGCAGTTAAATTTTTGGGCATCTGTCTTCCTCCCAGAAGAGCTGCCATACGGATGGTGTGAGGCCCCAGGGCCGAGGCCGGGTGGGGCTGGAGAGGCAGCTGGTCATGTCCACCAGCTAGGGAAGCAGCCGCCAGCATGGCCCAGCTCGGGAGGCCCCAGCCTAAAAACTGGCCATGCACAACCAAGTTGGAGCCCTCCCGCTTGGGGTCCTATTGTAGGTCTCATTCAAAACAGAGATTCAGGGCGCCTGGGTGGCTCAGTGGGTTAAGCCGCTGCCTTCGGCTCAGGTCATGATCTCAGGGTCCTGAGATCGAGTGCCGCATCAGGCTCTCTGCTCAGCAGGAGCCTGCTTCCCTTCCTCTCTCTCTGCCTGCCTCTCTGCCTACTGTGATCTCTCTCTGTCAAATAAATAAATAAAATCTTTAAAAAAAAAAAAAAAAACAGAGATTTAACTGTCTGCCAGCTCTGTGCTAGACCAAAGGATGGAAGGTAGGAAGACAGGATGGTCTCAGGCTCCAGTGGCTTTGAGACCACTGGGAGAGGCAGGGGAAGAGATGATAAATGATAGTGGGGGGGGGGGAGCGGCAGGGGGGCCTGCCTGCCAAGCACCTGCAAAGAAGCAAGTTCTTCCTTGCACCAAGGGCATCCCCCAGAGACTCCAGGGGCCAGGGACTAGTCCTGGGGAATTTGTTAGGAGGAGGAGGCAGGGGGATATTCCCAATAGGAAGAACCGTTCGTGCTAAGGGAGAGGCTAGGTCCAGCCAGCATGTCCCGATGGGTGTGAGTGTGGTCTGTGGCACATGGCCAAGATAGTCCAGTGGGGAGCCTGGAGTGGAGAGAGGAGCTAGGTCACCAAGGAGACTGCATGCCCAGACCAGATCTAGGACTTTGTCCTGGATTGAAAACTAAACAGATCAAGTCTACACTGCACTCTGCTCAATCATATAGTTAGGGGGACTGTCGAGTGCAGCAGCCACAGGAAGGGCCGTCCCTCGCAGGACCCGGGCTCCTCCACCAGGTCCTGACTATGTCATCTTTATCCTAAGTGTACCAGCCTGCAGGCAGACGACCGCATAAAAACCATCCGAAACGCACGTCAGGCCTGTTTCTTCCCTGCACCTGCTACTGCCATTCAGGCCTGGTCATTCTCAGTGCAGGACAGTCCCTGACACCCTCTCTCCAAGCCAAGCTTCCTCTCACCTGCAAATAGTGAGGCGCAGCCGGGTGCTTTGCGCGGGCCCTAGCTGAGAACACTGTGCTGGCATGCACAAGGGAAGGACAAGCATGTCCTCATTGCACGCTGGTCCTCCATCCTAGAACCACTGGTGAAGGTCAAGAGTATGCCCTCTCCTTCACCAAGCGATCATCACTGGTGTCTGGGCCCAGCTGGAGATCCCAACAATGTCTTCCCAGAATTTGGGCCTCCCACAACAAGACCAAGCAAGTCCCCATTCCCCCACCCCATCAGGACTCCCCCTCTGCAGTCTTGGAGCCTCACAGACCTGGTTGAAATCTAAAGGCTGGACTAGTGGGGACAGATCCTCACAGGACAAGGATTTCGAGTCCCTAGCTCTCATCATACTCATGCTTGGTGGCTCCGTCGTTAAGTGTCTGCCTTTGGCTCAGGTCATGTCCCGGAGCCCTGGGATTGAGCCCTGAAAGCCCTGCATTGGGTTCCCTGCTTGGTGGTAAGCCTGCTTCTCCCTCTCCCACTACCCCTGCTTGTGTTCCCTCTCTCACTGTGTCTCTGTCAAATAAATAAATAAAATCTTTAAAGAAGAAGAAGGAGGAGGAGGAGAAGGAGAAGAAGAAGAAAGCTTGGCAGCAATCAATTTTCCACCTCCTGGGAGGCCAGAGGTTGACCTCTTGGTGGCTCCCAGCCACATACCTCGCTTGACTTTCGGGGGCCTGAGGCCCTCTGCCTGGGCCAGGGCCTCCCAAGCCTCACGCTCCCTCCAGCGCCTCAGCTGCTCCTCCCGCATTTTGTAGAAGAGAATGTGCTTCTGCACGTCACTGAGCTCGGCAAGGAGTTCGGGGTCGATGTACATGTCATGCAGGATCTGCTGTAGCATGATGTCCGGGGGTGCGCCCACCAGAAGGGCAGCCGGCCCGGGAAGCCCTGCCAGGGAGGACACCCTGGGCTCCTCCTCACCCCCGGCTCCTCACTGCAGGGTCACTCAGGGTGTCTCTCGTCTGCGTAGCATCGTCACGCTGCCTCCACTTGGGAGCAAACGCATCTCCTCTGTCCAGGACAGCAACAGGGGCCAGGCAGCAGGAAGCAAAGAGGCAGCCGGGCCCCGGCGAGGGGTGGGGGGCAGGCATCAGGAGCAATCTAGTCCTTCTGTCGGGTCACCAGTTGCCACATCCCAGCAGCGCCTGTGTCTGGGCCTCCCCTGGGGTTCAGGGACAATGGGGAGGGTCAAAGCCTCCAGCTCTGCAGGGCGGTGCGCAGACCCGGCCCTGCTTGGGCCGACAGGTGTCGAGTGATCTGTTAATGGAAGGTAACAACGACACCAGTCGTATCGATGACACTGGCCGGGCCAGCCAGGAACCGATCTCTCCTCCGTGGGTAAGAGGAGGAGGAGGCAGTTCTGCCCACTCCTTCCATGACTTCTGAGCCAACTTCAAACAGGCCAGAGGAGCCAGCCAGGAATCTCTAGGCTCCTCTCCCTCTACCTGCTGCCACCTTGTCCACCTTCTTCTTTTCCAGGACATTTGGCATCCTGAGGTAATGCTTTTAAAACTCTGCCCTCTCCCTGTTAGCTCCCAGAAAGGAAACAAAACAGAATCAGTGGAGACCAGGAAGGGGCTTTACCATGGATAGAGTTCAAGGACAGAAAGGTGATCGACTTCCTCTCTCCTTTCCCTCTCCAGAGCGCCTAAAGCCAAGCATGTCCCGACAGGTTAACCCTCCAGGGCTCAGTGTTGGTTGTTGCTGTGAATCTTTTGGGTTTTGATTGCAGGTGTCTGGAGATCACCAAACAGAATGATATGGGGTTTCTGTGTCCTGAATCAGAAGCAGCTGGGACAGAGTGGGATGCTGCTTTCAGACAGGTAGGACTGGGTCTAAGAGGTGCTCACAGCTACTCACTGCTGCCCCTGCATGCCCACAGGGCAACTGGGCTCCCGAAGGTAAGTAACCTGCCTACGGCTACCCAGTCCCTAAGCGGCCGTCTTGGGACTCTACCCAACTTTCAAATTTGACCTCCACTGGCAACTGTGAATCTTTTGATGGGGCAAAGATGTAATCTGACCAGGAGAAAACAACGGAAGAAGGTCTGGCACTGCGGGCTGGTAGGATTGGTGATCTTCGTGTCCCTTCCCTCCGTGAGGGCCAAAGGTGGATCAGGCTTCTAAGGGTGATCCACTGCGGGTGTGATTGAGGCCTCTTCTCCTGCTGTTAGGTTAGCCCAGGACAGAATAATGAAGCTATTGGGATGATGATCAAAAACAAGTGTGGAGGGCCAAGCTGCCGCTCCCCCAGGTCTAGCTGGCTTGCTGCAGTGTGACTGAGACCTTGCAGCCTCCAAGCAGAGGCTCAGGCCACCGGAGCAGTGACCCTGGACTCCCCACTCCACCCTCTCCTCTGTCCTCCCAGCTCAGGTATTCTGGAGAGCCCTCACCCTGACTTGTATGCCGGTTCCCTGTTTCTTATAGCCAGGCCTTCTCTTGCCTCGGGCACAGCTCTCTGCGCCCAAACTTGGCTGGCTGGGAGAACGGAGTCCAGAGCAGAGACTAGGGCAACGGGGGCACGAAGGGAGCCCAGTGTCCTGCTGCCAGCCTCCTTCCTCTTTGGGCGGGAAGGCGAGTGGGAGAGACGCCTGCGGGAGGAAGGCCCGAGAATACGGACAGCAGGACCGCGCAGGCTGCAAGTGCGCCTCTGGCGGGGTGGTGCCCATGATACCCTTGCGGTGGCCACTCTGCCGGGAGAGGGTGGGTGGCGGCCGGAAGGAACGCGCCCCGATAGCGCCCCGTTTCGTGCCGCAGAGGGCACGGTGCTCCCGAGCAATCCCAGGTCGCTGGGCGGGAGGCCGAGCGCAGCCGGGGCGCCACCGGGTCCGCTTTCCGGAAAGACGGGCTGCCCCGGCGAGGGTGGGAGCCCCTCTGCCGGCTGGGCACCACCTCCCGCCCGCCGGAGGCTGCTCGGCCCGGCCTAGGGCGCCCCCTGGCGGCAGGTGTAGGCACCTCGAGGAGCCCGGGAGCCCGCCTGCCAGGAGCCCAGGGGACCAGGCAAGAAGAGGTGGCGCTGGGATGGAAGGGGGGGTCAGCCCTCTCCCACCCCAGGCGCCGGGCGGCGGGGACACAGTGGCCCACAGTGGCCCTCAGTGGCTGCGACCCCAGGGGCAGAGGCCTCGCAGACGAAAGGGGTACCGGCAACAAAAAACAAAGGCGAGGGGCACCTGGGTGGCTCAGTGGGTTAAGCCTCTGCCTTCGGCTCAGGTCATGATCTCAGGGTCCTGGGATGGAGCCCTACATCAGGCTCTCTGCTCAGTGGGGAGCCTGCTTCTCTGTCTCTCTCTGCCTGCTTGTGATCTCTGTCAAATAAATAAATAAAATAAATAAATAAATAAATAAAATAAATAAAATCTTAAAAAAAAAAAGGTGAGGGGGCCCCTGGGTCTGCAGATGGTTGTCTGCACCTTTTCAGCTGCCTTGTTTTGTTTCCATTTGTCACTGGCCTTGTGATTTGTTTAATTCTGCATGCTAATGCAGCTGCTTCTGGGGCGGGAATACGTGCCCCCCCCCCCCAGAGGTTCTGGGACTGGAGACCGCTGGGGGGCGCTGCTCAATACCAAGCTCTACATCAGTCACAAAGGATGCGTGAACTGTCTGCTTTGGCAAGGGAAGAAATTCACAGCAGATAAAAGGAAAAGATAAACGGAAAAGTGACCCACAGAACACCACGCGCCGTGTAAGCCATTATTTGAATTTGTCTGTGATTACTTTGGTATAGACAAAGGACAAACACGGAACACACATGGCTTCTTGCTTTCTTCTCAGAAGGGGAAGGGAGACCATTATAGGCAACTCTGCATCGTTTTATACAGTAAGATGTAGAATACATATGGCTGAAGCATGCTGTGTCAGGTGTCGGCCTGAGAACCACATTATCTTGGCCTCGGGAAAGCTTTGGTGCGGCCACCGTGTCAGGATCAGCGACTTCCAAGAGCACACCTAGGATCTCCCCTGGTCTCAGTTTTGCAGTCCAAGGGCTCAGTGAAAGTTTAGAGTTGATTCTGCCTTGTCACCACTTAAGACGCACTGAAAGATCATGGCCACGAAAATCAATAGTGTCCCTAATGAGTACAACAACTACATAGAAAATATGGGGAAAAGGTCCCACTTACAGTAAGAACCAGATACGAAATACTGGGAATCTATTTGGCAAATCACGTGGGGGCCTGTATGAAGAAAAGTAAAACTCACACTGTGAGCCTGCCTGGGATTTCAGGCTGCGTAGGAACATAGCACAATCAGAAAGATCTAATGTCGGAAAATGTCTAATCCATCTGTGTTCGTTGGTGTCCAACATGGCTCCCCGTGATTCCCCACTTCCTATATTTGTGACACCCCCGACCCCCGGTGTATCGGTGTTGCTCTGTGCCATCAATAGAAAATGCTAGGTGGTGATCTGTCACTTTTGCAGTTAGAACATAATAGGCATTCTCGGGTGACTGGGTGGCTCAGTCATTAAGTGTCTGCCTTGGGGTCAGATCATGATCCCAGGGTTTTGGGATCGAGCCCTGCATCCTGCTCCCTGCTCAGTGGGAAGCCTGCTTCTCCCTCTCCCACTTCCTCTGCTTGTGTTCCCTCTCTTGCTGTGTCTCTCTCTGTCAAGTAAATAAATAAGATCTTTTTAAAAAAATAAATTGAGGGTCGCCTGGGTGGCTCAGTGGGTTAAAGCCTCTGCCTTCAGCTCAGGTCATGATCTCAGGGTCCTAGGATTGAGTCCCACATCGGGCTCTCTGCTCCACGGGGAGCCTGCTTCCTCCTCTCTCTCTCTTCCTGCCACTCTGCCTACTTGGGATCTCTGTCTGTCAAATAAATAAATAAAATCTTTTAAAAAAAATAAAAATACTTTGAATAAATAAATAAATAAATAAATAAAAGGCATTCTGCTTTCCCTTTGAGTTTCTCTTTCTCTCATGACTTTGGGGAAGCCATGTGAGCCCCACGGGGTAAGGAACTGACATCTCCTGCCAGTGAGGAGAACAGAGATCTGGTCAGGTGAGGCCACAGACCTGGGTCAGCAGTTGCACTGTGACCTCCCTAGAATCATCCAGCTAAACCATTCCTAGATTCCTGACCCTCAGAAAAGGTATGAGCTATACATGTGTTGTTTTAAGCTATCAGACTTTCAGGGTAATTTGTTATGCAGCAATGTATAACTAATACAATATCAAATTAATGTATATGTTTAATATAATTTCAGACCAGACCTGAAAATTAATTGGGAAGTGGGGGAGAAGCTTGATAAAATGGTCCCCAAGCTCAACAACAACAACAAAAAAAAATGAATAGATGAGAACAGCCTAGAAAACCCTGAGGAATACTGAACTCTGTACTGCCCAGTTCAAACTTCATAAAGCAAACAGTTCAGTTCCGACACAAGAGCAGCCCGATGGAAGTGAGAAACCCCAGACAAAGATCCAGACATATACCTAATTATTTAGTACGTGGTTAAAATGGTAGTTACAATTAGGTGGGAAGGGATGAATGAATTTGTTCAATAGTTAGCTGGATCCTTGTCTGTCAGCTGTGATCCTACCAGGATAGCCCTCAGTGGCCGTGAACTCTGGGGTCTCTGTAGTATTAGGAGAGTGAACATCAAAGTAACTGATGGGTTCAATATATGAGGTTTAGATCAGTAAACCATGACAGGTCCATAGGATAAAATGCTCTACAGCCATTAGAGTTTCTGTTGAGAAGAATATTTGTTGACATAAAAGGGTGCTCATTATGTATTGCTAAGACAGAAAGCAGGTTGCAAAATATTATGTGTAGAAAGGTCTCAGCGGTATGAATAAGGAAAAGAATATTTTTAACCCCTAATGCCTTTGAAGGAGACTAAGCAGGTCCAATTAAATGGAAAAGCCTGGGGTGCCTGGGTGGCTCAGTTGATTAAGCATCTGCCTTCAGCTGGGGTCATGATCCCGGGGTCCTGGGATGGAGCCCTGCATCAGGCTCCCTGCTCAGTGGGGAGTCTGATTCTCTCTCTCCTCCCCATTCCTGCCCTCTCTCTCAAACAAATAAAGTCTTTTTTTTTTTTTAATGAATAAATAAATAAAAGGAAAGGCCTATGATCTGGAAACCTTGCTAGTTCTAGATATGCCCATTTGGGAGGCCCCACTGGGGTGAACTGAGCAGCTTCATGTAACCCAGGCTGGACATGAAGTTCCAGAGGGGCAGAGACAGCAGAGGAAGGAGAGAGAAACAACAGATGGCCGGCCATAAAACCCAAGGCTGAGGACCTCCTCATTCCAAATCTTCACCAAAATGATTTAATTCTCAAAAGGCTTGCTATGAGATTTCTTAGTTATGGGAAAAACAAAAACAACCCCCACCCCAAAAATCCTTAACCTCTATCCAATTCTGCCAGGACAGAGGGGGGACAAAACAGAGACTACTAAGGGGCCCGGGAGTTGGAGGCACATGGCAGTATGGGTCCCTGGAATGAGCAGGAGTCACGGGAAGGGCTTGGGGCTCTCCCCGCCATGGAAATGGCAGGGGCTGAGTACCTCTGAAGGGCAAGGACACCCATGTTGACATCCGTGAATGAAAAGACAATGGTACAGACACAACTGCACATTCGTGATAACAGCAGCAGAGCCCAGGGCTGCAGTCGGCCCCACACGGCCCTGCTGCGACTCACCTTCCTCTTCTGTATACACAGAAGTAATCGGGGCATGCACAGGGCTCCCATCAGCAGTAAACCGGTAAGGTAAGTGATGTCGGAGTGGGCCACGCCCATAGCAGGTACCAATGTGAGCTGTTTCCCTGCGCCTCAATCCAGGACCTGGTCCCTCACTAACCTGGTGAATCAGAATGTTAGGTGGGGATGGTGAGCTGCGCAGCTAATTCTCTCTGCCCAGAGAGCTTCCCCAGACACAGCGTGACTCAGGCCTGCAATGGACACACCCGCACTGGGAGAAACCGGCTGATGTTCCCCCACAGCTCTAACTGCCCCCACAGGGGAGAAGGTCTGCATGCAGCAGGAGAGAACAGGGCCAACATGCCGAGAGGAGCAGAGACACTGTGGCGGGAATACCCCGCTGGCGTGAGGTCCCATCCCTACCCCCAAGGCCCTGTTCCCTCTCTGTCTCGGAATGTCCCACTGTCCGTCCCCGCCCTAGAATCCGATAACCTTGCTTGAGTGAAGGTCACCACCACCCATGTGTCCTGACCACCCCAGTGGCTTGGTTCTCCCTCCATTTGTCTTGCCAAGGATGCTTCAGAAGTGGACAGCACAGGACACCAGGAAGACGAGGCACCTGGGGCAGAGTATCTTGATCTTCCTGAGAGTCATTTCTCAAAGGAAGTCCTCCCAGACCCCAGGTCTCTCTCTAAAGGCAGCTGCCCTACCTCCTTGCTGCCTTAGTCCCACTGTCTCCCTCCAGAAAGCCAGGGACACAGCAAAGGAAGAGGCGGTTTCTGGAGGCGGTGAGCCCTTTGTGCCTCCATACAACAGTGGACGATGAAGCTCCGGGTCCTCGGGTGGGGGCAAGTATGAGCCCACTGCCACCTCCCTGCCCTCCATCTGACATAGACAGACCACCAACACTGCCAGCACTCCTGCCCCGAGATCTCTCCTAGAGCCATAGTCCTGTTGATTAGAAAACACTCTGCTCCATCCAAATTCCCCTGGAACAAGGCCACTCAGGACAGATTGGCTAAGTCTCAGCCCTGGATTGACACTTATTAACTCAAAGGGCAGGAGGCGACTCTAGAGACTGAGACGGC
This sequence comes from Mustela nigripes, assembly GCF_022355385.1. Lineage (NCBI taxonomy): Eukaryota > Metazoa > Chordata > Mammalia > Carnivora > Mustelidae > Mustela > Mustela nigripes. The sequence continues at coordinate 145,084,880 of NC_081560.1, read as the reverse complement.
CAACAGGCTTACACCATGGGCAGCTGCCCACGAAGCCCCCTCAAGGTCCCCTGCTCCCTGCTGAGGACCACACAGCCTGTGAGCACTGCCTATCATGCCTCGCAGCTGTGGACACGGTCACGTCCACACGGCAGGCCCAGCCCCACCAGGCCCCTGAGACCACCCTGACCCGTAAAGAGAAGTAGTGCCCCCACCTAGCAAGCAGCTCAGAACTCAAGTGAGCCCAGCCCCCCAGGTCGGGTTCTTGGGCACCAGGGGAACCCGAGACCCCAACCCCCTGCCCTCCTTAGAGGACCAACCAGGAAAGAGCTGTTAATACTGTGGCAGCAGGCACTGTGCCAAGGGCTTTCTTCTTCCATCTCATTTAATTCTCAGAACAAGACTATGAAGCAAGAGATTCTATTATCCCAAGGTCAGCTTTATCGTCAAGGCCAAACGGCTGCTCAGGGATCCAGGACTTAAACCCATCATGCTGAGAGGGAACGCATCCCTCCCCACCCCAGCCTACTCCAGCCCAATCTCCAGCCCCCAACTCTTGTTCTGAGTTGGACAATCCTTCCAGGGCCAGGGAGCTGGGCCAACACCTCCCCACTGGCCAACCTGGAGGGCACTGAGAGAGATTCAGTGTGCCATGTGACCCTGATCTGCTCGCAGACCACACCCCTGGCCCTGTGGGATCCACACCCCTGCCCTGCACAGTGAGGTGCCCAGCGCCTCCAGCCACTCTGTGGGGCCATGAGGGGGCTGAGCAGGGACCGTAGGCTAGGCAAGCCAGCCCCACGCAGACTAGACCCGCGGTTCCTTGCAGAGGGAGATTCTGGAAGACAGTAAATCCCGTTCCAATCTTCATCTCCTTAAACTCTGGGACGTGGGGCACAGAGCACTTGTGTCCTCCAAGACCAACCCCTCCTCTTCTCCTGGGCATGCACCCAGACCTTTGCCAGCCCCTGTGATTCAGTGTAGCCTCTGCGTTCGGACCAATGGAATGGGAGCATGAATGGTGTGTCTGCCACCCTGGCTTCCTTCCTAAGACTTGCCCTCCCCTCCTTCCCCAAAGACCTGTAATTATTTTTTTGAAGCCTCCCAAGTTTAGGGGCTACTTTGCTCGAGCAGCTAGTCTATTCTGATTCTGCCCTCATGCAGTGGCCCTCACACTTGAGTGTGCATATTAGAATCTCGTAAGGACCAGTTAGAAAGAGATGACAGGGCTCCATGCCAGAGTTCCTGACTCCAGAGACCTGGAGTGGGACCACAGAATTTGCACTTCTGTCAAGTTCCCCAGTGATGCTGCCGCTGCTGGTCTAAGGACCACACCTTGAGAACCTCAGCATGACTCCCCAAGCTGTGGGCTGGAAGAACCATGTCCATCTTACAGAAGCAACGGCACCTGGTTCCTGGCTCGCTCTGGAGTGCTGTGCTGCCAGGGTGGGTCCCCACAAAGCCCGTCCACCCCCGGCAGCTTCCAGGAATCCCAGAGAGATCCACTGGGAGGGGTGGGAAACTCATTTCAAAATGCAATTATGCTTGAAAAGAGACTCAAATGCATGCATTACAAATAAGGGGAGTCCCAGGAATCGTACAGAAGAATGAAAGGGAGGACACCGACATCGGTCACATTGGTGGTCCCAGGGAGCGCATCGGGAAGGATCTCCCAACGGATGAGTTGATTCTTTGAGGACAGATGACTTGGCATTCTGTTGACAGCGGAGGAGGTGATGGCATGCATGGAACCCAGATGATGCCCACCCTCCTGGATTTGGCTGCTGCGTGGATGGCAGGACCCTCAACCGAGATGGGAGAAAATGGGAAAAGTTTGGGGTGTAGGCAGGAGTTGGTACTGGGGGTCAAAAAAGACAAGGTCAGCTTTGAATGTGGCTCCTGGTGGGTCTGCAGGGGCGGCCACAGGACTAAAGCACCTTTACTGATACCCCGGCTCTCATGGGGCAGCAGACATGGCCTGAGGACCTGAGCCATCCATTCATTGCTAAGAGGGCAGCCAGTGCCCCCAGGACGCCTCCCGCAGGGGCTGGCCTTTTCTCAGGGCACTTGGGAGATACCCTAACCCGCAGACTCCACCCTTTGCCATAAGAGATTGGCTCCTTTGGATTCCTTGCCTGAGTCCTATTTCTTAAAAGTAAGCTGTGCCAGAAGGACGAGAAGTGGAAGGAAATCTTTTTTGGAATAAGCGAAAAAGATTCTGGGTGTCTCACGTGGAAAACAATGCATTGTTTAGAGCACGTTCTTCCAATGATGTGATTCTGGACTTTCATTACCTTTGAGCAGTTTTACAACTAAGTTGTAGTGTTAAGGCCAAATACTTTTTGTCTATGGACATGCCTAACTGTATGTATGTGAATAGAGCCCAACTACCTCCTCCCCCTGAAAAAAAGCCAGTCTGCACATTCCTTTACTCCATATAGATATATGTGATTCCTCCTCCAAACTGACTGGTAATCTTACCAGCTCCCTCACTTGATTAATGAATTAAATAAAATTTTTGGCACATGCATATGTAATATCAAATAAGTAATACTCTTTTAGGGGGAGATTACCTCTAACAAAAGGCACACTAAAGATCACTGCCTCTCAGAGATGGGAAGGAAGACTGGCCATGGTCCACGAAACACAAAATCCACTTCCAGCCATATCACTCCTGACCCCGGGAGATGGTGAGCCTGGGCTTGCACACCTCAAGAGACAGGGTGCTCAGTCCCTCCCAGAGGCCACTCCAGCTCTGTCCAGATAGGCCCACAGCTGTGCTCATTTTAAAAAACAGGGAGAAAAAATAGATCTAAAACTAAAAGAAAACACCAGGCCTGGGTCCAGTCCCTGCAGTCAGGTGAATGACTACATCCAAACAATCACCTTCAAACAGGGCCAGCAGTCCTAGGCCCTTTCAAAGGCACTGAGAGGATGACTGGGCTGGGCAAGGAGGGTAAGAGGAGGACCACCGGCCAGACAGGGGCAATGAGTGCAGAGCTGAGACCACCGGATTCATGCTGCCTTAGAACAGAACCTGACCCTGGCTCCCACAGGTTTTTACACACAAGGATTTTCTCCTGGGAGCAAGTGAGGGCCCATACACCTGTCTTACACACACACACACACACGCAAGTGAGGGCCCATACACCTGTCTTACACACACACACACACACACAGGTCTCCCTGGCTCCTGGCTTCCTTCCCATTGAGGCTGCCCCATCACCTGGAGGGACACCCTTGCCCATCAGAGGTGGAAAGGACCCAGACGGCCTCCTGGACTTGGACCCTCATGCTGCGGCCTTGGCCAGTCCCAGCACTTCCCTGCATGTCTGTTCTCCTGACCAGAATGGTACCAGCTGGGGTCCACCTGGTCCAAATATGATGTCTTGCCGGGTCTGGGGTTTTGTCTCCCGCAGCACCTGGTTCAGAGCTCTCTTCTTTCCCATCCCAAGCTCCTTGAGCCCCTTAACTCCCCATGTCATCTCTCTGAGCCCCTTGAAGGCAGGCTGTGCGGCTATGCGGGCTCCCGTGGGCTGGCCTTTGTGGACACCCCTCATTCCCTAGGAGGGCGAGGGGCCCCTCTGCTTCCTCTGGGGGCTTCCAGAGACTTCTGGGGTTGTGCTGGTTTCCAGCAGGACCTGCGCTCCCGACGAGAAGTGACACCCTCTCCTGCCTCCCCACCTCTAAGGCAGAGAAAGCAAACAGATCTTGAATTCCAGATACCTGCTGAGTCTCCCTGCAGACCTCCAAGCCTTGATCCTGAGAGCACAGAGAAGTGGGGCGTTTTGTGTCAGCCCACCTGAACTGTGACTTGGAACCCAGGCTGCTCAGCCTGGTGGGGACTGGCCTGGTGGGGATCTGCTGCTCCTCATTCATCTCCCCAGCAGTAATTGGGGGTGCCCAATAGTGCCCTGGGCTCATGTCAGCCTCAAGACAAGGCCACGTGGGGCCATTACTATCCCTACTCTACAAAGAGGGTTCAAGGAGACTAAGTAACTTGCCAGAAGCTCCGTGGCTGGTGAGTAGGTGGCTGGGCAGTCAGGGCTCCCACGCTCTTTCATCTCCAATAATGAATGGAATATTCCTGGGCCCCCTGTGGGGGAGGGGGGGAGAGCATTTAAATGAAGAAACCGAGGTACTAAGTTTTACTTTTTTTTTTTTTTGAGCCCAAACTCCAGCTCAGGCTCAGGCCTCTTCCCACCACAGCAGAGGTCCTAAGCCAAACAAATCTGGGTCTGGGCTCTCCCTCCTCTCACGTAATGACTTTGGTTTTGCAGCCTGGCAGGTGCAGGGGAAGCGGAAGAGGCTGGCACAGCCCATCCCTGTCTCCACTGGGGCTGCACCCCCACAGAGCCAAGACCTCCTCCTCTCCCTTCCCCTTTTGTCTCTATTTTCTCTCCAAAACGAGTACCTACCCCTCTGCAGACAGGCAGAGGCCCAGCAGGGGTGCCCCCCTTCTCCAGCAGTGGGATCAACCCAACCACCAGGGGGCAGCAGTCAGGCAGTGAGCTGTCTGGAGCCCAGAGACCCAGGGCAAGAAACCAGGGCATGCTGGGAGACTGGGTGGTCCTTGACTTTCCAACTGCCGCATCCTAGAGCTTCCTCTGGGCTGACAGGGGCCAGGCTTGTGTCTGCCCGGACTCTTTAGCTCCCTCCCTATGCAACCTCAGGGGCAGCCCTGGGTCTTGAGGGCTGATTCTCACTGATAAACAAGGTTGCCTCCCAACAACACTGTTCCCACAGGACCAGCCATCTTCCAGGGCAAAGGCAGATGGCTAGGGCTCTCCTGCCCATCTTGTTCAGCCTGTCTGTGGAACCTCTGCTGTTGGAGGGCCACAGGCTACTGGGAGGAGTCCTTGGAGAGACATCGCCCCCCTCCCATCTACCCCCTTGGCCCAGAGCCAGCCCATACCTCCATCATGGATGTTCATGCCACGGCACCCTCAACATATCAGCTGTGGGCTGGCAGCAGTAGACATGCCCCAGCCCCGAGAACCCAATCGTCACGATGTCAGTCCACCTCCTTGGGGAACTCCTTTAAAAACATGTTTTTCTTGCAAACAAAACAAAACAAATGTTTTTCTTGCATTTCTAACAACAAAATGCCATGGAGTTTTTATAAGCCCTTGTAACAACAAAACACCACACCAACTAAAACATCCACCCACAGAAGCATCATGAAGGCTGTTGGCGGCCTCCGCAACGTTCACCCCCTTCCACAGGGGTCTGTTGCCCTGACACGTGGTTTGAATGGGAAGGATGAGTGCAGGGGCTTCTGGGAGGGGGGCTTCCCTCAGTGGCTTCACTACCATCCCATTCCCGTCACAGTGGGGACCCAGGTTGTCTGTGATGGGTCCGCCCTCCCTCTGCCTCGGCCAATGGGGGCACTGTTGAAGGCAGAGCAGAGAGAATAAAAGAAACCAGATCCTGTTGGCGTTGCTGAGCCACTTGGATCAAACCAACCCCGAAACTCACCCCACCTCTGGACTTTCCAGTTTCAGGAGCCAAAAACCTCCCCTCATTGTGTAAACCGGTTTGAACTGGGTTTTCTCTTACCTGCGACTGTAAACATACTCCCCTGGGCAGAGCAAGGTTCGTTCACTGGCTGGGGGGCCCTGCCTTGGGTGGTGGGACAGTGAAGGTGCACTGTGGACCGACATTCACTCATGGAGAAAGATTTCGGGGAAATATCAAGTAAAATTAATTGTTGACTACCACGTAAAATAGGATTCTCATTTGTATGAGAAAGATTTGGGAATATGGATCCACACTTTCTAGAAGGTTACCTGGGACGGAGCAGTTGCCTCTGGGGAACAGGAAGCGTACTTCTTCCCATTACACGGAGCCGCGCTTAGACTACTTAAACATATAAAATAACTAGCTTTAAAGTTGTTTGAGGTGATAGAATTATAGTCCGAGGTGCTCATTTATTTCTATGGTTATTAAACCCTGCTTCCAAAGCCCCCACTGAAGTAGGAGAGCAGAGCACGGAAAAAAGGTGGAGGGAAGAAAGAATGCTCTCGGCCTTCCTGAGGAAAGGTTCATTCCCTCCTCCAAAGCCGGGTTCTCTGAAATCGGTCACTTTGCAGGAAGAGTGCCCACTTGAATGTAGCCTTGACTTTTTCTTCCTCTCAGAGCCATTCCCCGGTCCTTATTCCACAGTGCCCACGGCAGGTTTTCCAGAGGCATCCTGGAGACCCCAACAGCATCCTGAGAATGAACATACCTCTCTTCACTGCCGTCTGGAGGAGGAAAAGACTGGTCTTGCTGATTTGGCAGAGCTAAAATGGCACTAAAGGTACAGGGTCCCCTGGATGTTCAGAGTGCCCCGTCGGCCCTGAAAGGTCAGGCAACAACCTCTTGAGTAACAGACACAAGCTTGTGGAAGCACCTTTACCAAGATCCATCACTGGCGACAAGTTACCACAGTTTAGGGGCAGACAACCTAAAAACCCTGTGGCCCCATCGAGAGACATGATGCATGACCCTAGAGCTGGAAATACCCCCCTGTGAAAGTCATACAGTCATTCCACTCACCTCATACACCTAAAGGCATTGACCCTCTGGGTGGCAGGGCTGAGAACTTGACACATGGGCAGGACCTTCCTAGGATGCTGGGTCCTTCCTTGGGTGCTGGGACCCACTGCAAGAGCCCCTCACCTTTCTCTGGGCCTCTGCAGTCCATGCTCTGAGGCTGCAGACCAAGAACGGTCAGATGGCCCTGCTACCAAGACTGAGGCCTTCCTTTCTCTGCTGGCCTCCTCTTCAGGGGAGCTCCTCCTTGAGGTCCCTAAGATTGCAGAGGCCCATACTCATATGCGTGCCCATTACCACCCCAGTGGCAGACCCACCAGGTGCATAGAGACCTCAGCAGGCTTGTTGCGTGGAGAGCAGCTCTGGCCTTGCAGGGAAGTGAGCCTGTGGCCCAAAACCATGGTCTCAGGGGCAAGGCTGAGCACCATGATGATCCCAGTGCCGAGAAGAAGGCTGAGCACCATATTGTCCCAAATCCAGGCACACAGGCAGGAGTGAACATTCCCCTCCCTTCTCCAAACATCTGTCAACCTGCCACAGAGTCCGGGAGCTGGGAAATCTTCGGGAAACCGCTTCTCCCTGGGCATGCCCTTGGTGTGGTTTCACTCAGCAGGAGCCAGGCCTACTCGAACAGGTACAGGTTCTGGGGCAGGTTTCTAGAGTTTGAATCTAGATCTTCCAAATCCTCCACAGGAGCTCCCCTTTCTCCGAGCTGCACATTTTGGGCACGAAACTGGCTTCCTCCGAGCTGTTCTGGTCACTGAATTTAACTGTTAAGTGCCTGTTGCACACCCTACGTTCCGGAAGGCTCTGTAGCCAAGTCATTTTTATTGTTATTCACATGGGGAAACTACAGACTTCCTGGGCACTAGGAGACTGTTTTCCTGTCCTAGGAGACGATTTTCCTGCCCAGCTCACAGCCTAGCCCTCCAGGCAGGGCGCACCCCTGGAGACAGGTGAGCCCGGCAGTGGCAGGAGTTGCTGGAGGGCGTGACAAGGATGGGCAGCGTGGGCCAGAGGCTGGGCGAGCCTGGGCCCAGAGGGTGGTCCAGAGTGCTGGGGGCTGCAGAGGCCGACAGGGCTTGGTGAGGGGGTGAGCAGCTTTCAGTCAGGGAGGAGTGCTGGGCTGTGGAGGGCGGGGTACAGAGACCCAGACAACGAGCCCCCACAGGGAAGGGAAGGCAGGCAGGCAAGGGGGCAGAGGCAAGCCTTCCGACATGGGGAAACATGTATTGTGAGAGGGAGAGGATGTGGGAAAACACCGATGCAGCCGAGGCCTACAAGGAGCAGGGCGGGAGGGGCACGGGAAGGATAAAGGAAGAGCCAGAAACGTTGCAGCGAGAGTCTGTGGGGGCGACCGAGGGGTGTGCACAGGTCACGGTGGCCTCCTCCCGGTCTGGGAGGGCAGGGAGTGCAGGGGCTGCGCGGGACCGGGACGCCTGCACTGTGGCTCCGAGAGGAGGAGGGTTCACTGGAGAGAGCCACGCATGCACCCCTTCCGCCAGGCTTCCTCTCTCTTCTCTCATCCAACCACTCAGAGGCAGAGGGGACGGCTCAAATGGCCAGACCTTTGTAAACTAATTGAAAAACACACTGAACTTGAAAAAGTCCTAACTAGTCTTCATCTGGAGCTGGGCTAGGAGCTGTCAGGAGACTCACAAGGGGTCCAGCCACAAGGGCGACCCGGATAGATGAGCCAGAAGGAGCCACCCAGGAGGCTAAGCTGTTGGGCACCCACGCACCAGCAGCGTGGGTCCAGAGCCACCATCTCCCCGGGGCCAGACAGATCAGAGGCACACGGCAAGGTGGACAATGCTACTTACCCTTCAGATGGGCCTGCGGGCGTCCAGACACACTCATGTAGCAGCAGGGTCCGCCACCCCCCCCAGTGTCCCCAAGCTCTCCCACCTGGATCACATCACCCGAGGCTGGAAAGAGGTCGCCTAATGCTTTTCCTGCCCACCTGCAGAGTCAAGAGTTCTGCCTCGTGCTTCCAGCTGGGTGTAAGCAAACCACAAGTCCGCGTGATCTGGGTGTAACCTCCACACAAAGGATAACGGAAAGTGGTGCACGGAATCTAAAACAAATCACTTGATGGAAGTTTGTTTCAAACTGTGCCGCCCGTGGATTCCTTTATCCTCCACTGTCCTGTCCTGTCTAGTCACTCCCAGTGCCCCCGGTTCCCTTAGCAGCCGAGTTTACCATCGTGATGTTTCATGCCATCTTGATGTCACTCAAAATAAAAACGACCAAGACAACAGCATTAATATAAAGATATATTCCATAAAAGAGTTTGGCAGTCAAAGAAAAGCATCACACTTCCTGAAAACACAAGCATTCTTCTTCCTCTAGTCTACAGAGAAAATTATAAAGAAATAAAAAACAAAAAAACAAAAAAAACAAAAAACAAACCCAGAAACAAAAATCGTAGCATCATCCACAAACACCCACCAGTATACACCACACTAGCATGTACACTTCGGCAAGTCAGTGAAGGTAGCACTCAAGTCCCTGAACAAGGAGGACAGAACTGGTACGGGATCCAGAGAAGCGTTAGAGAGGAGCCCAGCCAAAGACGCACAGACACACCAGCCACCCCCGGCGGGGAAACCTTCGGTACATAAGACAGACTTCATTTCCAAGAGCAAGCCCCGAGATAGCCCTGCCAGGGAGGGGGAACATGATCACCACAGATCCCTGACTGGGGACAGTGGAGGGGGGAGTCACCACAAAAGTTAGCCAAAGAAGAACCATCCTGACCTTCTACCCAGCTGCAGGCTGGGGTCTCAGGCTCGACACAGGGGCCCGGCCACAGTTACGCTCTCCAGGGAGAGGCAAACACCAGGCCGGCCAGCGGCCCTTAGCATGTAGCCTCGATAGAAGCCCTGGTCACAGGTTCCAGGCTGGACGTCTCTGGCTGGGGCTCCCTGGCCTTGCAGTGGGGGGGTAGGGAGAGTGGCAGGTGGGGTCAGGATTCAAGTTCCAGGTGATGGATTCAGTAGCACCAAGACCAGAAGACGGCGAGGCCTAGCTGGGGAAGGGAGTGGGTGCGTGTGAGCTGGGGCACACAGAGGAAGGGAGAGCACGTGTGTGCACCTGGACTGTGAGGGATGAAAAGGAGAAGTTGAGGGGGTTGGTTCTTGAGACACACGAGGGAACTGAGAGGGATGGCTTCAGTCCCAGACATCGTGTAAGGCTGCTTGGAGGGAATGCCAGAGGAAATGAAGAAATGGTGTGAGAACATTCTTATCCCTATAAATAAACTATGTACACACTTTCAGAAAGGGAGAGCCGACTCTCAGAGGAGCACCCTGCCCGTGGCCCGCTCCCCCACGTGTCATCAGGACCTGATACTGTGGAAACTGGAGGCAGGTCTTGTCCTGGAAGGGGCGGTCAAGGAGGCACTCCGTGGCACCTGTCCACACATGGCTCAGGCTTCCTTGGACATGGCAGAGGAACCCGCAAACACCCCCCAGCTTGTACAGACACACAGGCTCCGCTGGTACGGTCCCTTTGTTCCCCTTCCCCTCCCCAGTTCCAGGTGGCACCCTTCTGCGGCTGGTTGAAGCCTCGTCGTGTCTGCTGGGCTCCCACCCAGGTCCCCCTCATAGCAGATGTGGCCGCCCTCCAGGCTGGCACTGACAACATGAGTGGGGAGGCCAGGGTGCCCTGCAGACACACTTAGTCTCCAGGAAAACTGAGTCAGGCCCTTTTCACAGCCATGGGAACCTTCTGTCCCTCAGAGTCCCTACCCCGCTTAAAGACATGGTCTCCGTCTCTGGGTAAACTCCGAGAGGGCGGGTCTCTGTCAAAAGTCCGTGCAGGTCAGAGGAGCTCCTTGGTCTTCAGCACCAGCAAACAGAAACAGGGAGGTCGCGTCACGCTGATGCCGAAGACGGGGCGCTGGCTCTGGCTGGGTGTGTCCACTTCTCTCCCTCTGGATGTCGGGTTGACAGCAGCGAAGGGCTCTGGCCTCCATGGCGTGGCTCAGCTCTGCTTGCTCACCTCTGCTCCTCAGAAGTGATGGCCTGCCTTCACCGCCTCAATGTCCGAGATCAAGGTCTTCGCCAGGAAGATGCCAAAAATCTGAAACCAAAGCCAGGGGAGGCTATCAGTGCTGGGGCCAGACAGGAGAGGGCGAGCACAGGGCAAGGTGCACAGGGCCCGCTCTGCAGACAGTGAGGATGCAGCACAGAGGATGTGCCCGCCAGTAAACAGGGAGGCCTGGGGTCTGTTTTGCTCTATCCCTGGGGCCTAGAAGTTTGGGGCAAACGGCTGGCAGTGGAGAAGGCCTGCCTCCAACAGGGCCATGCACGTCACATATCCTGCGCTGGGACACACTTTGTACCCACAGTTAACCCAAAAATAACAGTCACCTGACTGGTTCTGACGTAAAATAATAAATCTTGATGTTTCCTGTAAACCAGGATTCCATGATAAAAACAAGGTTCTCCCTGGTTTTAGCTGCGCTGCCATCCCACCATGGTGACCAGCATCAACACTGTTATTTTTTTTACCAGGAACAGACCAATGTGAACTCGGAAATCTTGGAATTTTGCTTATTTCCCCTTTAAATTCCTGTTGTGGTTTATATCTTATGAGCCAGTTCTTCTCAAGTCTGAATGTTTTGCTCATTTGGCAAGTAAATTTGTTCTTTCCTTTTCTAGATGCTTCTGTGTCTAAGCTTCCCTTGCGATCACTCAACACACACTGGCGGGGTGAAGGAGGAAGGGGAGTGTGGATGGTCCGTAGCCCCTGGGCCGCATCAGGCACCCTCTTGATGGCAGCGTCAGAGCTGAACGATGCACCTTCCGCAAGGCGGTGATGGCCATCCAAGAGGCTGCTTGGGGGCTGCCAGTTTCTCCTCCCAAGCCCTGGGCACCCCGGAGAACCAGTCTCTCTGACTGGCAGCGTTCTTGCCTCCCCTCCCCCTTCTCTGGGCAGCTGCTAGCTGCTAGCTGCCCAGAGTGTGTGACATCTGGTTCTGATGAACAGGTGCGACCCGCAAGGACAAAGGAAGCCACAAAGGGCAGGGGGAGCAAACCTGCAGCAGGGAGATGGCGATGAAGACGCCGGCCACGATGTAAATATTGCGCGGAAGCCAGCCCTCCAGCGCCTGGATGCAGCCTTTTGTGAAGATGGACTCGTCCCACTTGCTCTTCAGCTAAAGGGAAACAGTACAGCGACCTGAGCCCAAGACATGCAGGGCATCCCCACCCCGGCTCCCCAGAGGGCTCCCCTGGCGGGCAGGGTGGAGCTCAGCAGAGGCCAGGGGGCTGGAAGTCGGGTGCTCAGGGCGGACAGAACCCTCCAGGGGAACTGCCTCCACTTGCCGCAGTCTCTGCCTTCTCCCTGGGCAGTCTGCATCTTCTCCTCTGCCCAGACGAAGGCTTCTGGCGGTGGTCTTTACCCACTCCTGGTGAGGCCTCCCCAGACTGAAAGAGGGACTAAATTCGGTACACCTCCAGAGCCCACATCTGAAGGACACAGAGGGCCCTCAAGGCTCCAAGGAGGAAGATGGGGCTTTAAAGAGAGAAACTAGAAGCATCTTCTGAGTCAGAGAAGTTGGCTGGGGAAAGAAGGGACAGTGGCTTCCCAGAGTGTGTGTCCCATCCCCAGAGTGTGTGTCCCATCCCCGCCTCTCCCCGCACCGCCAGGGAAGCTTGGCTCCAGGAGCCAGAGTCTCAGTCCTAAGCCAACAGGCACCTTCCAACCCTGACCCCTAGTGGAGGCTCAGGACGCACACCGGAGAACCGCCAGCACATAGAGCCCATCCTCACCTCTACCCACCATATACAGCCTCGCTCACGGCAATACTGGTGGAACAGTAATCCATTTTAGTGGGGCGAGGGGCTGCACTGTGTCCCCCTAAAACTCAGAATGTGACTGCACTTGGAGACAAGGTGTTTGAAGTGGGACTATAACCCATAACCCTAACCCTAATCCTAACCTGAATCATCCGGAGAGGTCTCTGAACAGCAGGACGCCAGCCACATACCCTAGCCCCTAACCCCTACCCCTAACACTAACCCTAATTCTAAAGTTATCCCTCCAGACAAGTCTCTGAACTGCAGGATACTAGGCACATATCCTCACACTGTCCCCAGCCCTAACCCCCATTATGCTGGCCCTAACCCGAACCCAAACTCTAGATATGAGGGAAAAAAAGATGTGTTACATATCTATAACGGATTAGTACTGAGCCATAAAAAAAGAGTAAGGTCTTGCCATCTGTAACAGCGTGGCTGCAGCTACAGAGTATTATGCTAAGCAAAGTCAGTCAGTCAGAGAAAGAGAAATACTATATGGACAAAAAGGTAAACAAATTAAAATAAGGTCATCAGATAGGCCCCAATCCAATATGATTGGCGTCCTTATAAAAAATGATCAGGACACCAAAAGACAGAGGGAGGACCATGTGGGGACACATACAGGAGAAGGCAGCCACCTACAAGCCCAGGGGAGGCCTCACACCAGCCCAGCCAGCACCCTGATGTCGGGCTTCTAACCTCGAGGTCTGGGGAGAGAGGTTTCCACGTTTCAGCCACAGTCTGTGGTACTTGGTTATGACAGCCCTAGAATCTAACACAAGCAGCAATGAAAGGACGATGCTGGGACAGGCCCGTCCCTGGGTAATGGGCGGAGGTCCCTGCAGAAGGGCTTTGGGCCTCCCAAACCGGAGGCACACATCCCTGGCGTCCATGGCCAACAGAAAAGGTGCCCGTAGATTCCCCCAAGTTCCCTCCTTCAGAACAGCAGTCACTCACTCATACCACCAAAGGCCACCAAGCAGTGCCTGGGGGGAGGGGGACACTCACTTCTCTCCACCCTCACACCCCCTGTGGCCTGAAGAAACCCCTGGAGAACTGAGCCTTCCTCCCGCCCCAAGACCCATCTCCCTCCTCACTGCCACCCTGCCTCCATATGGCCTCTAAACCATGCCCTGTGCTCCTGCAGCTTCACCCTGAGCTCCTACTGAACAGACACCCACGGAACTCCAAGGAGCCACTAAAAATAAAGCCTTTGTTCCCAAAACTTTCATCTGACCTCTTTCCACTAATGCAGCAACTGCCAGACTTTGTGACCGCAGTTCCCAGGCTGGGAATCACCCCCATCGCTATTCCCCGGAGTCCTGCTGCCAGCGGCTTCTACCCAGCTCGCTCCCAGCTTAGACGGCCCCTCCCCAAGTCTCACCCACTCCAATTTGCACTTGTGCTAAATCGGGAAGTTGGACCACAGGGAATAAACCTGACAAACTTAAAGTTGCACGCCTCGGGCACTCACCTGGGTCCTGACGTCATATCCACACTGTGTGTTCACAACTTTTTGCTGTAAGAAAAGCAGAAAAAAATATGGTCATTTTTGTTCTCTTGGGAAGCCAGTGGTAGAAGGTTCTAGAAAAGTCCCAACCAAACATCAGCAAACACCTGTACAAATTTCATTATAGCTCACACCCTTTAATCGCAATGCCAACTGACCTTTCACACTAGGACAAAGGTTGACCAACCGTATGTGTGAAGGAGACCCGTCTATGTAGGAACTATTCAACTCTGCTCTCGGAGCATGAAAGACACGGACAATACATAAATGAATGTGCATGGCCACATTTCAGTAAAACTTCATTTACAGACACTGAAATTTAAATTTCAAATGATTTTCACCCATCACGAAATAGTATTCTTCCTTTCACTTATTGTCAGCCATTTACAAAGGGCTGAAACTACTCTCGGCTCGCAGATCATACAAAAATAGAGAGGAGGCTGGATCTGGCCCATGGGTCACAGTTTGGCAGTGCCTGAGCGGGGAAAGTTCCACTCGCTCAGTATTTCATGGTCACGGTGGGGATATCAGGCGCTGGCTGTGTGGCCGCAGCAAACCAGAGCTTCCTGGTCTGGGAAGTAGGTCGTGTGACAGTGGCTCTGACCTACCGGCTCTGAGCCCTGGGGCCAAGTACTGGACACCTACGAGCACACAGGAGCTATAAAAGGCTCAGTTCTAGCAAATGTTCAGTGCTCCTTCACACATCACCCCAAGGGCCCTGGTTCTGGAACCCACAGACCCAGGCTATGGGCTGGGAATGAGAACAGGTGAAGAAGAAAAGCAAGATGCCTCCACTACTCCCAGATGATGAGTAAACCCCCCCCCCCCCCCCAGTTCTGTGCACAGGGCATTCTCTCCAGAGGGTGGTGAAGAGGGCGGCCCATGGCTCATCACATTTCTAGCATTTCGTCCAGGCACCCTAAGTGAGAGCCCCTCAAGGGAAGGACACGACTGGTTTTCTCCTGCCTCACCCAGAACACTAGAGCAAGGGCAGGTCATGCAAAATTGTGCCTGGGATTTACACACAGAGGACTTGGGAGCTGCAGACTCTGGCGTGGTGTGCAGAGGGAGCACAGAAGCAGCCCAGAACCCAGAACAGCTGCACGCCCCCCGGGCAGGCTGACTCACCGCGGGGTCTGGCACGCAACAGGAGAAGGGCACCCCACACTTCTCGCGGCTATAGCTGGCACCACTGCAGTTGAAGTAGATGTTGAGGTCCCAGTCTTCTGGCCCATATGCCCCGCAGCACTGGTTCTGGGGTCACAAAAGTCGAGAACTGTCAGGGGCTCTGGCTCTGAGCCAGGGCTGTGACCACCCCACCACAGGGCATTGGGGACACGAGGGGAAGCGCTGCTCCATGTACACACAGAGAAATCCAGCACCCACCCCACCCCCCCACTGACCTCCCACATGCACAGATGCTAAGCATGGTAACCTAGGCAGCCTTTAAGAGGGAAACCAGGAAACCTCATCTAAGATCCCACCCCCCCCCACCGGGGTACAGCATGCAGGACTGCCTCTGCAGTGTCCCCAGGCCTCACCAGGGACACACCATTCAGGTCCAGACCCTCCTCCCCCTGGGGCTTCTCCTTCTTCCCCTCGCCTCAGCCCAAAGTGGATTCCTCACTCTCCGCGGAGACCCTCAGTATTTCTGATGCAGTTCTCTCGTATCCTCCAAGAGAACCCCTCCTTGTGGGCAGTGAGTGGGGCTTCCTCCCAGAGAAACGTCCAAGCTGGCCTTACTTCCCTTAGGTGCCTCTTTACAAAAAACAGCTGCTAGACGTCTACTCCCAAGGCCAGAATCATGAGCAGGGTGAACAGTTAACACAATCATAGCTCAGTCCCCCTAACCTGGGGTCTCTGCACCCCCCACTGTCTGGTGTAGTTGCAAACAGAATCACCGCTCGTCTACAAACTTGTAAAACCAAACACTGAAAATGGCACAGGGATGTCAAGGGCCTCCTAGACCATGATCACAACAGATCAACCACCAGGGCTCCTGGCTGTCTTCTTTTATTTCTAAGATTAAAATCCCATGCCCCCCACCCCTTACCCTGCTGCGGTTCCAGCTTCTCTCATGACTCCCAAATATTTCAGCGTGAGGAATCTCCACAATTTACCGAATGCCTCTGGAGAGTGTATTTTCCAGAGGAAAGGACAGCACTGGAGAAGAGTGCCCTGTCCTCGAGGCTAGCGGGGGACAGGAACACCCGGGCACGCCACGGCTCTGGGACAGCGGGGAACGGCGGGAAGGCTCAGTGAGGGCAGGAGGAAATGGCTAAGGTGGGATTTTCGAAGAAAAATGCTGGTCACTATTATGGCACAGGAAGTGTCTCTGGTCACATAAAGTGGGTTTTGCTGGGTCCCGGGATACACAACGTAAGGGTAAGCAAGTTTTAGTCAACATGAGAGTGAACCAGAGTTATTTTTAATGCGTGCTTGCTTGTTTTCTCCTCAGAATCCAAGTGTTCCACGTGAAGCCCCTGGGGAAGCGAGGTTTTCCGGCAGCGCACAGACGGCCCACACGACAGCCTTGCCCCAGCCAGTGGCGGGGAACAGGCCCCCCCAGGACAGGGACGGCAGTGGTCCAAGCCTCCAGGTGCAGCTGCACACAGAGAAGGCGGAGGCCAGATGGAGTCAAGGCCAAGGCCTGGGATGGCTTAGACAGCCCCCTGGGGACATATTCCAAGGAGGTCACATTCCTCCCCATCTGGGGAAGCTTCCTCCAGGCAGCTCTGCCCTCTTGAACAGGAAGGGGAAAAGGTCCCAGGGAGGAAGGGGACAGGAATAGCCTCAGACGGTGAGTCATGCACCGGGGAGGGGACGCTCTGCCCCTGGGTACCCAGAGTGCCTGGGGACCTGCGGCCGCCTGTGTGGCCAGGACCTGAGAAATCTGGGCCCCTGGAGGAGGGTGCCCGCGGGGGCAGCAAGACGGCCTGCCCCACGCAAATGGGGGAGGACACACTGCGAACACACCTACAGGGCCAGGCAACAGTCAACGGGCAGAGTCAAAGTGACCAGAGGCCAGAGCAGCCCCCCCACAGCCTCCCCGCCACCTGCCATGCGGAGGAGGGACACCCCGGGCTCTCCATTAGCCGAGGCCTGGGCAGTGTGCAAGGCCAGGGAAGCCCACGCTCTGGCCAGGAGGGCAGCACGGATGGTCCTTACCGCTTTCTGAAGGGAGTCAATGAGGTTCTGCAGGTCAATGTCGTCCCGGTAGGATCTGATGTTGCTCTCGAAGAACTCCCGGAACCGGTCCCTCACCCAGTCCTGGAAGAGGAAGGCCAGCACGGCCACGGCCAGCTCCAGGAAGAAGATGAGCACAATGGTACCGCAGAACTGCGTGGCGACAAGAACAGAGGTGAGAGTCATCACACCTCCGGCCTCCAGCCAGGCACAAAGCCTCGTCTGACCAGGGATCGATGCCTACTGCAAAGAGGGTGAGCTCCACCCCTGCGACACGAGTGCCGGAGCCCCTGGGAATCCCATGTGACTGGCTGGCAGCCCCACCCCCTCTGTAAATGGAGTGGTGCACCCCCACTCCCATCACAGCACCACTGGGAAGAGACGAGTGAAAGGACCAGAAAGCTCCAAGCCACTATGTCCCCCACTTCCTGTGAGGCAGCCTCCCTCCTCAACAAGGAAGCCCCATCCCAGGAAAAGGATGGGGCTAACCTACCCCACCAGGCCACCAGCTCCTCTAGGGCAGAGCCTGTGCCCCAGACACAACACCTGACCACTCTCCTCGCACACACAACTGTCCAAGTTGCTAGAAATCTACTGCCGCCCCCACTGTAGGTACAAGGAAACAGAGGCTCACTCTGGCACATGGCTTGCTTGAGGTCATGCAGCTCATGCGGGACATCTGAGTGCCCCTGTATGTGGCAAGACCTCTCCAGAAGCACAGTGCCATTGGCCACCACAGCAGTGGCCCTCTGCAAGGGCCCCCCACAGCCGCACCCCTCCTATCCAGCAGACTTCCAGCCAGCAGTACGTGAGTTCCCCTGCCCATTACCACCACTGGTCACCCTGTGCTCTAAGCTGGGAGGCCACGGTAGGCGAGGGTCTCAGGGTAAGACAAGGGGAAACACCCGCGCGGGTGCGCACACAGAGACACACACATACACACCAGGCCCTTCAAAACCTAACCTCCATTCACACAGAAGGAAGATACACTAAATATATTTTTAAAAGGAAAAAAAATGAGAAGAAGAAGAAAAAAAAAAAAAAACACATGTTTTGCTTTTTAAATTAAGCCCAAGGAAGAGAAGGCTTGATCTAATAAATTCAACAAATAATATATTGCAAAACATGATGATGTGTTTTCCCCACCAGGTGCTATTTAATTTTAACTGAACGCATTTCAGCATGAATTTTTATCTAAATATAAAACCAAACCCTAAGTAACTGGCAGTTCTGCCAGGAAATTAAGGATTCTGTGTTGCACATCCCAACACACACCCCCTGGAGGAGGAAAATGGTTTCCTAACTTTACTGGCAACGTCTTTTGATCTTAGCCAAGAAGGGCAAAGGCGAGTAGCGAACAAACAATTCCTTCAGAACTTCGCAGGGAAGAGGCAAGGGAGGGGGACAGGAGCCAGCTGCTTAGCCATCGCTTCCCTCCAAAACCTGAACACCAGAGCGGCCCGACTTCTCCAGGGGTGAGCAGCCGGCTTAGCTGACTGTTTCCTGAAACCTTCCCAGTCGGTGGGCAGCCTCCTCCCCACACGGCTGGGGCCCAGGGGGCCCTGTAAGAGCTACAACCCTCTTCGGCCAGATAAGGGGTCAGCCTGCCCAGCAGAGTCCACACCCCCACCCGCCCCCGCATCTGCGGCTACTCACAAACTTGAGCAGACAGATGTTCTCCCGCAGGGCGCCCACGCAGCCCGCGAACCCCAGCGTGAACATCACCACGCCCACCATCAGGACCAGCACCACGGGGTCGATGCCATGCAGCCGGGTCACTTTGGTGAGGTCAGACAGCACCCCCTGAAAGAGGCAGAGAAAGCATCAGCTTTAGAGAGTCAAGGGAGTCAAGGGTGTCTTGGGGGGCAAGGGGGGGCCTAGGTTATGTCCAGAGCTAAAGTAAGGACAGGGACCTGTCTCCTGAGGCTCAGTCCTGTCCTTAACAGCCAGGCCAGAGCACAGAGCGTGGCCCCTGCCCACTTGCCCTCTTAGGGCGCCCTCTGCGCACAAATCCTTGCCAGACTCAGCTCCCAGGGCCCTTGCACGCAGCAATCCTGGGCTGCACCTTGGCTCTGAGTCCCTCCCAGGCCGACCCCATGCTTTTTTTGGAGACTGTAGGGTGCCTGTGCCAGGCCTAGAGTGCAGGGGCCCTGGGGAACCCTGTGGTCTCCGGTCAGGCACCTTAGGGCCAGAGGCTCGCCCTGGCCTCGGGCCATGTAACAGCTTACTCTGTACTCAGTTTGTAGAGAACCCCATGACCCTGAGCTGAAAACAGCTTTAGTATGCACACTGTTCTGGAAACACCCACCAAGGGCAGACGAAGCAGTGCTGTCCATAAAACCTTCTGTGATGATGGGAGGTGTTCTCTGTCTGCACTGTGCCAAATGGTAGCCTATGGCCCCATGTCCTAATGAGCATCTGAGCTCATGTTTCATTTTAACTAACTTAAATACATACAGTCACATGTGGCTAGTAAGAACCAAAACTGACAGAAAAGTTCTACAGGATTCAAAGGAGGAAGGAGAAAGGAGCCACCAGCCAGGCCCCCAGGGACCCCTAGGGCCCCAGGGTAGCCAGGCCTCTGCTCAGGGCTCTGCCAGAGCTGCTGCTGTTCGGGAGATGGCCACATGGTGGCGATATGAGTCACAGTTTGCGCAGGCTTGTGGGGTTTGTCCACAGGATGAAGGGACATTGCACTCCAGCTCCTGCCCTTTAGGGGACTCCAGGGTACCCTGAAAATACCCAAACCCCAAGGTGGGCCTTATTCAGCTCCGAAGACCATGGCAAGAAGGCCCATAGATCTAAGCGCTCCTGCCTCTATCTCCCAGAACCCAAGGCAGGTTCCACTGAAGGGATAAGAGGATTCAGGGCCTGGGGCTCAAGAGGATGCTTTAGTTCCCACCGTCTCCCTGCCCCCCCCACCCCGGCTCAGTGCACCTTACTCCACCTTTCTCCTCTCTCCCCTCTTCTGCTCTCTGGAGAGAGGGTCCTCCTAGGCTCTCACACCTCCCTGGCGTGCACCCACCAGCAGAGCAGAAGAGGGCCGCAGCTCCTAAGTCTAGTCCCCTCCTCAGAGCTTCCACCACGCCTTGTCCCGCTGCACAGAAAGAGACCGGTCTCCCCACCTCCTCCCCCTGCCCCCCGTCTCCTGTACAGGCTGGGCAAGGAGGCTCACAGGTGTGGAAGCCCCTGCCCTGACCCACAGGGCACCCAGGGGGATTTAACACAGCCCTGCTCCCAGTCTCAGGACGGAACTTTGGGAACAAACACGACTGTGTTCAGGGAGCTGCTGGCTCCCAGAGGCACAGACAGGAGCAGAAGGTGGCCCCAGGCCCACCCCAGACTCCACCACAGACAAGCCCCCGGGTTGTCTGAAGCTTCTGGGAACAGCAGAGAGGGCTCTCCGCATTCATGGATCTCAAAAGCCCAGCCCAGCCCAGCCTAGCCCAGCCCAGCCCACCCGTGGCCCCTAGCAGTGACCCCACAACTGGGAAACAGAGCCAGTCCCAGGGCCCCAGGAGGTCTCATGATCAGCTCAGTAAACACTTCTCAGAGCGCCTCTGCGACAACCACGATGGCTACAAACCTACAAACCATTGCCCCAGGCAAGATGCTTATCGGGGGAGTCTGGAGGAAGGAGCAATGAAAGCTGACACACCTGGTCTGGGCTCCCTGATGCTTCCAGCCCTGCTAACAGTGACACCTACCTTTTCGCTCCATGCCCACAGTCCGACTCCAAGGAAGACAACTCCAGCCAGCTAAGCAGGGGAAGGGTGGAGGGAAGGGGAGAAGTGGGCAAGGAGGGAGAGAGGGAGAGAGTGAGTTAAAAAACCAGGACCATGAACACGCTCCTTCGAGGAGCGTCCACACGACGAGTCAGGGATGTTCCTGGCTCACGTCCATGGAGGCGGACCAGGGGCAAGGCAGGCCCTCAGCCCCTGCAGATGACACGAACTCTACCCCAGAGCAAAGGGATGGCCAGGCGTTTGCGGTAACTTACAGCTACCTTCCTAACATCTGGCCAAACTCCTACCCTAACGGCCCCCCATGCTCCAAAGAGCAGAGAGCAAGATCTCCGGGCAGAGTCTGCCCCCGACACTGGAGTCAGAGATATCGTGACAGCCCTGTCCTGTTTCTTCCACATTCCCAAAGCCCCTGAAATCTCTTCAGTGCAGGATCCGGTGTAAGGAAGACATAAGCCCCTGTGACAGCCCCCCAGGGGCATTCATGGGCTCCCAGGGCCAGAGAGCCTCTCTCCAGAGCCCTGGGCACTGCCACGGGGACACAGCGTCCGTGGCACCAGGGGCACATATGTGCTTCGCATTACTAGTTACTGGGTTATTCATTATAGAATTAAAATAGGCCTGTGCGAAACAACACACTCACCCCAGAAAAGGAGCACCCCCCACCCCACTGGGACCAGGCTGACTCCCCTCTACCACAATGGGAAGCCCCCCCCACCAACACCACACAAGTTTCTAAACCAGAGACGATTTCTTCCATATAAAACAAAATACCTGGTCTCTGCAGATGAAGCTGCCTATTTTTCTGTGTAAGTTCTTTACACCATGCTGGCATCTGCCTGCCTTTCGTCAGCCCCTCCCACTAAATACTGGGGCCAGGTTTGCCTAGGACTCACCTCTCCAAGGCATATTCTCACACTTTAAGACCTCCCTGCCGCCATTGTTCACTACTGGCCCCGCAGGGGGACTGGGGGAGGTGGCCGGAGTGGAAAGGGAAGGACCTTTAAAGAAAGCCCCCACCACCACCCCGGGAGATCACACCCTCTTTCGAATCACAGACCACTTTCAGAGAATGCTTACGTGCCCAATATTTGGGATGGGATTTCAGAGGGCTCGCTGACCCCTAACCACTGGCTCCCACAGAAGCCCTGCCAGCACCTGATCTGTCCATTTCACAAAGGAGAACACGACGAGCCCAAGAGGGACAAGATCAAAACACCCAGCAGTGGAGGAGAAGGGCCTAGGTCCCAAGTCATTCAGCAAATACCGCCTGAGGCCCTCCTAAGCACCAGGTCCCCTCTCTTACACTGGGGTTGGCACAGAGGACTCAGGCAAAGCCCCCAATGCTGTTGGACTTTCAACTCCAGGGAATGACATGAGGTCCTGTATATGCCACGCTAGTTTCTCAACTCCTCAAGCCTCCCACTGAAATTAACTCGTGGCTGAAGGCCTTGGTTCTTCTTGATGGGGTGCACGAGCAATTCCTTTGCCTCCCCAAGCTTCTGACACTGTAGGGCAGGCAAACCCGAAGGTGACCTATCACTGCCCACTGAATCTGGCAGGCTTCCCACCCCGCCACTCCTCAAGTGACACCCTCTCGCCAGAGCTGGAGGTCAAGTCTTCTTTCTGTTTATCTGACCTGACCAAACAGCTGGTCATTCCCTCCTGCACTGGTCTGGTCAGCTTTGGGGACACGAAGCACTGGTCACTCTTCAGCCTCTCCTGCTGGCTCGCCTTCCTCCAGGCACCTCTATGCGCTGGTGACGCTCACTGCTCTGTCTGGGACCCCTCCCCGTCCCCCAACTTCTCCAGAAAAGGCCAAAATCACAGGGCTTGGAAGACCTTCTCTACACAGCTGACCCACACACCCGAATCTCCGCACCTAATGTCCATGTGACTCGGAACCTAGCTGACAACACTGCAGTCTTCGCACGTCCCAGCCCCAACCCGCCCCTGCCAACTCCTGTCCTTCTCATTAAACGGCACCATGGCCGCCTCACTCAGTTGTTTAGATCAGAAAACCTACACCTCATGCCCTCCAAATGCATCCAGAGCAAACGGGGGCCGAGCAAAAGCCCAGCCTGGCTCACATCCATGGTCAAGCTCTACACAGAGGCTTCGGGGTCAGAACAGGAGGCTGTCATGGAGGCTGTCCTTCCCTGTTCCTCCCTGTGTCCCCAACGGCACTGCAGCAACTGCCTTACGGATTCCCATGACAGCCTCCCTCCCACCTGGCACCGTGGTGGCCGGTGAGAGAAACCTGAGAGAAATCTGCCCATCCAGGACCCCCAGCTGAGTCCCGGCCAGCTCCCTCCCACTGCAGCCCAGATTCCCTTCTCTCCCAACGACTGGGCACTACGAAAAGTGCTCATGGTTTTTTTCCATTCTGTTTTAAATGAAGAACTAACACGAACTAGCACCAGAAACACAGGCAGGGTGGGGGAGGGGGTCACATGTCAGATCATGGGTTCAGTGAACACTGGCCCAAGCAGGAACTTTGGGGACCAATTCTAGAGATGAGAAGACTGAGGGAGGACCAGACAGGGGAAGTGGCCTGTCTGGGAGCTCACCCAACAGCCCTGTGAATGAGCCAGTCCAAGACACGTGCCAGCTTCACCCAGCTCCCCATGGGGCCCCTTCCCCGGATCTCTTTGGAGCAGATGGTCTGTGGGGCTGGGCTGTTGTCCCTGGTAGCCAACCATCTGGGAACGACAGTTCAGCTGGGTGCTTTCCAGCCTGAGAGTAACCTCCTTTGTCTCTCTTTTATGACCTGATTAAATCCCCTCCCAACGGATAGGGCCAGACTGCCGTTAAGCCCAAAGGGAGGCCGGCCTTGGGCCGTCAGGTCTGCCGTCCACTGTGGTCACCATGGCAGGTGGTACCACTCTTTCCTGGGTGCCAAGCCCAGCATTCAACACTTCTCGTGCTCAAAGGGCCCCTCTCAAACCCCATCACAGGTGTGTGGTACTATTAACCCTTTATCAAACAGGAAAGCTCAGAGGTACAGTGACTTGGTTTTCTGCCCAAAGGCACACAGGGAGCCAGTGGCAGAGTTCAAACCTAACCGGGGTGTCTCCGACCCTCCTGACAGCACTTTAACCCACCACCCACGGGGGCCAGGAAGACAAGTAGCAGTCTGAGTCCCCACCGAGGGGGGCTAGGATGGGCACCTGTGGCATGGGAGTTCCGCAGAAGGGGCTTACGGGCTGTGTGACTCTGAAGCCCACACCCCATATCTGCAGGTGGTGAGGGTCACTCTGTGTCCCACTCGGTGGCCAGGAAGTAGAGCTTCCCTGGGCGTCACTGTAAACATTACTGACCCCTCCCCACAAGGCAAAGGCCCCTTATTCTGGGGCCGCTCTAGGCTAGAAGCCCCACGGAATCCACTCACCACGTGAGCAAGCCTGTGGCACTGCACCCAACAGGTTCAAGCGACAGCAGAAGTGCAGACACCTGTCTGGGCCCTGCTGGATGGGCAGAGGGTTCCAACACCAAGCAACTTAAAAGCAGCCCGTCATCCCTCACAGTTTAATGGCCACCGCCTCTTGCGAGACTGCATTTCGATGTATGTAAAAGGCCTTGGGCAATTCTTGCTGGCCTCAGAGGCTTTCCAGCAGGGAGCTCAAGGCAAACCACCAACAGCAATGCGACCCTCTCAGCTCCGGCCCCCTGGCCTCTAGTTGTTGCGAATCCCCTGGCTGCCAGAGGCTGACATTCAAAGGGCTGCCTATGGGAGTCCCAGAGAAAGGGCCAGAAGGAGACCCAAGAGTAAGCCAGACTCAAGACCAGAGTAGTGCTGAACACACAGCCCAAGTCGGCTGGACCTGGTTCCCATCTCTACTTTGCACCTTCCTGGCAACAGGACTTTGTGCCAAGCCCAGGAACTCCTCTGTGCCTATGATTTCCTCTGCAAAACAGGGATGACCTTTCCTAGGTCATAGGAGGGTTGCAGGGATTGGAGGAAGTGTAACACAAGTGACATGCTTACCCCAGGACATGGAGCTGGTCCAGGGGAGCCCTGCCCTCCTGCAAGGGAGGGGGGGGGGGAGCAAAACAGAGACATCAAGGGGCCTTCCAGATGCCATCAGCATTTGCTGACTCTCTGCGCCGCACCCCCCAGTAACCCAGCCCTAGCCTTTGTCCTAAGACAACAACTCTATACTCAACCTGACCCTGAGAGCCCAGGGGGCTGAGAGTGAGTCTCAAGACTTCTCTCCGGGCCAGGAAACCTCGCCCTTCAGGACTGTAGCCACTCTGAGCCCTACAGAGTCCAGGGAAGGCCACTTTCAAACAGTCCCACATTCAAAGAGTAAAAACTAAGCCACTTCTCGCTCGAAGTCTGGAAGGTCTGGAGCCGGAAGGGACACTGGAGCCCAGCTTCCTCATTAGTGGGGAGCGGAGCCCAGGCCGGGTGGTGCCTCAGATGGGGTCACACAGCTATCACACACCAGCTTTCCTCCTGCCGGAAGGGTGGCTCTGAGAATAAGAAGTGTGTGTGCCCTTTCCAGCACAGCCAGCAAACAGATGCTAGGGGCCCCGGAGAGGAGGGGTAAGACTACCCAGAGGGCTCTGGGGGCAGTTTCCACAGATGTCTCTGAGTTTCCAGATAACAGACAGCCGACCCCCACCAAGCCCCGCCCAGGAATGACTGTGTCAAGGCCTTCAAGAGGAAGGAAGGAGAAGGGCAGAGTCATCTGAGGGAAGTTAGAAGCAGCCCTCCAGGCAAGGGAGAGAAGGAACCCCAACTGAGCCTCAGCCCCACCTTCACCCCAGTCTCCACAGTCTCCACTGCCGGCACAGTTCAGTGAGGAACAGTGGGGCAAAACCGAAATATGAAGCCAGCATTGACATTTCTGTAGAGGGCCAGACAGTAAACATTTTCAGCTTTGTGCTGATGTCTGTTTCAAGCACTCAACTCTGCTTTTATAGCAGAAAAGCAGCCACAGATAACATGTTAACGAATGGGCAGGGCTGTGTTCCAATAAAGCTGTACGTGCAAAACCTGGCCAAGATCCAGCCAGGCTTGTGAGCCACAGTCTGATGAATGCTGTGCTGAACTTTCACACTAAAACCACGTAGACCTCGGGACCAAAGACATGATTTCCTTCAGCTTGGTCCCACGAACCCTGGGTATCCCTATAATTCAAGTCTCCAACCTGGTCATCTTTATGACTGGAACAGGTCATAATAAATAGCCTGAAACCATAAAAACAAAATCCCAAGGGATCCATCCCCACGATGGAATATTATAACTCTCAATGTGGCGGTGCCTGGAGGTGGGCCTCTGGGAGGTATTTAGGGCTGGATGTGATCACGAGGGTGGGGCCTCCATGATTAGTATCCTTATTAAAGAGGAAGAGAGACCAGACCTCTCTCTGCCACGTAGGACTCGGCAAGAAGGCAGCCATCTGCAAGCCAGGAAGAGAGCCTCACCAGAACCCAACCATGCTAGCACCCTGATCTCAGACTTTCAGCCTCCAGAAAAGTGAGAAATTACATTTTTGTTGTTTAAGTCAATGAGTTGATGGTATTTTGGTATGGCAGCCTGAGCTGACCGAAACAGGAGGATGTTTAAATGAGAAACTATATCTAGCATCTGATCAAAAGTTACTAGACAGGGTGCCCGGCTGGTTCAGTAGGTAGAGTGTGGGACTCTTGATCTCAGGGCTGTGAGTTCAAGCCCCATGTTGGGTGTGGAGCCTACTTAAAATAAAAAATTTACCAGAAGAAATACAAAAATTTACTAGATTGGCAAGAAGGGAAATAAATGTGATCTATAACAAGGAAAAATATTCAGTAACTAGAAAAAGACACAAACATGACAGAGAAGGTGGAATTAGCTAAGACATGAAAACAGATCATTGTACACACCCTTGGGGATTTAAAAGGAAATATAAACATAATGAGGAAAGAAATAGAAAACAGAAGGTCAAATGGAACTATTACAAATAGAAAATACAACAGTGGAAATATAGAATTCACTAGATGGGTTTAACAGCAATTAGACACTATAGGAGAAAAGATCAGTCAACTTGAAGACAAAGCAAAAGAAACTATTTGAACTGAAGGGGAGGGGTGGGGGAATTGAACAGAGCCTCAGTGACCCACGAAATAACAAGCAATCTGAGAAGAAAAAGGGAGAGATGTATATTTGAAGAAATATGTATATTTGAAGAAAAGGGAGAGGTGTATATTTGAAGAAATAATAGTCAAAGTAGTCTTAAATCTGATGAAAACTATAAACCCACAAACCCAAAGGCCCAATGATCCCCAAACAGAATAAACAAAGAAAACCATACCAGCCTGTATCATAAGAGAAACTATGGAAGTGAGCCAGGAGGGGGAAGAAAGGACACATTACATACAGAGTACACATACACCAGATATTTTAACCAAATGAAAGAAAATGTTTCAAAATGCGTGAGATGCAGAAAAGAGTATCAAATACCCATACTAGGAAAGAAGATCTAAAATCAATGATCTAATCTACCTTAAACAGCTAGAAAAAAGGCAAAGTAATCCCAAAGCAGAAGTGAGGAAATAAAAATAGGAGCGGGGGCACCTGGGTGGCTCAGTTGGTTAAACCTCTGACTCTTGACTGAGGCTCCAGTCATGATCTCAGGGTCGTGAGATCAAGCCCTGTGTCGAGATCTGCACTCAATGGGGAGTGTGCCTAAGATTCTCTCTCTTCCTCTGCCCCTCCTCCTCTGATTGCACAGGCGCACTCTCTCTCTCTCTCTCTAAAAAAAATTTAAAATAATAATAATAATAGGAGCAGAAATCAATGAAACAGACTTAAGATAGATGGTGGTAACAACTGCAGGAGAATATGAATGGACCTAAGGCCCCTGAACTGTGCATGGAAAAATGGCTACAATTCTAAATCGTTCTGTATGCTTTACTATAATTTTTCAAAAATAAAATTTAAAAATACTTTTTAAAGTCTTTAAAGATATCAATGAAATTCAGAACAAAAGAACAACAGAAAAAGCACCATCTAAACTAAAAGAAGTCAGATCCAAGAGTCCATTCTAACATAGAGCGATGGGAGGCGGATGGATGGTTTTCCTGAGGATGGGGTGGGAGGGAATGACTACAGAGGGGCCCAGGACAGTTTCGGGAGTGATAGAAAGGTTTTATATGTTCACTGGGGTGCAGGGGTTCCATGGGAGTATACAGCTGTTAACTCACCGAACTACACACTGGTAGTGGGTAAGTATTATTCTATCAAATTTACACCTCAATAGAGGTGGTATTTTTAAAAGTGTTTCTGGGTGAAAAAAAAAAAAAAGAGAGAGAGAGAGAGAAGAAGATGGGAAGATGGGAACCAAGATGGGAACAGAGGGCACTCCTGCGCACAAGACAAATCAGTAGACGGGTCATGCCAGCTATCTACTAGGGAAGGATGCAGAGTTACACACATCACTGGTTGGCTAGACTTGACCCCAATCCTGGGAGTGTATAATAGTCATGTGCACTTGGCAATGACCACAGTGTACTGTGAACAGCCTCCACTAGAAAACCCTGCTGATGATCCTGGTTTCCCACATGCCCAAGTGAGAGCAGGAGCTGAAGCCCCGCAGGGAGTAGCACCAGGGTGTTCTAGTGGAATCCCTGATTAAGCAATCTTTGCCCTTGGTCTTGGAAAGTGCAACTATGGAAAAATACACATACACACACCCAGGAGATAAGGCGATCTATTTCCTATGAATTGGGGCAACCCTTCTAGAGAAGTAATTTTGACGGTATAAATGTGTCAGCCAGGTCAAAACAACATACACACTCTCTGACCCATTTAATCCCACTCCTGGGAATCTATCCCAGCAAATAATTTCCTTCCCTTGCCCAAAGGGAAGAATCTGTACTATACCAAACTAATCTCTGCATCCTTATCTAGGATAGTAAAAAAAATTGGAAACAACCGAAATGTCCAATATGGGAATTTCCAAAAATACAAGAAGAAGACTATGTGGCAACCTAGAACGTTCTATGCTAGCAGATGCTGACATGAAAACACAGAACTCATGACCGCAAGGTTGCTCTCACAAAGATGGGAAAGTGTCCTCGACTGCAGACAGGATGGAGCACGTGGACGGGACGGGGTAAAGCTGGGGTGCCTTGTGCAGTCTTCTAGAATTTCCATGCAACTACAAACGTTTGTTAAATAAAACTTGAAGAGAAACAGTTATCATTTCTCAGCAATGGAAGTGAAAATATTATTTTTATTTCACTACACACATTATTAAAGCCCTAGACTTTCTCTTTGTACTCATTACCCAGAGACAGAAGCAGAGAAACTGCGTTTGAGACCGGGCGGTCAAGCCTTGGGATGTGGTGTTACATGGAAAGAGTTCAGCTCAGATAAGGGCCATTCTAGATCAGAGTGATGCAGAGACCTGAGCTCAACACGGGATGTGGGGAGCCCCCTATCAAAGAAGGTACACCGTATAGGCCAAAGAGAATTAGATCCTCTATCCACAAAGGTGCTGGGGGCAGGGGGAGGGAGCTGACCTTTCACGCCTTCCCGGTCAGACTTGCTCTGCCTCTCAGACCTATCCCGGTCTGCCTGGGACAGGCCTGTCATTCGGGCAGAATTCTTAATAACCGCTCTTTCACTCTTAAAAGTTTCCTGACTTGTCGCCCTGCTCCTGGGAGGTCTTTGTGGCTTTGAAGGAAGGGACCCGAAGCCACGCTGGCCACAGAGTACAAACGCCTGTGGCTCCCCTTTCACCTACAGGCTCCAAAGCTAATTCCTGCACTCCCTGAGAGCAAAACAGCGGCTCGGCTCAAACCTGCCCACGTCTCCGAGAAGGCCAGGGGCAGGGGGCTCTCCTGTCCACAGAACACAGGCTCATTGTCTGTGCCACAAGGGGCCTCAGTTCTTCACCGTTCATCCGCCTCTGAAATAGATCCAGGCAAGGACTTCATCTGAACCTTCACAGGTCAAACTCGAAGCTGGTGGTGGGAAGCGATCCTGCGGTTGCAGACATCCTCTGAATCGTCCCCTCCAGGGGATTCACTCGGCTAGACCAGGAGGGCTCGAATTCTTGGTGGCACCAGGTGGGGCGAGAACAAAAAACAGGACCCCCCGCAGCCCTTCCTCTAGGGTATCCCTCTCCCAGCGGCCCGTCCTCTGCCAGTCAGAGGAGACAGGTTTCTAATCTGAATCGTGGGAAAGCAAAGACAGTACGGAACGAGCCGCCTGAACCATCTGTTCGAGGCCGACTCAGTGGCACTCCGCATGGCCACAGTGTTGAGCAACAGTGCCACCAAAACCGGAACTCTGTACCCCCTCAATACTGACTTCCCCTTCTCCCCTCCCCCTGCCCCTGGCAACCCCCCTCTCCTGTCCATCTCTGGGAACCGGACTACTCTCGGGATCGCCTCTAAGTGGGGCCACACAGGATCTGTCCTTCTGTGATGGGCTTATTTCACTTGCCATGAAATCCTTGGATCTCACCCGTGCTGTAGCATGTGTGTCACAATTTCCTTCCTTTTTGAGGCGGAGAAAGATCCCGCTGCATGCACAGAGCGTGTTCTGTCTCTCTATTCATCTGTGGGTAGACACCTGAGCCGTTTCTGTCTCTTGGCTGTTATGAATAATGCTGCTGTGAACACAGGTGAGCAGACTACTCTCTGAGACCCTGCTTCTTCATTCTTCTGGGTCTATGTCCACAGTGGAATTGCTGGATCCTATGGTAATTCTATTTTTTGACATTCTGAGGAACCTCCATACTCTTTTCCAGAGTGGCTGCACCATTTTACATTCTCACCAACAGTGCCCGGGGATTCCAATTTCTCTACATCCTCGTCAACATCTGTTATTTTGGTGGGCGTTGTGTGTTTGCTTGTGTGTTTAATAATAGCCATCCCGATGGGAGCAAAATGGTATCTTCTTGCCATTTTGATCTGCATTTTCTTTTTTAAATTAATTATTTATTTGAGAGCACAAGCAGGGAGGAGGGGCAGATGGAGAGGGAAAAGCAGACCCCGGGCTGGATCCCAAGACCCTGGGACCATGAGCTGAGCCAAAGGCAGATGCTCAACCGACTAAGCCACCCAGGCACCCCTTGATTTACATTTTCTTAAGACAAAATGACATTCTGCACTTGAAACAGAGCTCACTAATAAACCAAAGAATGACTATGATTTAAAAAAAAAAAAAAAAAAAAAGGCAAAGGGGCACCTGGCTGGCTCAGTTAGTGGAGCACACAGCTCTTGATCTCGGAGTCATGAGTTAAAGCCCCATGTTGGGCATGAAACCTACATACGTACATACATACATACATCGATAAATACATTTTTTTAAGGAGAAAGTGCTTATGCCCTCACAACACTCCGTCATCTAGAAGTACTGTTTCCCCGATGAACCCTATGAAGCCCAGCTCCCTGCTCACCCCGTATAGACACTGACTGCGTCCCCATTTGTCCTCTCAAGAGAGTATTTAACAGTCCCTTGGGAAAATCTCAGCTGTGAACCGAGGGAGAGAGCTTTAAAAACCCTGGTAGAGTGTGCAGGTATTGGCTATGAAGTATGTCAGTATGCAAATAATTCTGAATGGGGCAAAGTGCTCAACACAGCCTTGTTTGTTCTGGCTCCCAGCATGGGTCAGAGAAACGACAGGCTGCTGTCCGTGTATCTGAACCTGCTGCCAAGCCCAGGTCTGCCCACAAAGCTGCAATGCCATCCCTCTGTTCACTGTCCCCTCGTCAAAACAAAACAAACACAAAAACTCTCTGTGCAAAATGATTATCTATGCTTTACTTCAAAATAACGGGTGGAATGGGGTGTGGGGAGGGAATATAAATTAAACAGGATCAGCTAGGAGTTGATCGATGTTGAAGCAAGGTGATGGGAACATGGGGGGGGGGCTGTTAGATCGTTTGATTTTGGTTACTTCTTCCATTTCAAAGAGAAAACTTCGCAGATGAAGTAAGGCTTGGCACATGACTGTATATGTTTCCAGCAACTCTGGGAGGCAGGAGGCAGTCTGTGACATCAGCATTTCACCAAAACACGAAGCCTCCTCAGGACCACTCAGTGTGGGTGCAAGTCCAGCCTGGCACCTGGGTGTGGGCCTCCCACTGCACCTACCCTGTGTCTCCCAGAGGGCCCTGCACCCCGCTTCTCAGGCCTCACCACACACTTGAGCTCTGGTGCAGAAGAAGAGAGCAATCAGTGCCAAGGACCCCGAAGGGAGGCATCTGGGTTATTCTCCCCGCCAGCTCTCTTGTGCCTCATTTCCCTGACTGCTCCTTTTGTCCCTTCCTGCTTGGCCCCCGGGCACACCAACTGAGAAACAGACTCTTGACCACACACTTGTCAATCCTGCAGAATGGAGTAACACGGTAGCACCCTTCACTCAAGCAAACTTGCTACCATTCCGGATCCAGGAGCTCCAGTATTCGAATCTGGTGCTGCCGAGTTGTTACTACTGGGCAAGTTGGGAAGCTTCCCAAGAGCAAAGAATCTGTTCTGAAAAGAATGTGAAGAAATGGAGATTAGCCGGCCCTCAGCCACAGCAGTGAGAAGTTTTGCTCTCGCTGCAAAATTCAGGATGACCTTCAGAGGACAGGCACAAGACCAAGTAAGCAGAGCCTGTGGGTGGGAGAGAACAACATGTCACCTGGGTATCCAACTGACCAAAGTGTCAGACTGCCTGCCAAGGCCAGGGGGCCCTCTGCCATACACTGGGCTGGTGGGCAGGGCCTCCAGGTGGGGCCAGGGAGGGAGCAGGGCAGGTCCAGTTAGCCATACACAGCACGAATGAGGCAGTCACAGGCCTCTCATTAGGAAAATCCCACAGGAACCACATCGACTGTCCTATATTGCCTTATTTCAAGGGAAATGATGAAGTTGCTGGTGACAGGTTATCCAGGCAAAGAAAAATATGTGGGGTGAGTGGCCAAGCCACTGAAACCCACCCTGTTTCTCCAGAACAGAAACCCTCTAAAACTTTGAGATAAATCATCAGGAGTTGATGATGCTATATGAAATCAAAGGTAAAAGTTGAGAAGTCTTAGTGATCTGCCCTGTTTGCAAGAGTTCCGGTCCAAACAGGGCATTGTAACATCTGCAGTAGAAGCAAAATGTGGCATGAAGGCCGATCACTCTGTCCCTCCTTCTCTATGCACGCCCCCCCCAAATCCTGAAGCTGACCAGCAACGCTTGCTGAAGGTGCACGATCGCGTCCCCTCACCCACCCACAAAGACTCAGTGTCTGCTTCTCCCTGGACTGGGCCCACTGGTGACACACACATGCTGTGCTACCTCCCCTAATGCCCTGACCATCTCCAGCCAGTGCCCGAGTTCTCTGATCTTCTTTAAGGCAAGAGTCCTTGAAAGAACTATCCTGAGTCACAGTCTCCACTGCCTCACATCCCGCTGGCCCCCCAGCCAACCCCAGGTGGGTTTCCATCCCCCCAAACCAGGACACATAGCGGCTCTGACCAGGGTCACCAACAACCTCTACCTCTTCAAAGCCAATGCCAATTTTCTGTCCTCATCCTACATTACTTCCCTGTGCATAGCTAACTGTTCCTCTCTACCTGGAAGGCTTCTGCAATACAGAGTCTCCTGGCCTCCCCTTAGCCCGCTTATTCACAGCCAACTCTGGAGCAGACTTCCCTCTTCAAGGAAGAGGTTGCTTCACCTCTAGCAACCCAGGACTCCATAGTCACACCTCTGCTCTTCTCAGTCAACACACTCCCCCTCCGTGATCTCATCTAGCTGCCCCCCCCAACCTTCTCTGATGTGGCCAAGACTTTCATCTCTAGGATGGTCACAGACATGGGAGATGGACATGTTCATGTGGCCAAGAGACCATTCTAACACTTCTATCCCAAAATTCTCAGGATATGGTACCAACACCCATCCCTTCACTTTCCAGAATCATTCTAAAACTCGTAACCTACCAAGACCAAGAATTACTAAAAGAAGTAGAAAATAATTCCACCTACTTACTGAGCATTGTAAGGTCCTACATGACCTGGTTCCTTCATGTCTCTGTCCTCACTTGTGTCCCCTCCCCCTGCACTCACTGAGCTCCAGCGACATGGTCTTCTCTTTGTCCCCTGCACATGCCAAGTGCATTTCTGCCTCAGGGCCTTTGCAGATGCTGCTCTTCCAGCCTGCAGCTTTCTTCCCAGACCCCTACTGGCTGTGTCTTCACGGGTACACTGGTCTCAGCCCTTAAGTCATCTCCTTGGAGTGCCCTCCCTTGACCTCCCTAGCCAAGAAGCTTCTCCCTCCCTGCTCTGTTGCTCAGGAGGTTAATGTCATTACTGGTTAAACACAAGCACCATAAGGAAAGGGCTTTATTGCCCTTGCGCACTCTTACCTCCCAGAGCGCAGAACAGCGCCTGGCTCATAGTCAAAGGGGCACAAAGTGCCCCGCTGCCAAGGTCTCGTTGGGAGCATCCCCAGGGCAGGGAAGGCGGAAAGCAGACCTGCATGTGGGCCAGAGCTCCAAGTGTTTCTGAGCCTCCAAGGCTGGGGTAGGGGTCCATTAGCCTGGTTTCTGATCATGCAAGCTATCTCCATCACAGTACTTAGCAGCCTGTTGTATAGCATTAACTTGTCACTGGTTCTGCCTAGGCAGGGGCTCTTCGCCCTGCCCGCCTTCTCCCCCAGAGCCTCACAGCAGGTCTCGCCAATTGGCAGTGCATGAAGAATGCGATCCACTGAATAAAGGACAAGGCAGGGGACAAAGGTTGCTCTCAGGGACTTACCCAGAAGACGATGTTGTAGCTGAAGAGCAGGTACTTGTACCAGCAGCTGACCTCGGCGTTAGAGTATCTATAATAGTGCATCTTCCGAGAAGCGGGACCTGTGGGCAGACAGGGGGTGGTAAGACGATACGTGTGGATGCAAAACCCCCAAAACTCCTCCCCCAGGAAGAGCCAAGGTGAGGCTCACACACAGACTTTAGAAGTCTCCAAATTGTTCCCGTGTTCCTGCATGAGTCCGGGCATCACTTTACTATCAGTGCCAGCTACAGACTGGGCAAGAATCACGCTAAGTCAACTTTCTAAAAGCAGCCAAAAGAAGAAGAGAATTTTTTAAAGAATGGAGGATGCCAACTTTTATTTATTTTTTTAAAGATTTTATTTATTTGAGAGAGAGAGAGAGAGAACACAAGCACAGGAAGCAACAGGCAGAGAGAGGGTGAAGCAGGCTCCCCGCAGAGCAGGGAGTCCCGATGTGGGGCTTGATCCCAGGACCCCAGGATTATGACCTGAGCCAAAGGCAGATGCTCAACCGACTGAGCCAGCCAGGTGCCCCTACTACTTTCCTTCTGGAACCCAACAGCAATCCAGGTGGGCCCTTATCCTCCACCACCCCCTGCTGCCGAAACAGAGGCTCTGTGGTGGGGAAGGGGGTGGGGGTCTCAAGTTGATCCCTGGGGGGCAGGCAGGACCTAGGGCTCCCAGGAGAATACTCACCCCAGCCCCTGTTCTCCTCCCACTTTCTGGGGCTGAGCGGGCGGTGGGGGTGCAGGGGGGAGGCAAAAACAGAAAAGGCTACTCAGGCCTTGAAGATACAACCCACCCACAACTGCCAGGAAGAAACCAGCGGCTGCCACCTTGTCAAGAAAGGGCTGCTGCAAAATCCCTTCCTGGGAGTGGCCTCGGTGGACTGACCACGGGCTTGTAATGTTCTGAGCAAGTGATGCCAAGCAGGGACACGCAAACCCCACCCTTCTGGAATGGGTGCTGTGACCGCTCACCCTCCTGGCCACAGGGCAGCACTGACAGGCGCAGCAGCCTGGACCCACCATTCGCTCACCTCCTCCCTCAGAGGGTGATGGGAGAGTCTGGCCCATCCGGCCTCCAAAACCAGCCAGGAAGGGGACAGCGACCCAGAAGCCCCCGCCGCGCCCTCAGCATAGGACTTCCACACAAGTCCCCTTCAAGAAGGGAGTACGAATGCAATCCCAGGCACCAAGGGACACCATGGACACAGGACACACAACAGGCCCCTGGGCAAGTTCCTGCCTTCTCAAGGCCTCAGCATCCTCAACAAACTGATCCCTAGTGTCCCTGGTGCTGAGGGACCCTGCTGGCAGCATCACATGCCTCCTTCCAAATATAGATCTGAGGGCTCTACCCTCTGCAGGTCCTGAGAAGTAGGTGCAGGTTGAGGCCGAGAATTGGCATGTTTGATAAATTCCCCGGTGATTCTGACAAGCCTAACGTCCCAGGTATCAGCCCGGGCACCAAGGGCCGCCTGCAAAGGTAGAAGGACTGTGCTAGCCACAGCCCAGCACACAGACCAGAGGTAGGGTCGGGATGCCTGGCGGTAGGCAACTACCTAAAGGGAACCAACATTCACTCATTTGTGTTTCACACAAGACAAAACCCCCAAAGCACTGGGTTTTTCTCCAACTACAGGTGACTGGCTTCATGCATATAGAGAAAAAACTTTTTAACTTAAAACTCAGGCAGTGATCCAAAGGGGCACATGCACCCGAATGTTTATAGCAGCAATGTCCACAATAGCCAAACTATGGAAAGAACCTAGATGTCCATCAACAGATGAATGGATCAAGAAGATGTGGTATATATACACAATGGAATACTATGCAGCCATCAAAAGAAATGAAATCTTGCCATTTGCGACAACATGGATGGAACTAGAGCATATCATGCTTAGC